>NC_045545.1:91384053-91696553 GCF_009769535.1 Thamnophis elegans | reverse complement strand
CCCTTTCTTTGTGTGTCAGTCTCTCTCTCTCTCTCTCTCTCTCTCTCTCTCTCTCTCTCTCTCTCTCTGTGTGTGTGTGTGTGTGTCTGTCAGTGGTGGCTTTCAAAAATTTTTGGAACCTCTTCTGTAGGTGTGGCCTGCTTTCCGGGTCCACTGGTGGAACCTCTTCTAACCGGTTCGGTAGATTTGACGAACTGGTTCTACCGAATAGGTGCAAACTGGTAGGAACCCACCTCTGCCCTCTCAGCAAAAATATGTTGATGTTTATTTCTTAAACCTCGGCCAACATCATTTGGCAAACATCAGTCAGCAAACAGTTTTCTTGAAAAGCAGGATGAAAGGCAGACAAAAACAGGGAGAGACAGATACAGACAAGCAAGGCTGAGGGTTTAAACGACAACAATCTGAATTGTTTGTATTTTATATATATCTCTCTCTCTCTAAAAATAACCACACAACTTTCCAAAGCTACCAAATATAATCTTGGGAATAACTTGCATGGAGAATCTCAAAGGGTTCTTAACCCAATAGAAGAGAATATTTGTAGCTCAGGGTTAAACTGTGGGGTCCTTGATGTCCTCTGAGCTTGGTTGGTTCTAACTGGCATTTTTTTCGCAGATGTTGTATTACCCAACTAGATAACAAACATCATCATGCACTGATGATGTTACCTAATTGGGTAATGAAATGTCTGCAAGAAAACAACCACGTGATGGAGTAAGCTCCTGTCCTCGTCTCAGCTCTTGCCAACCCAGAAGTTCAAAAGCATGCAAATGTGAGTAGATAAATAGGTACACCTCAATGGCCTTGAAACAGAGATGAGCACCACTCCCTGAAAGTCAGCTACGACTAGCAGAGTAAAATCCGTATGGACTCCTTTACCTTACTTTTATTTTATAAGAGACTGTTTCACACAACAACATGTATGGCATGCTTTCTCAATGCTAATCTTCCATGTTTGTTAAAAAAAATAAAAAAGATTAAAGATTAACAACGATACAATGAAAAACTGATACATCTATGAATTGAATACTTTAGAATTTTTTGCTTTAAAAAGGATAAGGATAACAATGATTTTAGTTCCACCACAAAACCGCGAAGCCCTTATCCGCGCCGACATAAGTGCGGAGGGCAAATCTGCGCCGTCCGAAGCGCTAAGGAAAAACGCGACTCTACCGTGATGACATAATTGCGGAGGGCAAATCCGCGCCTTCCGAAGCACTCAGCACCCTAACCTTAACCCTAACCCTAACCCTAACCCTAACCCTAACCCTAACCCTAAACCTAACCCTAAACCTAACCCTAAACCTAACCCTACCCTAAACCTAACCCTAAACCTAACCCAAACCTAACCTAACCCTAACCCTAACGCTAACGCTAACGCTAACGCTAACCCTAACCCTAACCCTAAACCTAAACCTAACCCTAAAGCAAACCCCTAAATCTAATCCTAACCCTTACCTTAATTTAAATTGGCTTTCTGCCGCCGCGCTGTTTTAAAGCGCCCTTCTGCCACCGCGCTGTTGACACGGCGGTGATGACGCGCGGTGATGACGTCGCGGCTTTAGCGACGCGGTTTTATCACCGCTATTTTGACGAGCGCGGTTTTGTCGTGCCACGAATGATTTTATGTATACTTGATAGAGGATTGGTGATATAATGTATAACCTTAAGAACATATTACAATGATATATTGTTGTTGATAAATAATTTTAATAAGGGAATAATTAAAAATTGGTACATATATGTAGTGATTGTTTAGAATATTTTGTTGAAAAATGAAGGAATAAGATTTCTGTTTGAAGGTATGAGGTACAAGGATAACAATGAACATAAGCATACCTGATAGTTGATTGGTGGAATTATGCATAATTGAAAATAGTGATATATAAATATAAATGGTTGGTAAAAAAATTTTTTCTTTCACATGGGGATTATATAAAGGTATACTGTTATCAAATAGACAATCAAGAATGTAAGGGAATTATGATTTATTGGGAAAAAAATAATACTAATTGCAATTGAACATATACTGTACAATGAAAGTGAGGCATTTAGTTATACTAGATGAAAAATCTGTGATGGTAAATGTTATACGAGAATATGGATGTTAAAACACTTGTAACCAAACGACATGCTGTATATGATGATGCTTTTTTTGTTTTTATTCTGTTTTTTTATAGTTGTGCGTATGTCTTGTCTGTGTAATAAAAATAAAAAATTATGAAAAAAATAAAAAAAAATAAAAAAGACTGTGATGATGCCTTTTATAACTAACATATTGTGTGTCAGGTCTGCAACCATATTTCTGTTGGATCTTTGGCCTACCACACTTTCTATTATTCTACTATGCATTTTCTATTGTGGGAAAATGGGAGGGGTGATTGCAAGGAGTTAGATGATATGTAGCCATAACAAAATTCTTTCTAGAAAGTCAAGGTTGTCCTCTGTCTTTGCACCTCTGCACCTGACCAGAACTGGATGGGTGGAGCTGCCAGCATGGCAGTGGAAGATTGGACCATGTGATGGACTCTCTTAATAATTTGGAACTTTGAGGAATGCTTTGCTTTGGTTTCTGGTTTAACTTTGGGTGATATATGGAACTCTGATATTGTGTTAAAAAGAACAACTTTTGAGAACTGCAGTTTGAGTTCACATTGCTTATGCCTTTTAATGAAATAGTTTTGTTGTAAAAGGTGCTACCAGATTCTTCCTGGGGTGTTTTTTTTTGTGTCATCAAACTAATCTCTCCTCTGATCAAGTTAAATGAATTAATGTCACAGAGTCAGCTCCAATATCAACTGTCTGGATAAACGCGTGTCGTATTGATCTCTCAGCTCCTAATTCTTCTAAAGAGATTCAAGCGGTCTCTTTAATCGTCATCCATCCACCTTATCTGCTTTCTTCCCTTCCACTTTGCCACTTGTATTTTTTTTAGGAGTGATTTGATTAAAAATACAATAAGAAAGTTGAAAATACAAACCAAAATATTTTAAAAAGAGAAAGAAAAAAAATAGAAAATGCAGAAAACAAAAATAGAAAAAGGAATAGGAGCAGAATGCAGTAGAGAAAGAAAAATATATATAAAGAAATGACTTCCCTCTTCATTACAAAACAATATAAACAGTTTTAATAACTTATACCCTCTTAAAATACAACAAATAATCTCTTTTTCCTGTATCTCATCTTATATGTATAAGCAAGTTTTAAAGCCTCATTGTTTTAGTCCTGATCAGCAAAAGTCCATTAATCACTGCCGGAGATAACAACATATCTATTTTAACCTTGATCAAAAAAACCAACTTTATATTCCTTCCTTTTACTTTCAGCAACCTTGATCTTGATGATCTCTTCAGAAAATGTCCTGTAACTTGGCTTGTTTTCATTTTTAATTTGCCCTTTCCCATAAAATCCTTCAAAGCTTTAAGAAACCTCTTTTGGAAATACAATATAGGATAATTATCCAAGCTACTTTCTGAAATTGTTATGTGTATATCCCTTTTAATTATTAAGACATCAGCCAGGTTCTATTACATGTTCAATTTTTTTTTCATATTATTCTTGTAGCCTGTCTCAATCTTTGTCTGGTAAGCCCTTTTTCTCTTTCTTAACATCATATAAACACAATCTCTCTATAAAGGCTGCCACTCTTAAAATTGATTTCTGAGTTCATTGTTCAAAAATGTCCTTCACTATGACCAATGTTGAAATGTTTTGCTTCATTCTGAATTGGTGAATCAAATTTAAGTGTTTTTTCTCCTTTAATTATGTAATTCCTTCTGCTTTCCTCTAGTGTCCAACCTTCAAAGTCACATCCTAGCATGTTTCTTTTTAAGAATTCAGAACAAAAGCATTTCCCATTGGAAGTATTTTTGTAATGAATTTCAAATTTTTGTTTCAAAACCACCTGGTCCCCTAATCCACTTGTACCTTTCCCAAATAAAACTTTAAAACATCCCTTTGCTGTTAATTTCAAGAGATTTTTTAGTCCTTAAATTTGTACCGTGTTTTCCCAAAAATAAGACAGGGTCTTATTTTCTTTTGACTCCCGAAATAATTGCTTGACCTTATTTTTGGGGAGGTCTTATTATTTTTTAGATGCAGGAGGTGGTGAGTGTGGTCACCTCATGGCTGCTGCTGTGTTGCAAGATTTTTGGGGAGGGCTTATTGGGGGGGCATTTAGCGCATGCGCTCAAAAAGCTCTATTGGGCTTATTATCTGGAGAGGTCTTATTTTCAGGGAAATAGGGTATTTAAAACTTCTTTCCCTAAAGAATGAAGGAAATTCATCCTGTGTAGTTAAATCTGTTAATCCGAAGGTTTCTAATAGCTGAAAATGAGCTAACAAGCCATTTCCAAAACTATAATTAATTTATTGTAATTAATTCCAAAAATTTATTTCAAATCCATCTGGACTCTTGGTCTAGTTTGTAACCTTCCAAACCTCAGCATCCTTTTGCTGTTAATTCCAACGGATTTTTTTTTAAAAAAAGGCTTTAAACTTGTATTTAAGACTTCATTCCCTACAGAATGAACAAAAACTAACCCACTGTGGTGAAACCTGTTCATCAGGGGTGGGTTTCACCCGGTCCGCGGTGGTCCGCGTGGACCGGTTGGTCAGTGAACCCGGAAGAAAGTAACTTCCGGGAATGCTGAAGGGCCCACCCGCCCGCCCGCGCTCCTTATCAGTCTTTGAAGGCTTCTGTGCTTCCACGAAGGCGCATGGCACATACAGCGCCTGTGAGATTCTCTGCGAGTAGCTGGAGCATCGCGCAGGAGCTAAGATGCATGCATGAACTGCGCCCGTGCACGAGGACGCCGCCGGCCCCGTTCCAACCGTACCGGTTGGAATGGGATGAGCAACCCACCACTGCTGCCCATCCAAAGTTTTCTAATAGAAAAAGAAAATTAACAAGCAATTTCCAAAACTATAATTAATCCATTAATCAATCATGATTAATTCCAAAATTTATTTCAAATCCATTTGGATCCTTAGTCCTTGGTAACCTTCTAAAACCAAAGTTCTCATCATCCTTTTTCTGTGAATTCCAAAAGGTTGTTTTAAGTTCTTTGTGTTTAAAACTTCTGCCCCTAAAGATTGAAGGAAACTCACCCTGTGTGGTCTAACCTGTCTGTATCCCCCCTTCCCTTCTTTGAGTTGTGAGCCGCCCTGAGTCCCCTTAGGGAAAAGGGCGGCATACAAATGAAATAAAACTCTAAACTCTAAACTCTCTAATGCAGTAATGGTTTCCTCTTACCTTCTCTACCGGTTTGGAACTGGGAGCTCGCGCGCAGCGCTTCTGTGCATACGCAGAGCATCCGTGATGACATCTGGGTGGGTGTGCGGAGCCTCCCGCTGCCACCGCTACCGGTTCGCATGAATCGTGGCGAATCGGCAGAATGCCACCTCTGCTCTAATAGCTGAAAAGCAATTAAGCAATTTCCAAAAATGATTAGGAGAAAAAGCATGTGAACCTGTTGTGACTCAGCAGAAGTCTGCTGTGAGTTTTTCCGGGATACAAGATTCATTATGCAGCTGGGGCTTGTTAGGGGCAGGTTTGGAGATAAAAGGACAGATGCTGCCACGCCCTAGTCGCAGGAGTCAACATTCCTTCGTGCGTACAACATTGCTTGATACACTTAGATAAGTGCTTTGCTGTTTCCTGTAACCCTGATTCAAGGCTACACTTGGAGAAGTGCATTGCTTGTAAGAGTTGTTTTGTTTTTCATTCCATTATCTGGTCAAAGACTGTATTTATGTCTGGGCTCGAAGCCAGTCGGAGCCGAGAACTGATAAAGAAAAGTCCTTTTAAGTTTGTCTGCCTGCCGTTTGTTAACGAGCCATGAAGGGGGGACAGAACAGAACCCTATGCACTTTTGACTGCGGTTTGAGCAAGATAACTATTCCCTCAGGTACCAGATCTCTAAACCTGACAGAGACCAGGGCGTTGTGGTCTCTTTACAAGAAGCAACTGTCTGGAACAGGAGTCACCAACCTTTCAGGCCTCAGGGCAGTGGTGGGATTCAGCCAGTTTGCACCTATTCAGGAGAACTGGATGTTAATTTTCTAAGCAGTTGGGAGAACCAGTTGTTGGAAGAAATCTTATTTTGGTTTTTCCACACTTTTCAGGGCTAATCCTGTAAGGAAGGCAGGAAGGAAACATTCTGGTGTTGTTTCTAGCCTAATCTTTATTGCCCTGCTTACAGAAACTGCCTCTCTGATTAACCCTTATGACATTGTCACAGCTAAGGTGAAGCGCCCATCGACGTGAGTGACATTGAGTTGGCCACACCCACCCAGACACATGACCACCAAGCCACTCCTACCCAGCTGGTCATTAGGACAGAGAACCAGTTGTTCAATTATTTGAATCCCACCACTGCCTCAGGGACCACTAAATTCATAATTTTAAAACCCGTGGACCACTAATATGATCTGCCTAATGGCCGACTGGGTGGGCGTGGCAAGGTGGTCATGTGGCTAGGTGGGTGTGGCCCAGGGGTGAAATCCAGCAGGTTCTGACAGGTTCTGGAGAACCAGTAGCAGAAATTTTGAGTAGTTCAGGGAAACAGCAAATGCCACCTCTGGCTGGCCTCAGAATGGGGTGGGAATGGAGATTTTGCAGTATCCTTCCCCTGCCACGCCCATCAAGCCACGTCCCCCAAGTCACACCATGCCCACCAAGCCACGCCCACAGATCTGGTAGTAAAAAAACTTGAATTTCACCACTGGTGTGGCCAACTCGATGTCACTCATGTTGAGGGGTGCCTTGCCAGCCTCTACTTGCCACTCCTCGCCTGCCTGCCCAGGCTCCTTAGGGCCCCAACAGGAAGCTGTTGCTGGAGCTAAGCAGCCGTCCTGAGAAAGAGTTGGCAAAACAGCTCAGTTCAAATTGGATCTGACCGAGAAGGAGGCTCAGCATAAGCACCTCACTGAGGACTACAAGCATAACTTTTCAAAGAGAGGAAAGACCTGTGGGAGTACAAGGCCAGGTGCCAGAGCCTGGAGGCTCAGTGGGCTGACATGGTCAGCCAGTTCCAGACCATGATGCAGTCCCACTGGAACAAGGCCCTCCGGCTCTTCACCACCAGCTGTGCTTCCCTCCAGCCTTCGCCCAAAGCCCCACATCAGGAGGCTGAAGAAGACCCAATTCAGAATTTCTGGCCCCCTCTGATGCGCAAAAAAAGACCCCAAAGGGGAAGACCCTATACAGCAACACAAGCGTTCATTGCATGTAGGGAGCCGTAGTTTGAGACCCCTGATTTAGTGCAATATAAAAAAATCCAAATAATTTTTTTGCAGACCTCCAAAATTTTCTCACAAACCACCAGTGGTCCACGGACCACCAGTTGGTGTCTGCTGCTTTGGAATATTTGTGGGAGATCTCCATCTCTCCCCTTGTCCAGAGAGGAATTATAAGTCATCTCCACTTCTTTATTTCTTCCCCGGAAGTCCAACCTTGTCATTTTACTTGTCTGATTTTGGGTAGGATGCGTTATTTGATTTGCCTGAGACATGAGAATAATTTTACAGTCTGGACAGATCATCCACGATCTGCCTTGACAAGGTACCAACACCTCCCACAAGTGAGTTATGAAGCAACCATCTGATTTTTGCTCTGCCTTGGGCAGCAAATTTGTGATGGGCCATCCCTGTGCAGAAGTCATCCGGAATTAAGGCTAAGCTTATCGTTATGCTGTGTGTGGCCTTTTTTTTTAATGTTGAAAGTTGAATGCAATATTTTTCTTTCTGATACCAAAAATTACATAAACACAGTGCCGGATTTAGATGAAAAGAGGCCCTAGGCTATTCCACTTATGAGGCCCTTTCACCTCCCATTTTTAAGTTTGTAAATTACATGAGAGACAATAAAATACATCATTACTGTGATATATATCAATATATATCAATATATATAGCTGGCCTCCCGACGGAGGGCGACTCTGCTCTGCGGCAAAGGCAGCGAGGCCAGCCGCCTCCCCTGCTGCGCTCAGCTGCCCGGCTCGGCCCCCTCGCCCTCACTTGCCTGGCTGCTCGTGGGCTCCGCGCCGACGGGGAGGCTACTGGGAGCGGCCGCGCCTCTCGCCTGACCGCCGGTGCCGGGAACGTGGGCGGGCTCCCCAACTGCCGCGGCGCTGGAACGATCTTAACCAATACATTTTTATGTTTATTTATTAGTCATATGCGTAGAATTTCTCCTTATTTTCGGTTCAGTGTTTTAGTGTTCACTGTTTTTAGAATAGTGTAATTTTAATTTTGCTAACAATTTGAATGTAGGCCCCTCTTGATCTTGAGGCCCTAGGCTGAAGCCTAGTTAGCCTATAGGAAAATCCGGCCCTGCATAAACATCAAAACCTTATTTCCTACATGACTTCGATGAAATGCAAGCAATGATAAAAGTTGGCATAGGAGCGGTTTTACTTCCCTGACCTCAGCTCCATATTGCATTGCTCAACAAGCACTACACTTCGACCTGATGCAACATCGGAGAGGAACATGTACATTTAGGGATGTCCTGGGAAGCCTTTAAATCTTGGGTTGCATCAAGCCTGGCCCGAGAACGACACAGAAAAATCCTCTCAAAATTCATTTTGAAGATCTAAAAAAGATGTGGAGACTCTAGAAAGAGTGCAGAGAAGAGCAACAAAGACGATTAGGGGACTGGAGGCAAAAACATATGAGGAACAGTTGCAGGAACTGGATATGTCTAGTTTAATGAAAAGAAGGACTAGGGGAGACATGATAGCAGTGTTTCAATATCTCAGGGGTTGCCACAAAGAAGAGGGAGTCAACCTATTCTCCAAAGCCTCTGAGGGTAGAGCAAGAAGCAATGGGTGGAAACTAATCAAGGAGAGAAACAACTTAGAACTAAAGAGAAATTTCCTGACTAGTCTAGTGAAGAGAAGGACCAGAGGAGACACAATATTTGAGGGGCTGCCACAGAGAGGAGAGGGATCAAGCTATTTTCTAAAGCACCCAAAGGCCAGACAAAGAACAATGAATGGAAATTGGAGAGATTCAACCTGAAAATAAGGAGAAATTTCCTGACAGTGAGAGCAATCAACCCATGGAACAGAAGTTGCCTTCAGACGCTGCCTTTATCACTGGAGGCTCTCAAGAAGAGGGTGGACTGTCATCTGTCAGAAATGATGTAAGATCTCTTGCTTGAGTGGGGGGTTGGACTGGATGACCTACATGGTCGCTTCCAACTCTGTTAATCTGCAATCTCTAAGTGTAATAACATTGGTTTAGCCACGGAACATCTAACAGGCTTGAAACCTGGGAATGTGCATCATCTAGAAATCATCCTTTGCAGACTTTTTGCAAACTAGACTCACTTCCCTCTCTCTTCCTCCCCACCCTCTTCCTCCTCTTCTCAATCACCAATCTTCCCCCAAAGGAAAAGCAAATGAATTGGAAATTCTTTCACATTTAGGGTAAATTACAGATGCCCTCCATCTGAGCTCAGCCGGCTGAACACATCCGTGCAGTTTCCTTGGCAGCACCGTAGAAGTGATTTAGCTTCGTGGGAATTTGTTGTTTGCAATCAGCGAGGGTTGGCTTGGTGCTGCCAGCGAAAAGGGCACCATGTAGACTGGAAGGCACGAACAAACAAGCCATCTATTGTGGCTCGAAAAACCTGAGCATAGAAGTTAAAAGAAGCAAAACACGAGAGTCCCACCAAAAATCACAGCCAATGAAATGAATAGCCTCTTCCTGATTTATTTTGGATCGAACAGCACTAGGAATACAACACATCACAAAGTGGAATGTCAAGAAGGATGAACGTGGGATTGGCCATGTATGAACTTTTGTCAAGGTTTGAAAACAGAAGAAGGCGAAGTTAAGGGACGCATGATAAAATGGCCTAAGAAATTTGATTATTATATTTGAACAGATCAATGGGAGAATGTGGTTAAAAGGTTTGAAATTCACTGGACCAATGGGAGAATATGATTAAAACAGAGGTGGTATTCAGCGGGTTCTGACCAGTTCTGGAGAACTGAAGGCGGAAATTTTGAGTAGTTCGGAGAACCGGTAAATGCCACCTCTGACTGGCCTCACCCCCATCTATTCTCTGCCTCCCGAGTCCCAGCTGATCAGGAGGAGATCTGGATTTTGCAGTATCCTTCCCCTGAAGTAGGTAGGGAATGGAGATTTTACAGTGTTCTTCCCCTGCCACGCCCACCAAGCCACGCCCCCAGGACCAATAGTAAAAAAATTTGAATCCCACCACTGAGTTAAAAGATTTGAAATTGAAATTACAATTTAAAAGAGAACTTTTATAAAATGTTGTACCGTTGGTATATTTTTAAATAATATTTAATTTATCCAAAGAAAGTTAAAATGCAAAATAAAAGAAAAAAAAAACCCATAACAAACAAGATTAAAAGAAAAATGTGTCTTTAACAAAAGATTAACATCTATCCATACAATGTTCGCCCTAGTAGTTAAATGCTGATTAATACAGTACAATAATGTTAGTTTTCACCCCTAAACTACTAAATTGGTTTATAAATTGTTAGCCTGTCATCTATATACTATATTAAGAACAAAACAATTAACAGGAAAAGGAACAATAATAAAAGTTCTAGATAAAAGTATAAAAGTAATAAAAATATTAACCATAATTTTAAAAAGACAAGATTGAAATTTGAAAACCCACGGTTAACAAACTGTTATTGTAATCAACTCCTAGAAAAATTACCATGGCTTCTTAACAATCCGAAATCCCCAAATTTATCACTGACTGGTCCCGGAGTAAAAATCCATGTTTGTTTTTAACTGTAATCTCCTATCAATCTCTTATCAAGTAGGGACACGGTGGCTCAGAAGCTAAGATGCTGAGCTTGTCGATCAGAAAGGTCAGCAGTTCAGCGGTTCGAATCCCTAGCACTGTATAACGGAGTGAGCTCCTATTACTTGTCCCAGCTTCTGTCAACCGAGCAGTTTGAAAACACGTAAAAATGCAAGTAGAAAAATAGGAACCACCTGTTTTTAATATGTTATTAAATATCATATTAATTAATTAATTAATGAAATTCAATGGAGAAAAGAGTAAGGTTCTACATTTAGGCAAGAAAAACCGAAATGCACAGGTACAGTATAGGTGGTGCCTTGCTCAACAGTAGTAACTGTGAGAGGGATCTTGGAGTCCTAGTGGACAACCATTTAAATATGAGCCAGCTGTGTGCAGCAGCTGCCAAAAAAGCCAACACAGTTCTAGGCTGCATAAACGGAAGGATAGAATCAATATCACGTGAATAATCATAACTTTATTATGCCTTGGTAAGGCCACACTTGGAATACTGCATTCAGTTTTGGTCGCCACGATGTAAAAAAGATGTGGAGACTCTAGAAAGAGTGCAGAGAAGAGCAACAAAGATGATTAGGGACTGGAGCTAAAACATATGAAGAACGGTTGCAGGAACTGGGTATGTCTAGTTTAATGAAAAGAAGGACTAGGGGAGACATGATAGCAGTGTTGCAATATCTCAGGGGTTGCCACAGAGAAGAGGGAGTCTGTCTTCTCCAAGGCACCTGAGTGTAGAACAAGAAGCAATGGGTGAAAACTAATCAAGGAGAGAAGCAACTTAGAACTGAGGAGAAATTTCCTGACAGTTGGAACAATTAATCAGTGGAACAGCTTGCCTCCAGAAGTTGTGAATGCCCCAACACTAGAAGTCTTTAAAAAGATGTTGGATAACCATTTGTTTGAAATGGTATAGGGTTTCCTGCCTAGGCAGGGGGTTGGACTAGAAGACCTCCAAGGTCCCTTCCAATTCTGCTATTCTATTTGTATTTATTTGTAATTATTATTTAATTATTATATTATTAATTTAATAAGTTAGCTTGAAACATATAAATATTAATAATACTGAAACATTAATGTTATTACATGGCATATTACATTATTATTATTATTATATTATAAGTTAATAGGCTAATACGTTAACATGAAATATATTAAACTGTTGATCATATGTGGAATATATTAAAATTCAAAGTAAGAAATCCATTTTTGTCAGTTCTTCCTCCCTCTGAAAAATTCCAATTCCTCTATAGACAATTGAACAGTGAAACATGCTTCTTTGTTGTAAATTAGAATAATGTAACTCAGTTCAATTGAATGTCTTATTTAGAGTCATCACAGGAAAATATATGAGTACAAAGGATAGAACAATGATGAATAGCAGGTAGGAAATGTTGCACGGGTTACAAAACCAGTTTTCATCCCATACAGTAAACGAAAAATTAAATGCAGCTAAAAATTGCTGTTTTACCTTAGCCCTGTTGTGGTGTAACAAATGACGGAATCTTCCAAGTCCAATCTTTAACTAATAAAAAACTTTATTAAAAAGAAAAAGAAAAATAGGAACCACCTTTGGTGGGAAGGTAACAGAGTTTCATGCGCCTTTGATGTTTAGTCATGCCAGCCACATGACCACGAATGTGTCTTTGGACAGTGCTGGCTCTTCGGCTTTGAAATGGAGATGAGCACCTCCTCCTAGAGTTGGGAACAACTAGCACATATGTGCAAGGGGAACCTTTACCTTTACCTTATCAATTGCTTATGGATTGAATACAATAAATCCAATCTCCAAAGCCAATTTATCTCCTCGCCCCCTCCCAAAAAACACCCCAGATGAGTTTCTTCCCCAATTAAATGTTCTAAGTACTACTATATCGGCATCAGCTAAACTATTTTAGATGTATAAAAGTACTTCTAATCCCTGTTGGAAATGTGAAAAATAAGAAAAACCACTTTACCAAAGACGGCGGACTTGTGAAAAACCAAAAATAAAAATAAAAATATTGGACCCAAATACATACGATGATGCAGAGAGCTTTAAAAATTAACATTGATGAAACCAGGTGTTTTTTTTAGCTAGGACATATGCATAGACAGGGGAAAAAAAATCTCATAGATGATTGGTTTTATATACAGTAACCGCAGTGAGGTTCTTTTGCTGTAACTTGGAAGAATATAGAAATACCTATAATGGATTGTGAAGGCAGCATAGCTTGCAAAAATAGCTAAATTGTCTTGTTTGATTAAAGAAGGAACAATAATAACTTTTGGAAAGGATTGGAAGACCTTTTTGCTGAAAACATTAAAAAAAGGAGCTGATTTCAGGATTTTACTGATTAAAAAGAGATGTATAGAGGAATTATATAATCTGGGAAGATGGAAGTAGAGCTAAGCTATGTTGGTAATTGCTGCAAAGATCAGAATTCATTCCTATTTTACTTCTTTTTCTTTGCTCACTTTCTCTTTTACTCCTCTCTCTGTGTCATCTATCTATCTATCTATCTATCTATCTATCTATCTATCTATCTATCTATCTATCTATCTATCTATCTATCTATCATCTATCTATCATCTATCTATCTATCATCTATCTATCTATATCTGTCTATCTATCTATCTATCTATCTATCTATCTATCTATCTATCTATCTATATCTGTCTGTCCATCCATCCATCCACCCACCCATCCACCTCTCTCTCCCTCCCTCCCTCCATCCGTCTGTCCATCCATCCATCCCTCTGCCCGTCCATCCATCCACCCTCCCTCCCACCCACCAACCCAACTCTCTCTTTCTATCTATCTATCTATCTATCTATCTATCTATCTATCTATCTATCTCCGTCCGTCTATCCATCCATCCTTCCATCCCTCCATCCCTCCATCCATCCATCCATCCATCCATCCATCCATCCATCCATCCATCCATCCATCCATCTATCTATCTATCTATCTATCTATCTATCTATCTATCTATCTATCTATCTATCATCTAACTCCATCCATCCATCCATCCATCCATCCATCTAGCTATCTAGCTATCCATCTATCATCTATCTAACTCCGTCCGTCCGTCCGTCTGTCCATCCATCCATCCATCCATCCATGTCTGTCTGTCTGTCTGTCTGTCTGTCTGTCTGTCTATCTATCTATCTATCTATCTATCTATCTATCTATCTATCTATCTGTGTCCATCTGTCCATCCCTCTGTCCATCCATCCATCCATCCATCCATCCATCCATCCATCTACCCACTCACCCACCCACCTCTCTCTCTCTCCCCATCCATCCATCCATCCATCCATCCATCCATCCATCCATCTACCTACCTATCATCTATATCTATCATATCTACCTCTATAAATTTATTTGCCACCCATCAAGGTGACTCTGAGCAGCATGCTTAGATGATCCTCTGTCCGCCTCATCCGATACTTTATGTTCTCTTTTGAAAAACCAGCATTTTAAGGCAAAGACATAAGAGCCACTGTGGAAGCAAAATAGAAGTCACAGAAAAGACTGTTGGGACCAAAACATGCTAAAAGCTCAATTCTGCCTCGGAAACCCTCTACGCAGCCCTCCAAGGAAAATGCTGTTCCAAAACAGATTGTCTGATCCGTCACAATGGCATTGATTCACCTTCTAGTCACCTCCTTCTCAATTGTCCACCAACAGCTTTGGGGGCAATTCAACTGAGGCTTTTAAAACTTTGAACAAAGACCGAGAAGACATGATCCAGACTTGCAAAAGCACATTTAACGTAGCTAATGCGGAATGAGCATTTTTCTTCCCTTTCTTTTTTTTTACAGTATCGGAACACAAGGTCAACCACAGGATATAAATTCAGAAAGAACCTGTTCAGCTGGAATGGAATTCAACCGTGGAATTCACTGCCACTAGTTGAAGTCGTGACAGCTCATGTAAATCGTTTGAAAATCCCATCTTTATGATTTACAGAATTATGTAAAATGATGGCGTGCTTTAAATTTGGATTGCTGAAAATAGAACAGAAAGGAATGGAATAGAATAGAATAGAATAGAATAGAATGGAATGGAACAGAATGGAATGGAATGGAATATAATAGAACGTAATGGAATGGAACAAGATTCAAGATTCAAGATTTAATTTATTTGTATGACGCCCTTCTCCGGGAGGGACTCAGGGCGGCGAACAACTCCAAAGGGGAAAAGGGGATACAAACACAATACACGTAATTAAAATACACAAGAGTCATACAGCCATACCAGTCGAGAGGGGAGGGGAACTCATCAACCCCAGGCCTGCCGGCACAGCCAGGTTTTGACAGCTTTCCGGAAGGCCTGGAGAGAGGTGAGGGTCCGAATCTCCGCGGGGAGTTCATTCCAAAGGGCCGGAGCTGCAACAGAGAAGGCCCTCCCCCGGGTGGTAGCCAGATGGCATTGGCTGGTAGACGGAACCCGGAGGAGGCCGACCCTGTGCGATCTAACGGGTCTGTGGGAGGTAATTGGCAGCAGGAATAGAATAGAATGGAATGGAATATAATAGAATGTAATGGAATGGAATAAAAAAAAACAGAATGGAAAGGAATGGAATAGAATAGAATAGAATGGAATATAATAGAACAGAATGGAACATAATATAATGGAATGGAACAGGATGGAATAGAATGGAATGGAATAGAATAGAATGGAACATAATAGAACAGAATGGAACATAATAGAACAGAATGGAACAGGATGGAATAGAACAGAATAGAATGGAATAGAATGGAATGGAATAAAATAAAATAGAACGGAAAGGAATGGAATAAAATAGAATGGAATAGAATAGAACGGAATGGAACAGGATGGAATGGAATGGAATAAAATAGAATGAAATGGAATAGAATAGAATAGAATGGAATGGAACGGAACGGAACGGAACGGAACAGAACGGAACGGAACGGAACAGAATGGAATGGAACAGAATGGAATGGAATGGAATGAAATGAAACGGAATGGAACGGAACAGAACAGAACTGAATAGAATAGCAGAGTTGGAAGGGAACTTAGAGGTCTTCTAGTCCAATCCCCTGCTCAGGCAGGAAATGTTCCCCTTGGCTCTTCCGAGTTACGATGCACACATGCGTGGTAGCCAGCTGGTCTTCCTGCGTGTGGGAGCACCGGAAACTGGAAGAGCAGTTTCCTGGTGTGCACACACACACACACTGGGAAGCTGAGCTTCCGGTTTCTGGCACACCAACTGGTCTTCGTGTGGGCATGCACATCAAAAACCAGAAGACCAGATGACCGCCGCGCATGCACATGCCAGAAACTGGAAGCTCAGCTTCCTGGCATGCACATGCGCACCAAGGAGCTGTTCTTCCAGTTTCCAGTGTTCCCCACGTGCATGCGCTCCCATTTCAGCACTCAGTGCCAAAAAGGGTTGCCAACACTGTCCTATACCATTTGAGACCAATGGTTGCCCAATCATTTCTTAAAAACAAAAACTTCCAGTGTTGGAGAATTCACAACTTCTGGAGGCAAGTTATTCCACTGATTAATTGTTCTCACTGTCAGGAAATTTGCTTCTTGTCCTGCCTTCAGGGGTTCCACCACAAAACCGCGCTCGAATAAACCGCGCTCGACTAAACCGCATAGCTGACGTCATCAACAGGGCGACAACAGCACGGAGAGAAAAGCACGCTGTAAACGCTAAACCTAAAATTAACCCCTAAACCTAAACCTAACCCCCCTAAACCTAATCCTAACCCTAAACCTAAACCTAACCCTTAACCTAACCCTAAACCTAACCCTAAACCTAACCCTTAATCTAACCCTAAACCTAATCCTAACCCTTAACCCAACCCTAAAGCTAACCCTAAACCTAACCCTAAACCTAACCCTTACCTTAAGTTGAATCGGCTTGCTTTCAAAGCGCTATTTAAAGCGCCCTTCTTTCTCTGCGCTGGCTGTTGTCACCCTGTTGATGACGTCAGCGACGCGGTTTAATCGGGTGCGGCTTAGTTGAGCCCGGTTTTGACGGGTCACGGCCTTCAGGTGCCTTGGAGAATAGCTTGACTCCCTCTTTTTTTGTGGCAATCCCTGAGATATTGGAACACTGCTGTCATGTGACAGCTAATCCTTCTTTACATTAAACTAGACAAGCCCAATTCCTGAAAGGTTTTCACTTCCACAGTTTGGGAGAACTAATCCGAACCGGCTGAATACCATCTCTGCAAGAAGCCATCTATGTCCAAATTGAGGTAGAGGGATACAACGTCATCTGTCTCCAGGCTATAACACAGTCCTTTCAGCAGTTCCAAGAAGGCTCCACACCCATGTGCACCACTCTGGTAACCCTGAGGACACAGATAAATCTCCAGCTGACCTCAACAACCCTCTAAAAAGGATGCAAATGACCAGCTGTCTGCCAGGAGTATCAATCCTTCCATTCCCCAATCCTTCCATTCCTCAATCAGAGCTGAAGGAGTTTCTTGGATGAGAAGTGAAATGTCTTCAAAGAAAAACAAAGAATGTCCAGTTGCCCCTTGATAAAAGCACCTTTGGGACCTTCCTTCCTTCCTCCTTCTTTCTTTCCTCCCTCCCTCCCTCCCTCTTTCTTCCCTCCCTCCCTCCCTCCCTCCTTTCTTTCCTCCCTCCCTCCCTCCCTCCTTTCTTTCTTTCTTTCTTTCTTTCTTTCTTTCTTTCTTTCTTTCTTTCTTTCTTTCTTTCTTTCTTTCTTTCTTTCTGTCTTCTTTCCCCACCCAAATCAAATCATCCCCCTACAAGGTCCTTATGTGCCATCTCTCCTGCAGCTACTTCTGAGACTGCAGTGCTGCACGTGTGTCTGATGTTCCCGCGGAGTGAAGAACATTTGAGAATGTGGGTCAAAGAAAAAGGAGGCAGTGGCTAAATCTCAGGAGCTGGGTGGAAAGGTCTCTCTCTCTCTCTCTCTCTCTCTCTCTCCAGTCTCTGTGCAGAATTGCTCTGGGCCAGGCCTGCATTCTGAGCCCCAGAGAATAGGAAGCCATGCATAGGCCTCCCGGATCTGCTGGTTATTGACCTGGTGTAATGCTGAATATTTCTTCAGCCAAACTGAACCAGAGTAAATTTTTTCAGTTTATATGTCAAAACATGAACTCTATTTTTCATTTAATTTATCAGTCTATATTATCTCAGTCTCTGTATGTGTATACTATGTTTGTTTCCACAGTTTTTAGCTGGAGTATTTCTTTTATTCTCTCTCTCATCTATCTATTCATCTTTGTCTGTCTGTCTGTTTGTCTGTCTGTCTGTCTATCTGTCTGTCATCTATCTATCTATCTATCTATCTATCTATCTATCTATCTATCATCTATCTATCATCTATCTATCTATCTATCTATCTATCTATCTATCTATCTATCTATCTATCTATCTATCTATCTATCCATCCATCCATCCATCCATTTATCTATCTCTTATCTATTTATCTATCTATTTCTTTCTCTCTCTCTCTTTCTCTCTCTCTCTCTCTCTTTATATATATATATATATGTATATGTATATGTATATGTATATGTATATGTATATGTATATGTATATGTATATGTATATGTATATGTATATGTATATGTATATGTATATGTATATGTATATGTATATATATATATATAATGTATGTGTGTGTGTTTGTGTGTGTGTGTGTCTGTCTGTCTGTGTCAGTGGTGGGTTGCTCCTGGTTCACTCCAAACCGGCAGTAAAAATATTTGCAACCCAACACACGTGTGTGTGTGTGTGTGTGTGTGTGTGTGTGTGTGTATGTTGCAGCATAACTCTTATACGCCTCAAGCAATTTCAACCAAACTTGGTACACAGATGATTTACTCTCTGGAAACAAATACTGTGGTGATAAGACCCCCTAACACCCCTTGGGGTGTGTAGTCTGTTAAGATACAGCCTGCTGTGCCATACTGGCTTCTACAGTACAACACAGTGGTGTTACCGTGGTAACAGCTTCACAGTACTCCACAAGGGGGGGTCCCTCTGGTAAGGGGGAAAATCCAACATTACAAAATATGTTTGGTTCAGACATTTTCCCCCTGTAAATAAATACATGGCAACATTGTGTTATCAACTAGTATATCTATAACACGAAGTGTTAATACTACTTTATAATGCCTTGGTAAGGCCACACTTGGAATACTGCATTCAGCTTTGATCACTACGATGTAGAAAAGATGTGGAGATTCTAGAAAGAGTGCAGAGAAGAGCAACAAAGATGATTAGGGACTGGAGGCTAAAACATATGAAGAACGGTTGCAGGAACTGGGTATGTCTAGTTTAATAGAAAGAAGGACTAGGGGAGACATGATAGCAGTCTTCCAACATCTCAGGGGTTGCCACAAAGGAGAGGGAGTCAAACTGTTCTCCCAAGCAACTGAGGGCAGAACAAGAAGCAATGGGTGGAAACTAATCAAGGAGACAAGCAATTTAGAACTGAGGAGAAATTTCCTGACAGTTAGAACAATTAAATCACCGGAAGAACTTGCCTCCAGAAGTTGTGAATGCCCCAACACTGGAAGTCTTTAAGAAGATGTTGGATAGCCATTTGTCTGGAACGATATAGGGTTTCCTGCCTAGGCAGGGGGTTGGACTAGAAGATCTCCAAGGTCCCTTACAACTCTGCTATTGTATTGTATTGTATTGTATTGTATTGTATTGTATTGTATTGTATTGTATTGTATTGTATTGTATTGTATTGTATTGTATTGTATTGTATTGTAACCACAGAGTGGGAAGGATCCCCTCAAAACACGGAAAAGCATTTATTAGTGCTTGGAAAGTGTATTTTATTATTTGGGGTGTGTGTGTGTGGCTGGGAGCCTGACAGTGGTGGGATAGTAATGTAGACTGATTGGGCAGAATGCTGCTTGTGGGCAAAACCAAAATTAATTGCTTTTTTTAAAAAAATAATTAATTTGCAGAGGAGAAGGGAGTGATTTATTTGTAAATTTATTCAAGCCTATTGTTTAAAGTGTAGCACTAATTTGCCAGTGCTTCGACTACAATATTTCTCTATTCACCTGTCTAGCTAGAGACCTCCCAATTCAGCAAAGGGCTCAAAGTGATTAATAGTCAAAAGGAACACACTAATGCAGAATTAGAACTGATATAATTAATCTAGGTAGACTTAATAGCACTTGTACATCAGCGGTGCGATTCCCTTCCCTACCAATTCGCAAATGTGAGAGCACCAGTGGTGGGTTACGGCCAGTACGCCCCAGTGCAGGCATACCGATGCCTGCGGGGATCACCAGGTATTGTTCCAGTACGGTGCTCTGGAGGGCCCACCCGGCCGTCCACCCTCCTTACCTGTATTTGACCCAACTGGGCCATTTGCGCAAGCACATTAGGTCGGGATGGGTAGGCGGAGCCTCACGCAGCCACCGCTACTGGTTCGCTCGAACCAGAGAGAACCGTCTGAATACCTCCTCTTTTGTACATTCGGCAGAACAATCAAAGACGTTTGATTGGAGGTGTTCTTAAGATCGAGTATTAGGGCTTTGCAAAGGTTGTGTGATGCCACCAAGAACACATGTCATTGGTGGCAAGTATCTTTTTGGTCCTTCTCCTCTCATTGATTTCATGGGACATCACAAAGTTAGTTGGGAAAGATGGCCCTGCAGGAGACATGCAGGTCAATACTGTAAAAATACACGTCTTACACTTAGCAACAGCACTTAGACTTATATACTGCTTTACAGGGCTTTGCAGCCCCCCTCTAAGTGGTTTACAGAGTCAGCCCATTGTCACCAAGAATCTGGGCCCCCATTTTAATGACCTTGGAAGGATGGAAGGCTGAGTCAATCTTGAGCCTGATGAGATTTGAACTGCCAAATTGCAGGCAGCTGGCAGGCAGCAGACGTACCGTATTTTTTGGAGTATAACATGCACTGGAGTATAAGTCACACCAAGGTTTTGAAGAGGTAAATTAAAAAAAAAGTTTTTATACTCTGCAAACCTCCCAAAAATGGTCCATTTTTTTTTCAAAAAAAAAAAAGGGCATGAATAGCTTTTAGGAGGCTTGTAGAGTGCTCCGGGGGAGGGGGGGGACAAAATTGAGCAACAAATGCTCATTTCTGCCCTCCCCAGCCCCCAGGAGCATTCTGAAAGTCTCCTAAAAGCTATGCACGGCCATTTTGGTGAAGCGGCAGGGTTTCGGGAGCCAAAAAATGCTGTATTCAGTATATAAGATGCAGCCAGATTTTCAGCCTCTTTTTTGAGGGGAAAAAGGTGCGTCTTATACTCTGAAAAATACGGTAGCCTGCAGTAGTGCACTCTAACCACTGCACCACCATGGCTCAAGGCAAGAAAATGAATCTTAGGGATCTTGGAGTGCAAATGGACAATCACTTAAATATGAGTAAACAGTGTATGGAGCAGCCCCAAAAAGCCAAGGCAACCCTAGCCTGCATTAATAGAGGGATAAAATCAAGATCACATGAAGTATTACCACCACTTTACCAAGCCTTAATACGGCCACACCTAGAATACTGCATCCAGTTTTTGGTGATCACAATACAAAAAAGATGTGGAGATTCTAGAAAGAGTGCAGAGACGAGCAACAAAGATGATTAGGGGGCTGGAGGCTAAAACATAGGAAGAACAGTTGCAGGAATTAGGTATGTTTAGTCGTGAAAAGAAGGAGTAGGGGAGAGACCTGATAGCAGTCATCCAATGTTAAGGGACTATAAGAAGAGGGAATACATTACTTTCAAACTTTCAAACTTTCAAACTTTAATGGTATTTATATGCCGCCCACTCCCCTAGGGACTCTGGGCGGCTCACAGCAAATAAAACAACAATAAAAACATTTAAAACATTTAAAATTACAAAATTAAAATCAACACAGCATCCATTACATCAAATGGGGCTGGAGTACTCAACAGCCCCAGGCCTGCCGGAACAGCCAGGTCTTAGTCACTTTACGGAAGGCCGGGAGGGTGATGAGGTTTCCGGATCTCAGCAGGAAGCTCATTCCACAAGGCCGGTGCAGCTACAGAAAAGGCCCTCGGGGAGCCGCCAACTGGCATTGTCCGGTCGACGGCACCCGGAGGAGACCCAACCTGTGTGATTTTATTGATCATTGGGAGGTAAATGGCAGGAGGCGGTCTCTCAGGTGGCCAGGTCTGATACCATGTAGGGCTGTTAATGCCCCAACACTGGAAGTCTTTAAGAAGATGTTGGATAGCCATTTGTCTGGAATGGTATAGGGTTTCCTGCCTACGCAGGGGGTTGGATTAGAAGACCTCCAACTCTGCTATTGTATAAATTTTATCCAAAATACCTGAAACCAGGACAAGAAGCAATGGAGGGAAATTCATCAAACAAAGAAACAACCTAGATAGAATTTTCCTAATGGTGAGAATAATTAATTGGTGGAATGGATTGTCTTCAGAAATTATGGGTACCCCATCCCTGGAGGCTTTCAAGAAGACACTCGGCAGCCATTTGTCTGAAATGGTACAGAGTTTCCTGCTGGAGCAGGGGTTTATACAAGATGATCTCCAAGGTCCAGCTCTATTATTCTATGTCTAAGTATCTACATGTTGGATTGGATTGTTTCTCACAACAATACAAACAGTGGACCATCCACAGCTCCTTGGAAACACAGTCCTTTCAGCAATTCCAAAAAGGTCCCATACCCACGTACGCTATTTAGGTCACACGGAGGGCAGAGATAAGAGTTCCAAGTGGCCTCAGAGACTCTCAGAAAGAACACTAACAATCAGATGACTGCAAGAAATATAAATCATGCCAGTGTGCATGAGAGTTCATGACTGAAAGAGACATGGTAAGAAGGTCAGCCAATGAATAGGCATAGCAACTAAGTCAGCCAATGAGGGCTGTTTGGAAACTGAAACATGATTTGCCGGAGACAGGTAGGACCCTAGGCATAGCTTAGCTCTGCGGCTCTGAGTCTGAGCTCTAAACTAGTCTGCTGCTCTGAACTGAAACTAAAATTATTCTCTCCTCTGCTTGTGTTTGCTTGCATTTGCTACCAAGTTGCAAAAATTTTGTTTGGGTATTGTATATATGGCTTATGTGTTATTACGTATGTAAAGAGAAGTTATTGAATCCTGCCGAATCAGTTACCTGTGTGTGCTCTCTGAATGTGATTGCTGTAACAAACTCTGACAAATCCTTACATCCCCCTCCATTCAGTGAGAACTGAAGAAGCTTCTTTGGGTGAGAAGCGAAACGTTTTCAAAGAAAAACAAAGAATGTCCAGTTGCCTCTTGAAAAAACACCTTTGGGACCACCAGGAAATGGGTGTTAATATTTAATAGCTTAAATAGCTCTCGTGGTCAGGAAATTCCTCCTTATTTTGAGTTGGATTTCTCTGTGATACAATTCTTGTTTATACCCTCAGGCACTATAGAGAATAAATTCACACACTTTTTCCTGTGACAAACCTTCACTAATTGGAAGTCTGCCTCCCCTTAATCTTTTCTTCCTCAGGCTAAATGTACTCACTCATTTTATTCAGCCTTCATAGGATTTAGCCTCAAAGACTCTCACTCCCATTTTCGACTTCTCTGCGTTCCTTACAGTTGCTTACCATCCTTCTTACATTATGGTGACCAAAACTGGACACAAGATTCAAGCTCTGAAGTCTGGCCAATGTAACCTTATAACGTAAAGGTTCCCCTCGCACATATGTGCTAGTCGTTCCCAACTCTAGGGGGTGGTGCTCATCTCCTTTTCAAAGCCGAAGAGCCAGCGCTGTCCAAAGACGTCTCCGTGGTCATGTGGCCAGCATGACTAAACGTCGAAGGAGCACGGAACTCTGTTGCCTTCCCACTAAATTGGTTCCTATTTTTCTACTTGCATTTTTTAAACATGCTTTCGAACTGCTAGGTTGGCAGAAGCTGGGACAAGTAACGGGAGCTCACTCCGTTACGTGGTGCTAGGGATTCGAACCTCCAAACTGCCGATTTTTCTGATCAACAAGCTCAGTGTCTTAGCCA
This sequence comes from Thamnophis elegans, assembly GCF_009769535.1. Taxonomy (NCBI): domain Eukaryota; kingdom Metazoa; phylum Chordata; class Lepidosauria; order Squamata; family Natricidae; genus Thamnophis; species Thamnophis elegans. The sequence goes on along the minus strand of NC_045545.1, from coordinate 91,672,768 downwards.
TTGAGCCACTGCGCCCCTTGTTACCTTATAGGGAGCTATAAGTTCAGCATCTTACAGGTGGTCCTTAACTTATGACCACAAATGAGCTCAAAATTTCCATTGCTAAGCAAGATAGTCGTTAAGTGAGTTTTGCCCCAAATTACGACCTTTCTTGCCACAGTTGTTAATGTTTAATGTTGTTTAATGTTTATTGCATTTGTATGCCACCCTATCCCGAGAGACTCAGGGCGGCTAACAAGCAAGGGGGAAGGGAAATACAAACAAAAAACAAAACAGACAAGTTAAAAACAGAGCAACAATCACAACAGTTTAAATGGGGCCAGGAACTCATTAGCCCCAGGCCTACCGGAACAGCCAGGTCTTAGTGGCTTTGCGGCAAGCCGGAAGGGTGGTGAAGGTCCGGATCTTCACGGGGAGATTGTTCCAGAGGGCCAGAGCAGCCACAGAGAAGGCCCTCCCCCGAGGGGTCGACAGTCAACATTGGCTAGCTGATGGTATTCGGAGGAGGCCTAATCTGTGGGATCTAATTGGTCGTAGGGAGGTGATTGGCAGGAGGCGGTCTCTCAAGTACCCAGTTAAGGGTAATGACTGCAGTTGTTAAGTTAATAATATGGTTGTTAAGTGAATCTGGCTTCCTCATTGACCTTCCTTGTTAGAAGGTTGCAAAAGATGATCGCACGATCCTGGGACCTTGCAACCGGTCGTAAGTACATGCCAGTTGCTAAGTGTCCGAATTTTGATCCCACGACAAATGGAGATGCTGCAACAGTCATAAGTGTGAAAAACTACTGGTGTGTATAATTAATGGCATAAAGAATTGGAATATCCAATAAGAGTACATCAAAGGGATGCGTATTTTTCTTTGAACTTGAGGTTGAAATTAATTCATCAAATGTGTTAAGTTTATTGGACCTGCTAAAGAATGTCTATGAACATTTAGATTACAGATCTTGTATGTTTACAATTCAAGGAAATTTGAGGGCATTTTATATCAAGTCATTGTCAGACCTGGGAGCAATCTTTTACATTGGGGCCTTCAGGCCTGCCCCATTTTCTGCTGTTGGAAAATAGGAGGGGGGATTATACGGAGTATGGGAGATATAGAGTCAATATAACATTCCTTTCTCAGAGAGTCAAGGACACCTCGCCCTGTAGCTGTGATGGTGTGACTGGAAGGCATCTCCTGTTTTGGATGGTGCCTGGTTGGGTCATGGGACGGACATGTGGGTGCTGGGCAGGGACTTGAGCTTTCATTTGGATGGAGAAAACGTGGAAACTTTCAGATTTGGGTTTTCCCAGATGTGCCAATAGGACATCTCTAATAAAATGGAAGGGACGCGGTGGCTCAGTGGCTAAGACGCTGAGCTTATCGATCAGAAAGGTTGGAAGTTTGGAGGTTTGAATCCCTACCGCTGAACAATGGGGTGAGCTCCTGTTACCTGTCCCAGCTTCTGCCAACCTAGCGGTTCGAAAGCATGTAAAAATGCAAGTAGAAAAATAGGGGCCACCTTTGGTGGGAAGGTAACAGCATTCCATGCTCCTTCGGCATTTAGTCATGCTGGCCACATGATCATGGAGGTATCTTCGGATAGCGCTGGCTCTTCGGCTTTGAAACGGAGATGAGCACCGCCCCCTAGAGTTGGGAATGACCAGCACATATGTGCAAGGGGAACCTTTATCTTTACCTTTACTAATAAAATGGAACTTTGAGAAAACCCAAGCCTTGGACTGTCCTTTCATTAGGGGTGTTACTTGGAACCCTGGCAGGGGTTTGATTTGATTTTGTTACTGGATCCTTATACAAGTAACATTCTCGACTTACGACCACAATCAAAATCCTTGCCCTAAGTCATTGCAGTCATAACTGAACACTTGTTTTGATAAAAGAATGTAATGGTTAGCTTTATTACCCATTAGATAGCTGCATGATACCTGTTGTAATTTGATTTTCTTAATTCTTTTTTTTCCTTTTACTAATAGAATTTATTGTATGCTATAAAGGTGAACACGTGTTTTTGGTTGGATGGCTACAGGCATCAAATAACCTTGACTAGACATTTTAAGGTTATGGCGGCCTTAATAATTTAATCCCTGTGCATATCTCTAACACACAGATTTGAAATCATTACACCCAGAAGTTGAAAAGCATAATATGCTTTGTCGCCATATTTTCAATGCGTTTTATGGCCTCCAAAGTTAATGTTGATGACATAGTAACAATAATAATAGGCGCTTTGGGTGAAATCCTAAAACATCTGGAGCAGCACTTGAACACCATCAGCATTGACAATTGACAATCAGTCAATTGTAACAGGCAGATTTACTTGGAACAGCTGTCCTCCTGCAATGATATCTTTAACAGTATCAAACAATGACATCTGCCTATTTCAGGTTCTTGGAAAGGACTCAATACATGGATAAAAATGTCAAATCCAGTCTAAACATCTGGTTGACTGTGCAACCAACCGTAATTATCTCTATCCCCAATAAGATGAGTTTTGTTTGGAAAATAGCAGAGAAATTTGCTATTTGCTGTTGTCCAGTCACTAAGTTGTGTCAGACTCTTCATGACCCCCATGAACCAAAGCATACCAGGCCCCACTTCCTCCACTGTCTCTTAGCAGAATTGGCCAATGCACCATGGCCAATTCACATGGCCAACTCATCATGGCCAACTCACATGGCCAACTCATCACAGACAACTCACCATGGCCAACTCGCTATAGTCAACTCGCCATGGTCAACTCACCATGGCCAACTCACCATGGTCAATTCACCATGGCTAGCTTGCCATGGCCAACTTGCCACCATCAACTCACCATGGCCAAGTCACCTTGACCAACTTGCAGAGGGATCAATTGCCATGGCTAACTCATCACAGAACCACTCAGCACAGGATAATTCAACAAATATAAAAGTTAAATTAATTTCAATGGAACTATCCTGCATTGAGCTATGCCATGGTGAGTTGGCCATAGCGAGTTGTCCTGCAGTGAATTAATCATGAAGACATGACCCTTCAGGACATAATAGGATTAACCCATCTAGCAGCAGAGCTCACCACATGGCACAATCTCCTAAGGGCCTTGCATCATCCCCAGCAAACTTCAACCAAATGCATCTCAGACAAACATGACCCCACATGGCCCCATGGGAGTCTGACAACAGCCAACAGAATACATCTTCTTGCACAGGAACAGGACTCTTCCACAGTCATCAAGCATAAGTCATATTAACTCAGGTATTTATACATGTCACCATCATCATATCTCCATTTTCATTTGACTATAATTGTTTAAACGTCCTTCATCATAAAATATATCAAGATTTAATACATAACCACATACTGGCATTTCATTTACTATTTCTAAAATCCACCAATGACACTAAATCCTTATATCCTATTCTAGCGAAACTATATTCATTATCCCTCCTTTATTTGACTATATCCTGCATCATATCATTTCCTCCCCCGGTAATCAAGACTTAACTAAATCTAACTTAATTCTTTTTATTATTATTATTATTAACCTTTATATATAATCCAAAAGGGTTTGGTGCCATTCAATATTCACATCCAATTATTACTTATAATAACACTACACATTGTATACATTATTATCATTATCAATTATTTATTTAACTATATCTATTATCACTAAATTTCGCTAAGTTTAGCTAGTTTTAAATTATACTCTTCCATGTATCAACTAGTATCTTTCCAATAACAAAACCATGTCTTATCTTCTGCCATTTGTGGCATCAGTCCTCTGATCATCTCCTTAATCATCTTTGTATGGACTCCTCTTAGCAACTCCTTGCTTATAAGATCTCTCATATAATTTCGATGCCCTTCTTCTGTTTCCTTGATCTGCTTATCTTTGATTGTCGGTGGTGTTATCAAAACTATTGCTAATAAGGTTTGTCTCTTTGAGTCCATAAATTCTTTTATTTTTTCCTCTTCTGTATCTTCCCATCTGGGGTAAGTTTCCCCTCCATTTAATTTTAAGAACCCACGTGCTTCTGCTTCATCATTAAACCATCTTTCCAATCAGCCTCCATGTTTCTGGTGTCTTTCTCCCAGCCTGGAACTGAACCAGAGAGATATTTCTTCCAACACCTGTTTCTAAAGAACCTGTTTCAGAGTTGATTTCCTTTGCAGAGAAATATTTATCAGCAAATCTTTGTATTTGGATGTAGATTCTAGATTTTCCCTTCAAAAAAGCTCGTGCTTAAATGAACTTTCCCCCCTGTTTGGCTGTGCTTTTTTGTGAACCAATCCCTTAATGCACGTCTAAAGCAGTGATCTGTTGCCTCGGAGAGAGTATCTGACAATGTGAGTAAAGAAATGTAATTTTGAGATGGGGAAAAATGCTAGTTCAACTTGACATCACCGGGTGTTTTCCAAATGATAGAAAGAACAACTTGAAGGAAAGCTAAGGGGGTCGCAGAAGGAGAAGGCCTGGGGTTAATCTCACTTCTAAATTGCTACTTGAGGAGGAGAGAATGCCGTCCGTGTGAGGGCAGGCGAAGTAATAGAGGCTTCTCATCCATCAAAACATCTTATTCATCGGAGCAGGTTAGGGACAGATCAGACAGGAGGCCGTCTGTCATGAAGAGTTGACACCAACTTGATAGCCCGTAAATCAATTTATCAGAAGGTGGAAAGCTTATGTGTTTTAATAAAATTGGGTTAGATGGAAGAGGTATCACCAGACACTGATTTTTCACCTTGTAAACTAATGCAGCTGTTTTGCTACAATATTATCTACTATCACTTATTTTATTTATTCATTTATTTGTCTGTCTGTCTGTCTGCCTGCCTGCCTGCCTGCCTGCCTGCCTCTATCTATCTATCTATCTATCTATCTATCTATCTATCTATCTATCTATCTATCTATCTATCTATCTATCTATCTATCATCTATCTATCTCTATCTATCTATCTATCTATCTATCTATCTATCTATCTATCTATCTATCTATCTATCTATCTATCATCTATATCTACCTACCTACCTACCTACCTACCTACCTACCTACCTACCTACCTACCTACCTACCTACCTACCTACCTACCTATCTATCTATCTATCTATCTATCTATCTATCTATCTATCTATCTATCTATCTATCTATCTATCATCTGTCTATCCATGTCCATGTCCATGTCCATGTCCATGTCCATCCGTCCATCCATCCATCCATCCATCCATCCATCCATCCATCTATCATCTGTCTATCCATGTCCATGTCCATGTCCATGTCCATGTCCATGTCCATGTCCATGTCCATGTCCATGTCCTTCCTTCCGTCCGTCCGTCCATCCATCCATCCATCCATCCATCCATCCATCCATCCATCCATCCATCCATCCATCCATCCATCTATCTATCTATCTATCTATCTATCTATCTATCTATCTATCTATCTATCATCTATTTCCTGCCTTTATTATTTGTATAAATAACTCAAGGTAGCAAACATATCTAATATTCTTTCCTTCTCCTATTTTTCCCCACCACAACAACCCTGTGAGGTGGGTTGGGTAAAGAGAGAAGGGAGTGGGGGTGGGTGGTCTAAAGTCACACAGCCCGCCTTCATGCTTAAGGTGGGGCTAAAACTCACCATCTCTTTGTGATTGGTCCAAAGTCACCTAGCCAGCTTTTGTGCCTACAGTAAGGTGGGACTGGAACTCCCAGTCTCCTGGTTTCTAACCTAATGCTTTAACCACTCATTAATTTATCACTTAATCATCCTGTAGCAAAAGGTAAATAGCGTAGCAAAACGTTACGACGCAGAAGCCTAATGTGCAGGCTCCATTGCAGTCAGGATTATGAGCCGTTGTGGCACCGTGGTTAGAACGCAAATACTGCAGGCTACTTCTGCTGACTGCTGATTGCCAGCAGTTCGAATCTCACCAGGCTCAAGGTTGACTCAGCCTTCCATCCTTCCGAGGTGGATAAAATGAGGACCCAGATTGTTGGGGGCAAGAGGCTGACTCTGTAAACCGCTCAGAGAGGGCTGTAAAAGCACTGTAAAGCAGCATATAAGTCTAAGTGCTATTGCTATTATCAATATGGTTTTTTCCCCCTTTCATATCCATCTCAGCCTCTAGTCTTGTTTCAGTTGATTCTTTTTCAACACAACATCCCACCCCGCTATAATTCTTCTTTGGGACTAAATACTGCCCCCCCTCCTCTGTCTTATTGTTATCTTAATTTTCTCTCTGATCATTTTATGGTTGCCCTGTGCTCTGCGCTGTTTTTACAGTAAGTGGTTTATGATAGCTGTTCCACAATAAGTTCATGTGCCAAGACTTGGGAGGAGATGGGTCTGTTTTACATCAAAAGAGCAGACCTTAGCTGCTCTTAATCAGTGGGCAGATAATTAATTTAGGCTGCACTCATGCAGCCGTTTTCAATCAAATTGACTTGCCCTAAATAGCCTGCGATTATATTTATTGGGATGGTGGGGGGCTAATTGGAGGATTTGAAAGAAGGATGCCGTAGCTTCCTGTTTTGCTGGTTCATCGAAAGGCCAGACTGAAGACACTTAACTGCAGGAAATACATCGACAATATATTTCTTGAAATAACTCGGTTCCGATTGTTGATCCTGATCAAGGCTAAAGGCTGGCCTGCTTTCTTTCTGAGTCTTAGTACAATAGTACTTGAGTTGCAGCTACAACGGAGGCCAAAATTCCCACTGCTGAGCGAGATAAGAGTTCAGTGAGTTTTGCCCCATTGTACGACTTTCCTTGCCACAGTTGCTAAGTGAATCACTGCAGTTGTTAAGTTAGTAACACCCGGAGGTGGGTTCACCCACAAATGCGCGCTCGACAAAAGCGCGCCCATGAAACCACAGCAAGAAAACCGCGAGTTCTAAATCATGCCGCCGAATGAGTACAGAAGCGCGCCGACAACAGCGCACCGACAAAAGCGCACCTTCAATGAACAAGTAATAACCGCAAGTTCTAAACCTAACCCTAAACCTAACTCTAAACCTAACCCTAAACCTAACCCTGAGCCTAACCTTCAACCTAACCCTTACCTTAACTTAAATTGTGCTTCCCTTACCTTAACTTAAATCGCGCTTCTGTCGGCGTGCTGTTGTCGGAGCCCTGTTGTGGGCGCGTTGATGACGTCGCAGTTTTCTCGCTGTGGTTTCGTCGGCGCGCTTTTGTGATGCGCGCATTTGTCAGGTCACGCCGGAGGTGGGCTGCTGGGGGTTTGCATGGCTTCGGACAATCCTCTAGTTAGGATTCTGTCCAATTTGGCGAACCCCCAAATGCCACCGGTGGCTGGCCATGCCCACCCTCCCCCTCCCGCCCCCAGGAATCACCATGTGGCCCATTCATCATGCCAGGTAATTGCAGGGCCTGTGTGGAGGTTCAGGGAAGGGGGAAAACGGACCTACCAGAGGTTCTGGAACTCCAGAAATTGGCCTGTTTCCAGCTTCCAGAGCGCCCCCGGAGCCCAGGGAAAGCAGTTTTCATCCCCCTGAAGCTTGAAGAAAGTCTCTGGAGCCTGGGGAGGGCAAAAACTCTCACCCCGCCGTGCAGGTGCCGGTGGCACGCGGAGCCATTTGTTAGCGCATGTGAAGCATTGCCCTGTCAACTCTGGATAGCTGACATTGACCTTCTTTTTCGGCCATTTTTTGCTCTCTGGAGGCTTTCCCGAAGCCTCCGGAGGGCAAAAAACCACCCAACATGTAAACTGGAAGTTCGGGAACGGACTTCCGGTTTTCCCATAGGGCCATTTTTCACCCTCTGGTGAAGGCATCCAAAGTACTAAAAACAGCTCTATGGGCAACCCGGAAGTTCGGGAACAGTGACTTCCAATGGTCTCTAAATAGATGGATGTAAGTTGAGGACTACCTGTAGTTGGTTTGCAAAGGAGTTTTGAAGCTTTTCCAGGGTTGGTGTGATTGTAAAGGAACAGGCAGCCACATCTATCCCAGATGGGGTCCAATATACTTCAGGGCCCATCTATTAGTCTACAAAGCACCTGAAGGCAGGACGAGATGCAATGGATGGGAACCAATCAAGGAAACATCAGCCTAGAACGAAGGAGACAATTCTTGACAATGTTCCATCAATTGGACCAGTTGTTGTCACCTGCCTAGGCATCCATATATTATTTATCCAGTTTAGCTTCTTCAAGGTTATAAACATCTGTTGTTCTGATACAGGCAGTCTTTAGTTTACAACTTTTTGTTTGGCGACTGTCTCCTGGTGACTGGCTGATAGTCACTCCGCTGGCTTTCATGGATGGACTAGAACTCTAGAACACTGGAGGTTTTGAAAAAAAAGACTGGACAGCCATTTGCCTGAAATTGTGTAGGGTCTCCTGCATGAGCAGGAGGTTGGGCTAGAAATCTTCCAGAGTCCTGCCTCCTTTCCTTTCCTTTCCTTTCCTTTCCTTTCCTATCCTATCCTATCCTATCCTATCCCATTACATTCCATTCTAATTCCATTCCATTCCATTCTATTCTCATTCTCATTCCATTCCATCCCATATATTCTACTCTTCTATTTCTATTTCTATTTCTTTCTATTTCTATTTCTATTTCTATTTCTATTTCTATTTCTATTTCTATTATTTCTATTTCTATTTTCATTTCCAATTCTATTTCTATTTCCATTTCTAATTCTAATTCCATCCCATCCCATATATTCTATTCCATTCTATTCTATTCTGTTCTGTTCTGTTCTGTTCTGTTCTGTTCTGTTCTACCCTACCCTACCCTACCCTACCCTATCCCATTCCATTCCATTCTAATTCCATTCCATCCCATCTATTCTATTCTATTCTATTCTATTCTATTCTATTCTATCCTATTCTAATTCTAATACTCATTCCATTCCATCCCATATATTCTATTCTATTCTATTCTCATTCTCATTCCATTCCATCCCATATATTCTACTCTATTTCTATTTCTATTTCTATTTCTATTTCTATTATTTCCATTTCTATTTCTATTTCTATTTCTATTTCTATTTCTATTTCTATTTCTATTATTTCTTTCTAATTCTAATTCTAATTCCATCCCATCCCATATATTCTACTCTATTCTGTTCTGTTCTGTTCTATTCTATTCTATTCTATTCTATTCTATTCTATTCTATTCTATTCTATTCTATTCTATTCTATTCTACCCTACTCTACCCTACCCTATCCCATTCCATTCTAATTCCATTCTATCCCATCCCATCCCATCTATTCTATTCTATTCTATTCTATTCTAATTCTAATTCTCATTCAATTCCATCCCATCTATTCTATTCTATTCTATTCTATTCTACTCTACTCTACTCTATTCTATTCTATTCTAATTTTATTTCTAATTCTAATTCCATTCCATCCCATCCCATATATCCTATCCTATCCTATCCTATCCTGTTTTATTCCACCCCACCCCACCCCATCCTATCCTATCCTATCCAATCCATGCCATTTGTGACGTGCCTTTTCTTTCAGACAACTGCCCTATGGAATAGCATCCTTCAAAAATCCTAACAGCTCCAACCCTACTCTCTTTTAAATGAGCCTTACAATCTGGCTCTATCCCCAGGTATGACACAAGCCTATTATGTGGGTGGTTTTGTTGGGCTTCTTGTCCCTTTGCTGGATCTTCTTGTTCCTGCTTATCATTCTGATAGTTGTCAAAAGAAGAAAGTATTTGTAGGTCAGGATTGAACTGTGGGCTCCCTAGTGCTCTCTGAGCCTGGTGGTTTTCTTACAGACGTTTAATGACCCAAATGGGTAACATCATCAGTGCTAGCATGGAGTGAGGTTGGTTCTCTGTTTGTATACAAGTGGCTTGTCCTCACTGTAAACACACAGGGTAATGAAGGAACCACGAAAATATAAACACAGTCTAATGAAGAAGCCACTTCAGTGGTGGGTTTGGACCGGTTCGGACCAGTTCAGCCGAACGGGTAGTAGTTTGGCAGCCTGGGTCACTGGAACCGGCAGTGACCCAGGCCTGCCATGCCCCTGAACTGGTTCCCAGTTTTCATCTTGTTTTTCAGTTCTATGCATGTGCAGAACAAATTTTATTGCATTGTGCATGCGCACGCAGTGTGCATCAAGTGTGACCGTGCACAGCGCACACACAAGCGAACCGGCAGTAGTGCCTGTCGGAACCCACCCCTGAGCCCCTTCTACATAAACAGAGAGCAAACCCCACTCCCTTCTAGCACTGATGATGTTATTTAGTTTGATAATGAAATGTCTCCACAAAAACAGCCAGGCTCAGAGAGCACCAAGGGCCCCACATCTGATCTTTCTGCTGTATGCTTCTAAATTGGATATCCCAAAACATCTGAAGGAATACCGTATTTTTCAGAGTATAAGACGCACTTTTTTCCCTCAAAAAAGAGGGTGAAAATCTGGGTGCGTCTTATACACTGAATACCGCATTTTTGGCCTCCTGAAACTCCGCCCCCTTTGCAAAAATGGCCATGCATAGCCTGTAGGAACCTTGTAGAGTGCTCCTGAAGGTGAGGGAGGGAAAAATGAGTGGAAAATGGGCAGTTTTTTGCTCATTTTTGCCCTTCCCCCAGCCCCCAGGAGCACTCTACAAGCCTCCTAAAGGCTATGCATGGGCTTTGTTTTTGACAAAAAAGGGCCCGTTTTTGTGAAAAATGGGTCGTTTTGGGGAGGTTTTCAGAGTTAAAAAACTTTTTTTTAATTTGCCTCTTCAAAATCTTGGTGCGTCTTATACACCGAAAAATATGGTACTTTTTAAATGGGATAAATTAAGAATATCCACCATTGATGATCTTGGAATTGGAAAGACTGCCTTTAATGAGTTTTAACTTCATTAGAAGAGAAGGGTCTCATAAATTTAATCCCCATCCTGTAAAACAGCAGCCCCCAACCTCTTGGGCACCAGAAGGGGCATAGTTTCTCATGTTGCCTGCATCCTGGGGATAGGACTTTGCTTGTTTGCGTGGCCCAGTTTCTGGCCTACTGTGACCTGGTGCTGATCCACAGACTGGAGGTTGGGGAGCCCCGATTTAAGAAAATAACAAAGAAAAAAATATTTGCTGTGAACTCCACGTAGGTGTCAGGAAGGGTATCCGGCCAGTTAACGCTCAACCCTATCGTGTCGCCCCAACTCTACCCCAAATTAAGGGATTACAGGATCATAAAAAGGGAGCTATTTAAATAATAAAAAATTGAAGAAGATAACAGTTCCCGTCACAGAAAGTCGAACCTGTGCTTTGAGCAAAGACTGTTCCCCATCAAGAAATGCTGTGAATTATCTCTTTCTCTCTCTCTGTCTCTCTGTCTCTCTGTCTCTCTGTCTCTGTCTCTCTGTCTCTGTCTCCGTCTCTCTGTCTCTGTCTCTCTGTCTCTCTATCTCTGTCTCTGTCTCTCTGTCTCTCTGTCTCAGTCTCAGTCTCTGTCTCTCTGTCTCTCTGTCTCTCTGTCTCTCTGTCTCTCTCTCTCTCAGATAATCTCCTGATTTCTGAAACGCAATCAGTACCAAATTATTTTCAACCAATAATCTAGTTTCATAAAAGGTCACTTTCTATACTCCTGGATAACAAGGCTATTACGCTGCACTCATCCTCTAGGGCGGCCAATTTGTCTTACGAGATGATAGAAAATTGATCCAAGCATTTCATCTCTCTGCAGCTTTCCTCAGGGATGGGTGGAACTATCCATTATTATTATTATTATTTTTGCAAATCTCATACTTGAATTGATCTTCCTTTGAAAGGTGGACTATATTTTGTCGGTCTGTGTTCAAACATGCAGATTATTGCTTCTAATTTTGCAGAATACGGACTCTTTTTGCAAGCCAGGTTTCCCGGTGGATTTGTACACATCTAAAACAAAGGCGTGCATTTTTGTGTGGGCAGATTTCCCCCAAATTGTAGCATACAGGTAGTCCTCGACATACAGCAGTTCATTTAGTGACGGTTCAAAAGTACAATGGAACTGGAAAAAGGGACTTCTGACCATTTTTCACATGATCATTGCAACACCCCTCTGGTTGCGTGATCAAAATTCAGATGTTTGGCAACTGACTCATATTTATGACGGTTGCAGTGCCCTGGGGTCATGTGATCCCCTTTTGCCACCTTATGACAAGCAACGTCAATGGGGAAACCAGATTCACTTAACAACCGTGTTACTAATTTAACAACGGCAGTGAAGAAATGTGGCAAGAGAAGTCGTCAAATGGGGCCGAACTCACTCAACACATTTTCTCACTTAACAACATACATTTTGGGCTCAATTGTGATCGTAAGTTGAGGACTACCTGCATTTCTGCTGAAAAAGCTGTGATTTAGGCCCTGCAGTGTTTCTCAACCTTGTCAACTTGAAGATGTCTGGACTTCAACTCCCAGAATTCCCCAGCCAGCATTCGCTGGCTGGGGAATTCTGAGAGTTGAAGTCCAGACATCTTCAAGTTGACAAGGTTGGGAAACACTGATTTAGGGATCCTTCTAGATTCAAAGCTCCTGCCAGAGAAACAGGTGGAAAGATGAACAAGCTGTACCTGGGGCACCAATCACCAACCTACAGTTTTCCCTGCAATTGTGACTCATATCTTAATTGTGTCCTATTAGGACTCTGACTACCAGCTCCATGGAGAGTGGCTTTTTAGCAGAATACGGAGAAGATACCACTGGTGCAGAACACAACGACATGACTATTATCCCAAAGGTGCTTTTTCAAGAGGCAACTGGAGTTTCTGATTTTTCTTTGCTTCTCGTCCAAGAAGCTACTTCAGCTCTGACTGGCAGCTGAGTCCAGTCAGAGCTGAAGAAGCTTCTTGGATGAGAAGTGAAACATCTTCAAAGAAAAACCAGGAAGTCCAGCTGCCTCTTGAAAAAGCACCTTTGGGACAACCGGAGGACTAAGAATCTCCAACAGACAACATGACTGTTAGTTTGGACAATCTGTTTATGCAGAATAACAGTTGTTGAGGACGCCACACTCCCCACTGGTTGCTTTCCAAGTTTGGCTCAAAATATTCACCTCTAAAGTTCCATGAAATAAGGCACCAGGATATATCAGGTTCTACCTTATTAAAACATACAAAGAACAGTTGCAGGAATTTGGTATGTGTAGTTTAATGAAAAGAAGGACTAGCGGTGACATGACAGTAGTCTTCCAATATCTGAGAGGCTGCCACAAAGACGAGGGGCTCAAGCTATTCCCCAAAGCACCAGAAGGCAGAACAAGAAGCAATGGATGGAAATTAATCAAGGAGAGAACCAGCGTAGAACTAAGGAGAAATTTCCTGACAATTAAGCAGTGGAACAACTTGCCTTCAGTTGTGAGTACTCCATCACTGGAGATTTTGAAGGAGAAGAAGAAGAAGAAGAAGGAGAAGGCGGAGGAGAAGGAGAAGGAGGAGGAGGAGGAGGAGGAGGAGGAGGAGAAGGAGAAGGAGAAGGAGAAGGAGGAGAAGGAGAAGGAGGAGGAGGAGGAGGAGGAGGAGGAGGAGGAGGAGGAGGAGGAGAAGGAGAAGGAGAAGGAGAAGGAGGAGAAGGAGAAGGAGAAGGAGAAGGAGAAGGAGAAGGAGAAGGAGAGGAGGAGGAGGAGGAGGAGGGGAGGAGGAGGAGGAAGAAGAAGAAGAAGAAGAAGAGGAGGAGGAGGAGGGGAAGGGGAGGAGGAGGAGGAAGAAGAAGAAGAAGAAGAAGAAGAAGAAGAAGAAGAAGAAGAAGAAGAAGAAGAAGAAGAAGAAGAAGAAGAAGAAGAAGAGCAGCATCTTCAAAGAAAAACCAGAAAGTCCAGTTGCCTCTTGAAAAAAGCACTTTTGGGACAATCATGACCTGGATGACGGAGAACGATCTCCCCGTCGAGATACGCACCCTCACCACCGTCCAGGCCTTCCGCGCAGCCCTCAAGACCTGGCTCTCCCAACAGGCCTGGGGATAAGTCTCTAATTTGCCCCACCCGAGTGTTGAATGTTGAATGCAAGTTGTGTTTTTATTACTTATTTGTTTGTATATTGTTTATTTTGATTTGCACCCCCTCCCTGGTGATTGTAAGCCGCCCTGAGTCCCCTCAGGGAAAAGGGCGGCCTATAAACCCTAATAAAATGAAAAAAAATATGAAAGAATCTCCATAGACTTTTAAGAAGAGATTGGTCAACCATTTGTCTGAAACGGTATAGGGTTTCCTGCTTGAGCAGGCGGGTTGGACTAGAAGACCTCCAAGATCCCTTCCAACTCTGTTATTCTGCTAAGAGTTCTGTCTTAGGATGGGCTTCCTCAACAGAGATCCTTGCCTTGAAGAACATGTGGCTCCAGAAACACATCTGCTTCCAACACTTGCCTGCATTCCAGAAAGCTATGCTATTTTAGCCAGCCTTTTAAAACATGGAATTTGTAGGTGGCTATCTGATAATAGTATTGTTATTATTTCTTTTTCTGCTGTTATAAGTTAAGCATTCTGGTTTGGAGGTCTCTGTTCAGAGCTTTTATTGATTACGGAGGTTGATAAATATTTGACAAGAGATCCTTCTGCTCAGCATCATTTCAAAACCATCCAAGCATTCTATTTAGCAACTTTTCTAGGGAGGAGGGTTAAATAACAGTCTTGCAACCTATGACTTCTCACAAGTTCAACCGGATTCAACTGGATTCCTCCATGAGTAAATATGAAGAATTAGCCAAGCAGATGAGTGAAACGGATTTAGGGGAGAGAATCTGTCTTTCAAATCGTTGCACGGATTTGTGGTGGTGGAAACACTTTCTGCTCCTTAATGTCATGCATTACACGCTAAGAGGGCTATATAGCAAAATGCTTCTTGATTTTGCCCTGGCAAATTGAAAATCCCTTCATCCTCTTTGGATTTTTTTTTTCCAAAAAGCAATTGCAATGTGCAATTCTAAATTTGGAGCAGCAAATGTTTTGAATTTTTTTTGGATCTCATCGCTAGAGAGTTGGTTTAACAAATAGGGGGAAAATGTTCCGGATTATTTTGTGCTGAAGTTGACAGTCGGTTCTTGTGGATTACAGGTTTTCTTTCTTTCTTTCTTTCTTTCTTTCTTTCTTTCTTTCTTTCTTTCTTTCTTTCTGTCTGTCTTCCTTCCTTCCTTTCTATCTTTCTTCTTTCTCTGTCTCTCCTTCATTCTTCCCTCCCTCCCTTCCTTCCTTTCTTCCTTCCTTCTGTCTCTTTCTCCCTCCCTCCCTCCTTTCTTTCTTTTTTCTTTCTGTCTTCCTTCCTTCCTTTCTATCTTTCTTCTTTCTCTGTCTCTCCTTCATTCTTCCCTCCCTCCCTCCTTCCCTCCCTTCCTTTCTTCCTTTCTTCTGTCTCTTTCTCCCTCCCTCCCTCCCTCCTTTCTTTCTTTTTTCTTTCTGTCTTCCTTCCTTCCTTTCTATCTTTCTTCTTTCTCTGTCTCTCCTTCATTCTTCCCTCCCTCCCTCGCTCCCTCCCTCCCTTTCTTCCTTTCTTCTGTCTCTTTCTCCCTCCCTCCCTCCTTTCTTTCTTTTTTCTTTCTGTCTTCCTTCCTTCCTTCCTTCCTTTCTTCTTTCTCTGTCTCTCCTTCATTCTTCCCTCCCTCCCTCCCTTCCTTCCTTTTGTCTCTTTCTCCCTCCCTCCCTCCTTAATTTCTTTTTTCTTTCTGTCTTCCTTCCTTTCTGTCTTTCTTCTTTCTCTGTCTCTCCTTCATTCTTCCCTCCCTCCCTCCCTTCCTTTCTTCCTTCTGTCTCTTTTTCCCTCCCTCCCTCCTTTCTTTCTTTTTTCTTTCTGTCTTCCTTCCTTTCTTTCTTCTTTCTCTGTCTCTCCTTCATTCTTCCCTCCCTCCCTCCCTTCCTTCCTTTTGTCTCTTTTTCCCTCCCTCCCTCCTTTCTTTCTTTTTTCTTTCTGTCTTCCTTCCTTCCTTTCTATCTTTCTTCTTTCTCTGTCTCTCCTTCATTCTTCCCTCCCTCCCTCCCTCCCTTCCTTTCTTCCTTCCTTCGGTCTTTTTCTCCCTCCCTCCCTCCCTCCCTCCCTCCTTTCTTTCTTTCTTTCTTTCTTTCTTTTTCTCTTCCTCCCTCCCTCCCTCTCCATCCCTCCCTCCCTCCCTCCCTCTCTTTCTTTTTCTCTCCCCATGTTGTTCTGAAAAATCCAACCACTTTCAAAGGGCAGAGGTGGACAAAATTATACAGCAAAGTACACGTTCACAGAACAAGTGACATAAAAACAAGGGAGAAATCAGTTCAATTCGGTCAGTTTGTCCATTGTAGGCGGTTGCCCAGTTGGTGCAGCTCCCAATTCTGATTTCACCAAAGCAGCTCACCCTCAACCCCGCTTGCCTCCTCCACTATTTCTGACAACGCAAAGCAACAAGGCTGGTTTTCGCAAACCGTGTAGACGCACTGAACGACACTCTCCGACTTTTGCACTTTGTTCCTGTTCCCGCAGGACTGACCCGTTTGGAAGTAAGTGTTGTCAGCGCACGTACCTTTCATCTCCGCCTCCCCCTCTCCCATGTTCTTCTAAAGAGGGCACCGTGTGAAACAGTCTTGACACAAATGGAAGAGGGTTGTTTTGCAAAGTTTAGTGAACTGGCTCAAGTCTTCGGGGACCGGCTGCACGCACGAATTCCAAACTGTCAAACAACATGGGGCACTGTGTGTGTTTTAAGCATCTGCTGCCATCTGCCCTGACATGGGAGAGCTTATGGATTTATAGAGAGAGAGAAAAAAGCACCACTCTCTGCCTCTATTTGCTTCTCTCCTTCTCTTTTTAAAGCCGTTAGCTAATCTCCGAATTGTAGGCATTAAATCTAGCTAGACCCGGGTGCAATAGAGACAAGCTACTCACCCTAAGCCAAAAGAAAAGCAGGCAAAGGGACTCACCTGGATGGCAACCTTCAGCACGGAGTCATCCACAATCTGGGTGCAGACCAGCGAGTCGGGATCTTGGGGTACCCGGTAGATCTCGCCCATGATTAAGATCATGGGGATGGCGAGCAGGAAGGAGGCGACCCAGATGCAACTGATGAATTTTTTGGTCCGGCTCCTGGACATGATGCTCTTGGCTTTGAACGGGTGACAGATGGCCATGTACCTCTCGACGCTCAGGCTGGCGATGTTGAGAGAGGTCGCGTAGGTGCAAGCATCCCTCAGGAAGTAGTATCCCTTGCAGACATCGTTGCCGAAAGCCCAGGGGTGATGGACCCAGATGAAGTTGTAGAGTTCAATGGGCATGCAGAGGAGGAAGATGAGCAGGTCGGAGAAGGCCAAGCTGGCCAGATGATAGTGGACGGTGCTTTGGAGATTCTGCAGGGACTTCTTCCTCACCAGGGTGTAAGCCGTGATGGAGTTGCCCACCGTCCCCAGCAGGAAGAGCACCAGGTAGATGACGGTCACCATAACCTTGGAGTAGATGTCTGTGTTCACATCCAGATCTTCCTCGTTGTGCGGGATGGACCCAGGTCCTGAACCGTTGGAGTGGTTCTCCGCCTCAGGCAGGACAGAGTTAGCGGAGGGCAGGTGAAACTCACTCATAAGGTAACTCAGCGGGTAGAAGGAAGAAGTTGTGTTGAGATGCATGGCTTGGCTCTCCAGTGCTGCACCCCAAGGAGAGATGCAGTAGTTGCTTCGAGGACCCAAGCTTGTTTTTTTTTCCCCCCAAGCAAGAGATGTGGGAGATGCAGCTGGCACCTTCCTTGCCTGGCAGAGTGAAGCAAAAAATAAATAAACTCCCACTATGCACCCGAAGAGGAAACTTGACTCGCTTCCATAGGAGGGAAAGGAGGAGCCTACAGACCAGCCTCTCCGTCTCTGTGCAAAGGGAGGGGAGGAAACAGGTTTAACCAGCCCTCGTGCAGAGACGAGGGCCAGAAAGCTGCCAGCAGCCGCTTCTCAGAGTGAATGCATCTTCACTCTGCAAAACAGCGGCTGTGTCTTTCCCTCGACCCTCCCTCTCTCCCTCCCCCTCCTTTTTTTTGGTCTCTGTGCAAGCCACGGATTCCCATTCCCTCCAGATGGGAAATTGCAATAATGTGCTTGAACAGGTCATGCGCCTCCCTTGCTCATAGGATGAGCAAAGGAGCATTAAGGAGGCTCGTCCGGTTTGCAAAAGAGGACACAGATAATTCTTCCCGAAAGATTTGTATTTATATTTGTATTGATTAGTTTGTCAAGCGTGTACAAGAGAGCAGGCATAAATATAAACATGGATGTGAACAAAAGAAATGAATGCAAATAAACGGGGACAGTAGGACAGGGACGGTAGTCACGCTGGTGCACTTATGCATGCCCAGTAGATGGTCCCTATTTACACCTATTTTTACATCCTACCTCCACCTGGTTTAAACATTTGGTCTTCTGTATCCACCACCACCTCTTTCTTTTTATTGAAAATTTTAGGAAAAAAAAAACTTTAAAAATTTCCATTTCCATTTCCATTTATTGAATTTATAGGCCGCCCAATCCTGGAGGACTCCGGGCGGTTTACAGAAATAAGAAATATTAAAAAGGATTTAAAAAAATAAGACACAACAAATTAAAAGAAACACAACATACACCCAGTCTACGCAGGGCTGGACCTCAATCAAGAGGTCAACAGCCCCAGGCCTGCCGGAAAATCCAGGTTTTGATAGCTTTACGGAAGGCCATGAGAGTGGGTAGGGTCCGGATCTCTGGGGGTAGCTCATTCCATAGGGCCGGAGCGACAACAGAGAAGGCCCTACTCCGAGGCATCGCCAGCCAGCATTGTCCAGCTGATGGCACTTGGAGAAGGCCCATCCTGTGCGATCTTATTGGTCTTAGGGAGGTGTGCGGCAGAAGACGGTCTTGTAGATATCCAGGAATGTTTACCTCCCCCCCTCCCCATCCAAATCCCACCCCCCAACCTCCCCCCCCCGACGTCCCAGAACCAATACAAGGTATAAATCTTTAACAAAGATGTTCTAAAATAAACTTTAAAAAAGTTGGTATCATCTTTCATTTGAGCTTTAACTCCCCTTAGCTAGGCTAAGTCTAAGTAGATTATATCATCCCTTGTTTCTTCAATCATAAACTCTCTGGAATTTCTTAGTCCCATATTTATTTTTAATATAGTCAATCCATTTTCTCCACTCCAATTTATATCTCTCATTGGAATGGTCCTTGAGATATGCTGATATTTGAGCCATCTCTGCCAGGTTTGTTACTTTTAATGTCCATTCTTGAATAGTAGGCAAAATCTTCCTTCTTCCAGTATTGCACCACCAACAATCTTGCTCCCGTTATTAAATGCAAAATCAGGTTAATCTCTAACTGTACAATCAGTAATTATACCTAACAAGAATAATTCTTTCTAAGGGCATTCCTTTTCATGTATTCACTTTTCACACCTACCATTTTTTTAAAAAATGTTTTAATTTTCTGATTGTTTTTTTACTACGGATTTCGACACTGTAAGTCATCCAGAGTCACTGGATTGTGAGATGGGGAGCATATTTACTTATGACCTATGTATTCATTTATAAAATATTTGAGGGGCTGCCACAAAGAAGAGGAGGGGGATGTCAATCTATTCTCCAAAGCACCTGAAGGAAGGACAAGAAACAATGGGTGGAAACTAATGAAGGAGAGAAGCAACTTAGAACTGAAGAGAAATTTCCTAACAGTGAGAACAATTAATCAGCGGAAGGTCTTGCCTTTAAAAGTTGTGAATGCTCCAACACTGGAGGCTTTTAAGAAGACACTGGACAGCCACCAGTCTGAAAGGGCATATAGTCCTCTGCTTGAGCAGGGGGTTGGACTAGAAGACCTCCAAAGTCCCTTCCAACTCTGTTGTTCTGTATTCTGTATATTGGTGCCAGATATCTTTTTACCAAAGCCATTGTGGCAATGGTGAAATTCATTTTTTTTACTACTGGTTCTGTAGGCGTGGCTTGGTGGGCATGACAGGGGAAGGATACTGTAAAATCTCCATTCCCTCCCCACTCCAGGGGAAGGATACTGCAAAATCTCCATTCCCACCCTACTTCAGGGGAAGAATATTGCAAAATCTCCATTCCCTCCCCACTCCAGGGGAAGGATACTGCAAAATCTTCATTCCCACCCTACTTCAGGGGAAGAATATTGCAAAATCTCCATTCCCTCCCCACTCCAGGGGAAGGATACTGCAAAATCTTCATTCCCACCCTACTTCAGGGGAAGAATATTGCAAAATCTCCACCCCCCCCCCACTCCAAGGTAAGGATACTGTAAAATTTCCATTCCCTCCCCACTCCAGGGGAAGGATACTGTAAAATCTCCATTCTCTTCCCACTCCAGGGGAAGGATACTGTAAAATCTCCATTCTCTTCCCACTCCAGGGGAAAGATACTGCAAAATCTCCATCCTCATCCCACTCCAGGGGAAGGATACTGTAAAATCTCCATTCCCACCCTACTTCAGGGGAAGAATATTGCAAAATCTCCATCCCCCCCCACTCCAAGGTAAGGATACTGTAAAATTTCCATTCCCTCCCCACTCCAAGGTAAGGATACTGTAAAATCTCCATCCTCATCCCACTCCAGGGGAAGGATACTGTAAAATCTCCATTCTCTTCCCACTCCAGGGGAAGGATACTGCAAAATCTCCATCCTCATCCCACTCCAGGGGAAGGATACTGTAAAATCTCCATTCCCACCCTACTTCATTGTGGGCATGGATGTCCCAGAGTCTCTGGATTCTGACTGCTTATTAGATAGATAGATGGATGGATGGATGGATGGATGGATGGATGGATGGACGGACGGACGGATAGGTGGATGGTTTAGGTACCCCACCACTTTCAGCCTTACACAAGGTCACCAGAACTGATTTTTTTATATAAATAGTAATTGTTAAATAAATTCATATCCATGCTAGAATAGGTATATATTTTGATAAATTGTCACATGTGTGCATATGTTTGTGTATGTATACATGTGAATTGAGAAAGAGAGCTGTGTGCAACACACACACACACACACACACACACACACACACACACACACACACACAAATACATACAGAAAGCTAACAGGCCTGGAGCCTCCCTTTCCTTTAGAAGATGGAAGCAGATTTAGAAAGTCAGTGGATTAATGTTGCAGACTCCCTCTCTAGGCGATTATGCTGTTTAATGGCAGAAAGACTGAATTGAGAATCAACAAGACCTTGGCTGAAATGTTGGATCTGCCATAAACTTGCAATTAATTTCTTTATCACACTTCCAACACTGCCCACAGTCATTGTTCTCTGGAGAATGTGCTAAACTGTACGATATAAATGGAAAAATAAAAACCAGCAGCTTTGCAGAGAGCTAAAAACAGGGCCAGTGCTGGCATACAAGGATCCTTGTTGAAGAACTCAATGAGCGACCAGAAAACCGTATTTTAAACATTTAAAATTGGATATCTCCTGTCGCTAGGATTTTCTTTCTTTCTTTCTTTTTTCTTTCTTTCTTTCTTTCTTTCTTTCTTTCTTTCTTTCTTTCTTCCTTCCTTCCTTTCTTCCCTTCTATCTTTCTTCTTTCTCTCTCTCCTTCATTCTTCCCTCCCTCCCTCCCTTCTCTCTCTCTCTCTCTCTCTCTTTCTCTTTCTTACTTTCTTTCTTCGACATCTGTAATAGTTTATTGAGGTGTATTCAAAAGCATCCTGGCTTAATCTCAGAAATGTGAAGAATGGCCAAATGAGTTTCTACATGAGAAGGAAAAAGTAGCTGAATAACTCTTTCCCTACTCCTGCTCCTCATAATTCTGTTCATTTTATATGTATTTATTTTTCATTTATTTTGTTTGTCAATTGTTTACAAGATAATGGGTATAAGAATAAACATGAGTAGGAATGAAATGGGTACGATAAATAAAGGGGGGCAGTGGGACAGGGATGGTAGGCAAGATAGTGCGCTTATGTACACCCCCCCCCTAGGAATGGGGTGAGGTCAACAGTAGACAGTTTAAGGTTAAAGTTATTTGGGTTTGAGGATGTAATAACAGTGTCAGGCATTGACCACTTTGTTGCTGAAGTCGTATTTTCTGCGATCAAGTTTCACATTGAGTTTGTATCCGTTCTGTGCTCTTGTATTATTGCGGTTGAAGCTGAAATAGTCATTGACTGGTAAGTCCTTGTAGCGGATAATTTTGTCTACTACACTTAAGTCCGACTGTAGGTGGCCTAGTTCTAGGTTGTCCAAGCCCAACATCTCAAGCCTGGGGGTGTAGGCTATTCTGTTGCGAGCAGAGGAGTGAAGGACTCTTCTCGTGAAATACTTCTGGACTGGCTCAATTGTATTAATATCTGATATACAGGGCAGTTTAGGTTAATGCCTTTTTGATGATGCTTTTACAGTGAGGTCTTCCAACACTGGAAATTTTTAAAGAAGACATTGGACAGCAATTTGCTTGAAATTGTATAGGGCACTGATGGCCAACCTTTTTGGCACCGAGCAACCAAACTGGAATGTATGTGCATGTGCATGTGCATGTGTGCCAGAGCACCAGATACTCAAGGACCAGCTTGCTGGTGCACACATGCCTGTTTTGGGGGCAGTTTGGGGGCCGTTTTCAGGCCGTTTTGGGGCTGAAAATGGCCTGAAGAACAACCTGAAAACCGCCTGAAAACAACCTGAAAATAGCACGAAAAACAGCCTGAAAACAGCACAGAAAATGGCCTTGAAAACAGCCCGAAAATGGCTCAAAAAACAGCATGAAAACCAGCTTGAAAACAGCAGAGAAAACAGCCTGGAAAACAGCCCGAAAATGGCCTGAAAACAGCACAGAAAATGGCCTGGAAAACAACCTGAAAACAGCATGAAAACGGCCTGAAAACAACCTGAAAACAGCATGAAAAACAGCATGAAAACAGCACAGAAAATGGCCTTGAAAACAGCCCGAAAATGGCTTGGAAAATAACCAGAAAACAGCCTGAAAGCAACCTGAAAACGGCCTGAAAACAACCTGAAAACAGCCTGAAAATGGCATGGAAAACGGCCTGGAAAACAGCCCAAAAATGGCCCGAAAAATGACCTTTTTTTCCGGCAATTTTTTGGACTGTTTTCAGGCCATTTTCTGATGCTCCAGCACCCGTGAAGTGTAGCTGACTATGGTAGCAACCAGAGAGGGTTCTGCATGCCACCTCTGGCACGCATGCCATAGGTTTGCCATCACGGGTATAGGGTTTCCTGCCTGATCTAGAAGACCTCAAGGTCCTTTCCAGCTCTGTTATTCTATTATTCTGTAAATCTGAATTGCCACCCGTTACTAAGCATTGTCCAAAAAAGCTTTTTCAGCATCAAAGCCAAACAATGACATGCTTTTCCCAAAGATATTCATTTAGTCTAAGGAATCAATAACGCTGGACTTTTTTATCCTTCCAATCAAGTAACCATTTTCTTTATTTTAAAAATAACTTTAAAGGTAATTACAGATCAGTTTTTTCTGCTTAATCTGCATATGTTTATCCTTCACTTTATTTTAACAGCACTGCCTTGTATGTTTCTTTGGAAATGTTTTAAAGGTGAATTGAATATTGAATACAACTCCTTTCTCTTTTTTTCCTAATAATAATCTAGGACAGGACAGCAAAATGAGATAGAGACCATCAATCTTAAGATGTCTTGACCAAAAGGGGTAATGATCTAACTCTTGATCTAAGTTCGTGTCATCAGCCACTCTGCTGGCGATCAGGTGGGGCAGCTTTAACCTGTCCATCTTCCAACAATCCATTAGGAAAACCGAAGAGAAAGAGAGTTTAAAGATTTGCCAAATTTTGTCACTGGATCTATTAACCATCCAATTTGGCTCCATCAGTGCCACCACGCAACTTCTGATCTGTTTTTTTTCCCCCAGCAGATGTTCCCATCAATAGACAAAATAGACAACATTCTGTTATTCTATTTTTAGAATAACAGAGTTGGAAGGGACCTTGGAGGTCTTCTAGTCCAACCCCCTGCTTAGGCAGGAAACCCTACATCACTTCAGACAAATGGTTATCCAACATCTTCTTAAAAATTCCCTTTGTTGGAGCATTCACAACTTCTGGAGGCAAGTTGTTGCACTGATTAGTTGTTCTAACTTCCAGGAAATTTCTCCTTAGTTCTAGATTGCTTCTCTCCCTGATTAGTTTCCGTTCATTGCTTCTTGTCCTGCCTTCAGGTGCTTTTGGAGAATAGTTTGACTCCCTCTTCTTTGTGGCAACCCCTGAGATATTGGAAGACTGCTGTCATGTCTCCCCTAGTCCTTCTTTTCATTAAAGTAGACATACCCAGTTCCTGCAACCGTTCTTCATATGTTTTAGCCTCCAGTCCCCTAATCCTCTTTGTTGCTCTTCTCTGCACTCTTTCTAGAGTCTCAACCTCTTTTTATAGTGTGGTGACCAAAACTGGATGCAGTATTCTAGGTGTGGTCTTACTAAGGCTTTATAGAGTGGTATTAGTACCTCATTTGATCTTGATTGTATCCCTGTTAATGCAATTTAGGATTGCATTGGCTTTTTTGGCTGCTGCCACACACTACTGGCTCACATTTAGCTGGTTGTCCACTAAGACTTCAAGATCCCTTTCACAGTTACTGCTATTAAGCCTGGTTTCACCCAGTCTATATGTTTACTTTTGGTTTTTCTTGCCTAAATGTAGAACTTTACTTTTCTCAACATTGAATTTCATTTTGTTAAAAAGAGCCCAGTGTTCAAATCTGTCAAGATCCCTCTGGATCTTGAGCCTATCATCTTGGGCCGTGATGGCTAACCTTTTTGTTGTTGTGTGCCAAAAGTGCCCCTGTGGGCACAACAGTACACCCATAATGCAATGTGTGCGTGACTCCATATGTGCCCCACCCCCTGTGCATTTGCGCACAACCCCTGCACATGTATGCGTGACCCCCCTACACCCCATTTTGGGGCTAGCAGGCCTCCCTGCAGCCTCCTGGGACCAAAAATGGGGTACAGGAGGGCGTGCCACAAGCCCCTGCACTCCCCACCCCTTGCACATGCACGCATACCCCCCACTCCCCGCATTCACATGCAACCTCCCCGCATATGCGGTGCATCTCCTGCATGCACCCCGCCCCCGGGCATCTGTGGCAGAGGCCTGAAAAACATCTGGCTGGCGATAGACATGCACGCATGCACAAGGGAGCTGAGCTGGGGGGATGGCTCATGTGCCCACAGAGAGGGCTTCACGTGCCACACGTGGCACACATTCTATAGGTTCGCCATTACCGATCTAGGGTGTTGGCTATTCCTGCCAATTTAGTATCATCTGCAAGTTTGGTAAGCTCCCCTTCTATTCCCTCATCTGTCCTTTATAGGTTTATAGGTTTATTGGGATTTATATGCCGCCCTTTTCCCTGAGGGGACTCAGGGCGGCTTACAACCACAGGGGAGGGGGGTGCAAGGTCAGAAACAGAACAATATGTGCACAAAGAAAAAATAATAAAACACAACTTTCATTCAGCAATCAAACACTCGGGCGGGTAATTGGAAACCTATCCCCAGGCCTGCTGGGAGAGCCAGATCTTGAGGGCTGCGCGGAAGGTCTGGATAGTGGTGAGGGTACGGATCTCCATGGGGAGCTCGTTCCACAGGGTCGGGGCAGCAACAGAAAAGTCCTTTATGGAGATCTTGAAGAGTAGTGGGCCTAAGACAGAACCTTGTGGTACCCCACCGCTTACTTCCCTCCATGTAGACTTACCGTACTTTTCAGAGTATAAGATGCACCTTTTCCCTCAAAAAACAGGGTGAAAATCTGGGTGCGTCTTATACATATAGAGCCGAGGTGGCACAGTGGTTAAATGCAGCACTGCAGGCTACTTCAGCTGTTCAAATCTCACCAGCTCAGGGTTGACTCAGCCTTCCATCCTTCCGAGGTGGGTAAAATGAGGACCCGGATTGTTGTTGGGGGCAATATGCTGACTCTGTAAACCACCCATAAAGCTCTCCATGGTAGTGGATCTGGGTACTTGAGAGACCGCCTACTGCCAATCACCTCCATTCGACCAATTAGATCTCACCCATTAGGCCTCCTCCGAGTTCCATCCGCTGGTCAATGTCGACTGGCAACCACGCGGAGGAGAGCCTTCTCGGTGGCAGCTCCGACCCTATGGAACGATCTCCCCGTGGAGATTCGTACCCTCACCACCCTCCAGACCTTCCGCACAGCCCTTAAAAACTGGCTTCCTGTCAGGCCTGGGGCTAAAGATTGCAACCCGCCCGAATGGTATGAATGTTGTGTTTTAATGATGTATTGTTCTATATGTTAAAAGTTTGCCCCCCCCCCCTTTTTAAGTTGTAAGCCGCCCTGAGTCCCCCCAGGGAAAAGGGCGGCATATAAATAAACTTAAATACAAATACAAATACACTTAGATAGGGCTGAAAGCCCTATCAAGCGGTATATAAGTCTAACTGCTATTGCTATTGCTACACTGAATACAGCATTTTTGGCCTCCCGAAACCCTGCCCCCTTCACCAAAATGGCCGTGCGTAGCCTTTAGGAGGCTTCCAGAGTGCTCTTGGGGGCTGGGGAGGGCAAAAATGAGGAGAAAATGGGCCATTTTTTGTTCGTTTTGCCCCCCCCAGCCCCCAGGAGCACTCTATAAGCCTCCTAAAAGCTACGCACAGCCATTTTGTTTGACAAAAAATGGGCCCGTTTTTGCAAAAAATGAACCGTTTTTGGGGTCTGCAGAGTGCAATTTTTTTAAAAATTTGCCTCTTCAAAATCTTGGTGCATCTTATACTCCGATGCGTCTTATACTCCGAAAATTACGGTACATCCTGGGCAGTCTTGGGTAGTAATAAAAAGCCACATTTCACATCTGTTTGAAATCAAAGGCTGTAGTAAGGGGTGTGTAAACAGTCAACTTGATGACTTGGCCCATTGCAAACTGCCTGGCAGGAGATTCCGGGCAGAGATGATGCCAAAGACAAAAGGATTGGCATGACCACAGGGCATTGTGCATGGATCTCAACAGCGTTGGCAGTGGAGCTGCATCACAGCCAATTAATTAATCACCCTCGGTTTCCCTTTGGCTGCTTTTCAATCCGGACCTTCGCTTCTTTTCTCCAACTCTGCTCTGGATGGGTACCAAAAAAGAAAGTACTCAAAGCAGCAGAGATACTTTGCAGGGTGCAATTTTATGGAGGAGGGGAGAGAGTGGGTTTTATTAGCATCACTCTTTTTTTTTTTTCAGAGATAAGAGTGGAAGGGAAAGTAAAGAGCTGATTCGTGGAGGATTCCCTTCAGCCATCGAAACAAAATCTTTTTTTTGTTTTGTTTTTCCTTTGTTGACCTGGTGCTTTTATGCAAACGGGGAGTCAGTTCAACCCATGATGCAAAGGAGAGATGGCATAATTCAGTCATTGGTTCAGGTCTTTCCGTGTTAAGCTGCAGCTTGGAACCTGACAATGTGGATGAGGGGATTCTGTAGAATAAAAACTGCAGAGCTCTCTCTGTCTCTCTCTCTCTCTCTCTTTCTGTCTGTCTCTCTC
The DNA here is from genome assembly GCF_009769535.1 of Thamnophis elegans. NCBI lineage: Eukaryota > Metazoa > Chordata > Lepidosauria > Squamata > Natricidae > Thamnophis > Thamnophis elegans. Next base: position 91,645,363 of record NC_045545.1, on the reverse strand, counting down.
TCTCTCCCTCTCCCTCCCTCCCTCCCTCCCTCTCTCTCTCTCTCTCAACACAACTGGTCTAATCAGGTCAGGTAGAGATTAACGGTTGCATATATTCAACATGCTTTAAGCTTGTTTTGCTTTAGCCTTGGTGAGCTTTTTAAAGTTTATTTATTAGATAGATAGTTTATTTATCTGCCTATGTATATGTCTGTCTGTCTGTCTGTCTGTCTATATTCTATCATCTATCTATTAATTTCTCTCTCTCATCTATCATCCATCTCTCTATCTCATTTCTCTATCTATCTATCTATCTATCTATCTATCTATCTATCTATCTATCTATCTATCTATCTATCTATCTATCTCTCCTCTCTCTCTCTCTCATCTCTCTTTCTCTCTATCAATCATCTATCTGTATTCTATGCATCTGTCTGTGTGTCTGTGTGTCTGTCTGTCTCTCTATCCACCCATCTATATCTATATCTGTATCTGTATCTGTATCTGTATCTGTATCTGTATCTGTATCTGTATCTGTATCTGTATCTGTATCTGTATCTGTATCTGTATCTCTGTATCTGTATCTGTATCTGTATCTGTATCGGTATCTGTATCTGTATCTGTATCTGTATCTCTATCTCTATCTCTATCTCTATCTCTATCTCTATCTCTATCTCTATCTCTATCTCTATCTATCTCTATCTCTATCTCTATCTCTATATCTATATCTATATCTATATACAGCCTCGAACTGTGTTGGATTTTTTGGCAGCTGCTGCACACGGCTGGCTCATATTTAAATGGCTGTCCACTAGGACTCCAAGATCCCTTTCACAGTTATTACTATTGAGCAAGGTACCACCTATACTGTACCTGTGCATTTCGTTTTTGTTCCCTAAATGTAGAACCTTACCCTTTTCACCATTGACTTTCATTTTATTAGATAGTGCCCAATGTTCAAGTTTGTCAAGATCCTTCTGTATCTTAAACCTGTCTTCTGGAGTGATGCTATTCCTGCCAGCTTGGTGTCATCTGGATGTCATCGATATCTATATCTATATCTATATCTATATCTATATCTATATCTATATCTATATCTATATCTATATCTATATCTATATCTATATCTACATCTACATCTACATCTACATCTACATCTACATCTACATCTACATCTACATCTACATCTACATCTATATCATCTATATATCTATCTACATCTGAAGGACATGCTGTCAAGATTTAGACCTAGCTGTTATTGGGAATTGGGTATGTGTCGTCTGGTGAAAAAAAGGACTAGGGATGACATGATAGCAGTCTTCCAATATTTGAGGGGCTGTCATGAAGAAGAGAGAGTCAGGCTGTTCTCCAAAAGCACCTGAAGGTAAAATAAGAGAGAAATATTGGAAACTAATCAAAGAAAGAAGAAACCTAGAATTAAGGAGGCATTTTCTGGCAATGGGAACAATTAATCAATGGAACAAGTTTCCTCCAGAAGTTGTGAATGATCCAACACTGGAAGCTTTTAAGAAGTGACTGGACAGCCACTTGTATTAAATGGTATAATGTCTCCTACTTGAGCAGAGGGCTGGACTAGAAGACCTTCAAGGTCCCTTCCAACTACTATTCTGTGTTAGATATCCACCCAAAGATGCACGCAGTTGAAACTAGCAAAGAAACGTCTCTTTGAAAAGCCTACATTGAATAAAATCAATCAAAGACACTCTCAGGAAAATTTCCATTTAAAAAGCTATGCCTGGAAAACGTACATTAAAATCTGTGTGCAAAAACCTCCATAAATTAGAGAAAACTGCAAAGGTACATAGATTTGTTTTTTTTAAAAAACATGGAACTTCAAAAAACAAATCCATTAAAAGAGACGCAACAGGATATGGTTTAAATAATAAAGACAGACTGTAATTTATACTGTTCCAGATGAACCCAGTCCTGAACATGCTTCTAAAATTGTGCGTTGGGGAAAAGTATAAATTATATTGAAATCCATACGATGAACCTTCCTATCAAGTGGTTGGCTGCTTACATTGGAAACTGTAAGGAGAATGTGTTTGCCTCCAGGTTTATGAGAAAGGACAGAGAAAAAGACAGGGTTGAGCCACTTAGTCTTCACCAATATAATTCAATAAATCAATAAATCCTGCAGCAGTGGTGGGATTCAATTTTTTTTACTATTAGTTCTATGGTGGGTGTGGCAGGGGAAGGATACTGCAAAATCCCCATTCCCTCCTGATCAGCTGGGACTCAGGAGGCAGAGAATAGATGGGAGCGAGGGCAATCAGAGGTGGTATTTACTGGTTTTCTGAACTACTCAAATATTTCTGCCACCTATTCTCCAGAACTGGTCAGAACCTGGGTACTGATCTGGGAACTTGAGAGACCGCCTGCTGCCAATTACCTCCCACAGACCCATTAGATCTCACAGGGTTGGCCTCCTCCGGGTGCCATCTACTAGCCAATGCCACCTGGCTATTACCCGGGGGAGGGCCTTCTCTGTGGCAGCTCCGGCCCTCTGGAATGAACTCCCCGCAGGGGTTCGGACCCTCACCTCTCTCCAGGCCTTCCGAAAAGCCGTCAAAACCTGGCTTTGCCGGCAGGCCTGGGGGTGATGAGTTCCCTCCCCTCTCGATATGTATGGCTGTGCGACTGTTGTCTACTTTTATTATTTGTATTTTTTCTTTTTATGTTCCCCTTTTTTCCCCCCTTGAATTGTTCGCCGCCCGCGAATGCTGGCTGGGGAATTCTGGGAGTTGAAGTCCAGACATCTTCAAGTGGCCAAGGTTGAGAAACACTGTCCTAGATGCCTGAAATCTAAGATACAGGAAGTGGGTGGAAATTTGTGACTCATCAAAATAACCACTTCATTAACTCATGGCACAACATAGGAGAACAAAGCCTTCCCGACAAGATTCCGCAGTCCACATGCATTTAAAAGACAAAGGCCACTCTTTTGAAAACAGCAAAATCCACATTTTGGGCAGAGAGGACCGCTGGTTTTGAAGAGGCCATCTATGTCAAAATTGAACAGCCCTCTCTCAACAGAGGTGGAGGGATACAACATCATCTGTCTCCAGGCTACAACACAGTCCTTTCAGCAGTTCCAAGAAGGCTCCACACCCATTTGCACCACTCCGGTGACCCTGAGGACACAAGTAAACCTCCAAGTGCTTCAACGACCCTCTAAAAGGATGCAAATGACCAGCTATCAGCAAGGAGTATAAATCCTTCCATGCAGAGACAGGTTTCACATAATTTTACCACCGATTCGCCGTGCACTGAAAATGTAAGCTTGCTTTGCTCGTGTGTGTGCCTTCCATGCATGCACCTAGCCTTCTATGCATGCACTGTGCTCTCGCGCGCATGCGTGCAGCTTAAAAAATGTGGCTAAATAGGATGCATAGTGCCACGGCAGGTAGGTGGCCACCCGCAGGTCGCCACTAACAGTTCACCCAAACTGATTCGAACCGGCTGAATACTACCACTGCTTTCATTCCCCCACCATCCAGTTGGAGGTGAAGAAGCTTCTTGGATGAGAAGAAAAAGGTCTTCAAAGAAAAACTAGAATGTCCAGTTCCCTCTTGAAAAAACACCATTGGGAAAACCAGGACCTGGATAACTGAGAATCTCCATAGACAAATGACTTCTGCTTCACATGTCTTCATCTCTCTCTCTTTCTCTTGCCATTGACTTTGAGGAAATCAACTCTGTTTCCAGACAAGGGATTCTTGGTTTAGAAGGTTGGTTCGATGACCACTGTCTTCTTCTTGCCTTCTTTTTATATCCCTCAAACTATAAAAACAAAATAGCAGTATTGAATGGAAATCCCCTTTGCTAAGTCTTCATGTCCCCCTCTTCTTTGCAGTTGGGGTACACACGACCGTTTGTGCTTCATTACACTGTCAGTCACTTGGATTTCATCCTCCTTTCTAATTCCGATTTGATTTATTTATGTTACTTAGGTAGGCAAGAAAGGCAGTCCCCTCTTCATAAATGCTGGGTTATGTCATATTGTGTGGAAACTCTATCTTATCAGGAATTGTAATTGCAAAAATTGTGTTATGTTTTACTCTGATGATTATTTTTCTTTTAGTCTCTGGTAATTATCTGTCTGTCTGTCTGTCTGTCTCTCTCTCTCTCTCTCTGTCTCTCTCTCTCTTACCTTTTAACCTCCACTAGATTCTCTCCTCTTCACTGTTAGAGGACTACAAATCATTTTATTTCCGTTGCCAGTTGAATTCCACACATTGATTTAAGGTTGATCCAAAGCGAACACGCAATCCACCGAGTCCCTAAATCAGTTTGAAGGGTTCAGGATTGATGTGCTGAAGTGATTCAGTGTTTCAATTATAGATTCAATGCATGGGGGTAAATTGACTGAATGCCCATCAAATCTTCCGATGGAAGGCTCTCACAGCCCTCAGAAGGGGAGATAACACAATAAAGGGACATTTTCTTTTGATGGCAGAGGAGGACCAAAAGGATAACTGAAAATAAAATAAAAGGTTTGATATTGAAAGAAGAGAGAAAGCCAGTTTGGTCTAATGGTTAAGGAACGAGTTTTTTTAAAAAAAAGGAGTCTCTTAGGTACGAAAGCCAGCTGGGTGACTTTGGATCAATCACTAGGAGAATGTGAGTTCTAGACTCGCCCTAGGCATGAAAGCCAGCTGGGTGACTTTGGGTTAATCCCAGGAGACTGTGAGTTCTAGACTTGTTTTAGGCACAAAAGCCAGCTGGTGACTTTGCACCAATCACCAGGAGACTGTGAGTTCTAGACTTGCCCTAGGCATAAAAGCCAGCTGGGTGACTTTGGGTTAATCACCAGGAGACTGTGAGTTCTAGACTCGCCTTAGGTACGAAATCCAGCTGGGTGTCTTTGGGTCATTAGCAGGCATGAAATGCTCTAATCTTCACTACTGGTTCGGAACTGGGAGTGCGCCTGTGCATGCGCAGAGCATCCTGATGATGTTTGGGTGGGTGGGCGGAGCCTCCCGCCGCCACCACTACTGGTTCGCGAATCAGCAGAATACCACCTCTGGTCATTAGCCAGGAGATTGGGAGTTCTAGTTCTGCCTAAGCCATGAAAGCCATGTTCTAGATGACCTTGGGCTGGTCACTTTTTCTCAGCTCAATCCACCTCCTAGGCAGTGGTGAAATTCAAATTATTTTACTACTGGTTCTGTGGGCGCGGCTTGGTGGATGTGGCAGGGGAAGGATACAACCAATTTTGTTGTATTTATTTTGTACAATGACAATAAAGATTATTATTATTATTTTACTGCAAAATCCCCATTTCCTCCCAGTCAGCTGGGACTCGGGAGGCAGAGAATAGATGGGGGTGGGGCCAGCCAGTGGTGGTTTTTGCCGGTTCTCCGAACTACTCAAAATTTCCGCTACTGGTTCTCCAGAACCTGTCAGAACCTTCTGGATTTCACCCCTGTTCCTAGGGTTGTATTGGGAAAAATAGAAGGAGGAAGGTATGTTGGATTTGTACATTTGCCACCTTGAGTTATTTATAAAAATAATAAAAGTGGGGAATAAATAAATAAAATAAAGAGCAGAACAGACATCGTAGGAAGAGAACCATGACGGTCTATGGTAGCCAACCCCCCTCCTTAAATAAAAATTAAAAACTACAAGGACGCTGATACCATGAACAGTGATACTTTTCCATAAAATTAGCTAGTTGGAAAAGGTGCCATCCAGTTCCTGAATGTTTGCCAGAAGTTTTCCAATAATGAGACCTACAATATTCTCTAGCAGATGTTAACACTGTACCTTTTACTTACTTAATTAGTGTGATTTATTTTGAATGTTAGAAATAAATGTTCTCCACTTGACTTTTTAGCTTTTGTGTATCTGGAGCTTATGGAACAAGCCTGGGACATCTGGAGCTTATAGAACAAGCTTTCTCAAAATGTTACCTTGACTCAGAATCTTAGGAAAATATCACCCGGAAATTGTAATCTGATTTATTAACATTGCTGGGATTTGTTTGAGAGCTAAGGGAAAAGCTTACTGTATGTAAATGAAATTCTGAAATGCGCTACAATCTGATACACTTTATCCAGCAATGGCTTTCACATTTTGTTACCACAGCTTCACAGGAGCATGTGCCCCTTCGGTCCATGTGCCCGGCCTTCTGCGCATGTGTTCTGACCCAAGGCTTCCCCCAAAAGCACGAGGCAGACGCCTGGTCCCGACAAAACCCCTTTTATTAAACAAATGTGAATTCCTCTCATTCACATTCAGCCAAGGCCTGGCAAACAGTCTTTCAAAGGTGGATTTATGACCACAGATCTTATCTATCTGGGAAAGCTGCCATGTCAATATTTTCCAAATGAGGTGCTGTGCAAGGAAAGGCTGGGCACAGAGTCTCTGAGATTCACAGACAGATCTTCACACTCCTGGAATGAATCTAATGAACAAACGAACGAATTGTTTCCTGCAAAAGCCCACTCCCCTTTCACTCCTCTTTTATTTCCTATATGAGGGGCCAATTACCTTCCATCTGTGACTTTACTCCCAAGTCTATCCTGATTTCTGAATTGTTCTTTTCTTCTCGCAGCTCTGCGCATGCGCACACTGCGAACAGGCTCTAACTGTTCCTCTGCCTCACTGCTGTCTAGCTCCACAGGCACCTGATCACTGCCAGACGGCCTCGGCCCTGTCTCTGCCTCCGACACAGAGTCCTTGTCCGAGCCTTCCCCAGCCTCCAGGACTGGCCCATGCTCCTCCCCAACCTCCTCACTGCCTGACTCTGCTGCCAGCTCTGCTGGCTGCTGGTGGGTCATAACAGCATGCGCTTTGCTCACACATGCACATGTGCCCGGCCTCAAAAATGTGCCTAAATAGGTGAACCAGTCCGAACCAGCTGAATACCACCTCTGACTTTATTCCTGTGAATGAAGCTTTTATTTCCTATCCAGGAGAATATTGAAGCATTCTGCAGCCTTAAAGTATTGTGCATCTTACGACCACAACTGAGCACAAAATTTGCGTTGTTAAGCAAGACAGTTGTTGAGTGAGTTTTGCCCCATTTTACCACTTTTCTTGCCACAGTTGTTGAGGGAATCACTGCAGTTCTTTAAGTTAGAAACACGGTTGTTAAGTGAATCCGACTTGCCCATTGACTTTGCTTGTGAAAAGGTTGCAAAAAGAGAAAAAAAAGAATCGTATGACTGTGGGACACTGCAACAATTTGTCAATATCAATCAATTGGAAAGTGTCTGAATTTTGATCAGGTGATCATGGACATGCCACGATGGTCATAAGTATAAAAAATGATCCTGTCAGGTTCCGAAGGGTTAAGGAAACAGCCAAACACAGATAGGGTTTGAAAATGCAGTTTATCTCCTCCATCATGAACTGAACAACAAAGCACTAAGACAATGAATAAAATTGTCAGAGCTGACATCTGGTGTTCCCCACCACTTTTTTATTTTATTTGGTAATTAGGCTGAACCCCAACCCTGCGCTCACACATACCCATCATGACCCAGAGTGAAAACAAGCCGGCAATCAGTCATGGATTGTTCTCAGTCAGTTTTCAGTCATGGATTGTTCTCAGTCAGTTCTCAATCATGGATTGTTCTCAGTCAGTTCTCAGTCATGATGGATTGTTTTCAGTCAGTTCTCAGTCATGGGTTGTTCTCAGTCAGTTTTCAGTCGTGGATTGTTGTATTGTATTGTATTTTATTATTTGTATGCCGCCCTTCTCTGGGAGGACTCAGGGCGGCGAACAATTCAAGGGGGAAAAAGGGGAACATAAAAAGACAAAATACAAATAATAAAAGTAAACCACATTCGCACAACCATACATGTCGAGAGGGGAGGGAACTCATCACCCCCAGGCCTGCCAGCAAAGCCAGGTTTTGACGGCTTTTCGGAAGGCCTGGAGAGAGGTGAAGGTCCGAATCCCTCTGAGAAGTTCATTCCAGAGGGCCGGAGCTGCCACAGAGAAGGCCCTCCCCCGGGTAATAGCCAGGTGGCATTGGCTGGTAGATGGCACCCGGAGGAGGCCATCCCTGTGAGATCTAATGGGTCTGTGGGAGGTAATTGGCAGCAGGCGGTCTCTCAAGTACCCAGATCCAATACCATGAAGGGCTTTATAAGTTACGACTAGCACCTTTAAGCGTATCCGGAGACTGATCGGTAACCGTCAGTTCTCAGTCAGGATTGTTCTCAGTCAGTTTTCAGTTGTGGATTGTTCTCAGTCAGTTCTCAGTCAGGATTGTTCTCAGTCAGTTCTCAGTCGTGGATTGTTCTCAGTCAGTTTTCAGTCGTGGATTGTTCTCAGTCAGTTTTCAGTCGTGGATTGTTCTCAGTCAGTTTTCAGTCGTGGATTGTTCTCAGTCAGTTCTCAGTCAGGATTGTTCTCAGTCACTTTTCAGTCGTGGATTGTTCTCAGTCAGTTCTCAGTCAGGATTGTTCTCAGTCAGTTCTCAGTCATGGGTTGTTCTCAGTCAGTTCCCAGTTGTGGATTGTTCTCAGTCAGTTTTCAGTCGTGGATTGTTCTCAGTCAGTTCTCAGTCATGGGTTGTTCTCAGTCAGTTTTCAGTCGTGGATTCTCAGTCGTGGATTGTTCTCAGTCAGTTCTCAGTCATTGATTGTTCTCAGTCAGTTCTCTGTCATGGATTGTTCTCAGTCAGTTCTCAGTTGTGGATTGTTCTCAGTCAGTTCTCAGTCATGGGTTGTTCTCAGTCAGTTTTCAGTCATGGATTCTCAGTCATGGATTGTTCTCAGTCAGTTCTCGGTCATGGATTGTTCTCAGTCAGTTCTCTGTCATGGATTGTTCTCAGTCAGTTCTCAGTCATGGATTGTTCTTAGTCAGTTCTCAGTCATGGATTGTTCTCAGTCAGTTCTCAGTCGTGGATTGTTCTCAGTCAGTTCCCAGTTGTGGATTGTTCTCAGTCAGTTTTCAGTCGTGGATTGTTCTCAGTCAGTTCTCAGTCAGTTCTCAGTCGTGGATTGTTCTCAGTCAGTTTTCAGTCGTGAATTGTTCTCAGTCAGTTCCCAGTCAGGATTGTTCTCAGTCAGTTCTCAGTCAGGATTGTTCTCAGTCAGTTCCCAGTCAGGATTGTTCTCAGTCAGTTCTCAGTCGTGGATTGTTCTCAGTCAGTTCTCAGTCAGGATTGTTCTCAGTCAGTTCCCAGTCATTTATTTATTTTATCTATTTATTTTATTTATTTGTATGCCGCCCTTTTCCCTGAGGGGACTCAGGGCGGCTCACAAGTTAGGGGAAGGGGAGGACAAAACAAGTTATGAACATAAAACAATACATTGTTAAAAGAGAACACAACAATCATACCATTTGGGTGGGGTTAGGGTCTTTAGCCCCAGGCCTGCTGGGACAGCCAGATTTTAAGGGCAGTGCGGAAGGTCTGGAGGGTGGTGAGGGTACGAATCTCCACGGGGAGTTCGTTCCAGAGGGTTGGAGCAGCCACCGAGAAGGCTCTCCTCCGGGTAGTTGCCAGATGACATTGGCTCGTTGATGGAATTCGGAGGAGGCCTAATCTATGCGATCGGATCGGTCTAGTGGAGGTAATTGGCAGTAGGCGGTCTCTCAAGTACCCAGACCCAATACCATGAAGGGCTTTGTAGGTGACAAGTAGCACCTTGAAGCGCACCCGGAGAGCAACAGGTAGCCAGTGCAGCTCGCTGAGGATAGGTGTTACGTGGGTGAAGCGAGGTGCACCCACGATCACTTGCGTGGCCGCATTCTGGACCAGCTGAAGTCGCCGGATACTCTTCAAGGGCAGCCCCATGTAGAGCACATTGCAGTACTCCAGCCTAGAGGTCACAAGGGCATGAGGATTGTTCTCAGTGAGTTCTCAGTCAGGATTGTTCTCAGTCAGTTCCCAGTCAGGATTGTTCTCAGTCAGTTCTCAGTCGTGGATTGTTCTCAGTCAGTTCTCAGTCATGGATTGTTCTCAGTCAGTTCTCGGTCATGGATTGTTCTCAGTCAGTTCTCTGTCATGGATTGTTCTCAGTCAGTTCTCAGTCATGGATTGTTCTTAGTCAGTTCTCAGTCATGGATTGTTCTCAGTCAGTTCTCAGTCGTGGATTGTTCTCAGTCAGTTTTCAGTCGTGGATTGTTCTCACTCAGTTCTCAGTCAGGATTTTTCTCAGTCAGTTCCCAGTCAGGATTGTTCTCAGTCAGTTCTCAGTCAGGATTGTTCTCAGTCAGTTCCCAGTCAGGATTGTTCTCAGTCAGTTCTCAGTCAGGATTGTTCTCAGTCAGTTCCCAGTCAGGATTGTTCTCAGTCAGTTCTCAGTCGTGGATTGTTCTCAGTCAGTTCTCAGTCAGGATTGTTCTCAGTCAGTTCCCAGTCAGGATTGTTCTCAGTCAGTTCTCAGTCAGGATTGTTCTCAGTCAGTTCCCAGTCAGGATTGTTCTCAGTCAGTTCTCAGTCATGGATTGTTCTCAGTCAGTTCTCAGTCAGGATTGTTCTCAGTCAGTTCCCAGTCAGGATTGTTCTCAGTCAGTTCTCAGTCAGGATTGTTCTCAGTCAGTTCTCAGTCAGGATTGTTCTCAGTCAGTTCTCAGTCAGGATTGTTCTCAGTCAGTTCTCAGTCATGGATTGTTCTCAGTCAGTTCTCAGTCAGGATTGTTCTCAGTCAGTTCTCAGTCGTGGATTGTTCTCAGTCAGTTCTCAGTCAGGATTGTTCTCAGTCAGTTCCCAGTCGTGGATTGTTCTCAGTCAGTTCTCAGTCGTGGATTGTTCTCAGTCAGTTCTCAGTCGTGAATTGTTCTCAGTCAATTCTCAGTCATGGGTTGTTCTCAGTCAGTTCTCAGTCATGGGTTGTTCTCAGTCAGTTCTCAGTCATGGGTTGTTCTCAGTCAGTTCTCAGTCATGGATTGTTCTCAGTCAGTTCTCAGTCATGGATTGTTCTCAGTCAGTTCCCAGTCATGGATTGTTCTCAGTCAGTTCTCAGTCGTGGATTGTTCTCAATCAGTTCTCAGTCAGGATTGTTCTCAGTCAGTTCCCAGTTGTGAATTGTTTTCAGTCAATTCTCAGTCATGGGTTGTTCTCAGTCAGTTCTCAGTCATGGGTTGTTCTCAGTCAGTTCTCAGTCATGGATTGTTCTCAGATGCTACACTGCAGGTGCTGCTGTGCCCGCTTCACCAGTGTCTCACTGTTGAGTGACCAAGCCAGCCTATTCACTAGTTACACACCCAGGAATTTCATCCTGCCAACCACCTCCACAGGCGAACCATTAATAAGGAGAGGTGTGTGGCTCTACCTGCCTTTTCTGAAATTGACTAAACGAATGGTTGTAAGTCAAAGAAGAGGGAGTCAAGCTATCCTCCAAAGCACCTGAGGGCAGGACAAGAAGCAATGGGTGGAAACTAATCAAGGACAGAAGGAACTTAGAAGTAAGGAGAAACAGTTAGAACAATTTATCAGTGGAAAAACTCCAGAAGTTGTGAATTCTAAAACACTGGGAGTTTTAAAGAAGAGATTGGACAACCATTTGTCTGAAATGGTATAGGGCAATAATGGTGAACCTTTTCCGCACTGAGTGCCCAAACCAGAAAATGCATGGTCGTTGGAGTGCCAGAAACCCGAAGACCAGCTGGCCTGGGTTTTTTGTGATGTTTTGGGGGGGCGTTTTCCGGCCATTTTGGGACCATTTTCTGGCTGGTTTGGGGCGGTTTGTAGGCCGTTTTTCAGGCAAAAACAAATGTTTTTCGGGCCAAAAAACCCCAAGTATTTTGGGCCAAAGAAAACATCCATAAAACATCCAAAAAACAGCCTGAAAATCACCCCCAAAAGAGCCTGAAAATGGCCTGGAAAATGGCCTGGAAAGGCCCTGAAAATGGCCCGCTTTTCCGCCATTTTTCTGGCTGTTTCCAGGTCGTTTTCCAATGCTCTGGCACCCGCAAAGATGAGCGGAAACCAGAAGAGCAGGTGGGCATGGTGTATGTGCCCCAAGAGAGGGCTCTGCATGCCACCTCTGGCACGAGTGCCATAGGTTCGCCATCACGGGCACAGGATTTCCTGTCTGAGCAGGGGGTTGGACTAGAAGACCTCCAAGGTCCCTTCCAACACTGTTCTATCCTATTTCTATTTGTATTCTAAATCAAGGATTACCTGCAACTCCTGGCAGAGACTTAATTTTCCTTGGAAGACTGCCCATAAACCGGAAGCAAATCCTCGATGTGCTTCTTAAGCTTGTGATACCTTCAGCTGATCTATAGCTACACAAGCGAATTGTTAATGCACCCCCAATTTGTTCTCACCTCCATAGCAGTAGTATAGATCTACCAGTCTTGAGTTGGAAACCAAGCCAACAAAGTGCCTTACTTTCTGATGAACGCCCCATATACGCCCCATAAACCACCAGTGTTGTAATTGCATTCTTGACTACGCATCATTTCTCCTTGTGATTTCTTCTCATTTCCCTATCGTCTTTGCGCTAAGGGACCGGTGCAGAATTCAAGTGATTGCAGGGTAGTGATTTACAGCATTGATTTATGCGCTTAATCACACATGCCCTCGTAAAACCGATACGGCTTTTTCAGCAAGTGCTGTACGAAGAGAAACGGGGTGTGTTACACATGAGTCTTGCGGTGGGTAGTTTAATCGTTCCTGAAAACCTGTAGCCATTCATGGAAAGGCAGGTTTTACAGGGCTGAACAGATGCTTGGTTCGACAATCCTTTGAATCAAGCCCACTTGCGGTGTTGCAAAGCAACTTAAAGGAAGAAAGTGAACTAAGGGTTGGACTGGATGACTTCTGGGGTCCCCTCCCACTCTGTTATTCTGTTCTGTTATTCTTTCTATGATCATCTGTATCCATCCTATCAAGCTCGAAGAAAATCCAGAACGCTATAGGACAGTGGTGGCAAACCTATGCCATGTGTGCCGGAAGTGGCATGCAGAGTCATCTCTCTGGGCTTGAACCGTTGCCGGTGGTTGTTCTGGATTCTGGTGCATGGCTGCATGCCAGCTAGCTGGTTTTCGCACTTGTGGGAATGCCAGAAACCCGAGGAGAAGCGTCCCAGTGTCGATGCGTGCACCGTCCTCCTGGACTTCCAGTTTGCAGCATGCGTGCTGGCCAGCTGGTTTCCACATGCACGTGCATGCCAGAAACTGGAAGGCCAAGTGGCCATTGCACATGCACGCGCCTGAAACTGGAAGCAGAGCTTCATGGCACACGCATGCGTGCCAGGTATCTCCTCTTCCGGTTTGCGGTGCTTCCTTTTTGGAACTTGGTGCTGAAAAAATTCACCAACACTGGTATAGGATCACATGCCATGGGCCGGGAGTTGGACTAGAAGACCTTCAAGGTCCCTTCCAACCAGGGGTGGGTTCCTGCCAGTTCTAACCTCTTCTGTAGAAGAGGTTCCACAAATCTACAGTGCCGTTTAGAACCGATTCCAGCTCCCTCCCCTCGTCCGTCTGCCCATCTTCAAAATGAAGAGCGAGAGGAGGAATTCTGGGAGTTGAAGTCCACAAGTCTTAAAGCTGTCAAGTTTGAACACCCCTGGGTTTTTTTTTCCTAAAGGGTTAGGGGTGCAAGGGTCTTGTAACTTGACAGCTTTAAGACTTGCGTGCTTCAAATGCCAGAGTTTCTGAGCCAACATTTTGGTTGCTAAGCAAGAGTGTTGTTAAGTGAGTTTCACCACATTTTACAAGTTGGCCATGCCCACCCAGTCACATGACTGCCAAGCCACTCCCACTCAGTCACATGTCTGGCAAGCCACTCCCACACAGTCACATGGCTGGCAAGCCACTCCCAACCAGTCACATTGCTGGCAAGCCACTCCCAACCAGTCACATTGCTGGCAAGCTACTCCCACAAAGCAGGCCACACCTACAAAAGAGGTTCTGAAAATTTTTGAAACCCACCACTGCTTCCAACTTTCATATACTATGTCCTAAATCCATGATGGCATGTGGAGCCATTTGTTAGGGCACGCGAGGCATTGCCCTGTCAGCTCCAGCGCGCATGCGTAAGCTGGCCAGCTGAATTTAGCCTTCATTTTCGGCCATTTTACGCCTTCCAGAGGCTCTGGGCATCTGGTGGGGAGGCTGTTTTCACCCTCCCCAGGCTCCTAGAAAGCCTCTGGAGCCTGGGGAGGGCGAAAAATGGGTCCATCACTTGCCAAAAGCGCGGGGGAAGATGGGGCTCGCGCACGCATACGTGCGTGGTGGCTCGCGCACATAGAATTATGAGTGTGGGCTTACCTGCACACGTCCCCCTGCACTCCCCCCGCTTTTGGCACGCCATGGCAAAAAGCTTGATGTGCTTAGTATTCTGATGATACTTCCAGCAATTAAGGGGACCATTTTGCCCACTACACCCATTGCAAATTTTCAGATATCTCCTCTGGTACGTCTAGCAAGCTATTGTAAGTGGTTGGAGTCAGGTGACAAATACCTTGATTTTTGTAACATAACAGGTTTCCTCAAAGGTGCTTTTTCAGGAGGCAACTGAGACTTTCTTGTTTTTTTTCTTTTGAAGTCATTTCGCTTCTCATCCAAGGAGCTTCTTCAGCTCTGACAGGATGGCAGGGATCTTTCGATTTCTCACTATCCTGCTAGAGCTGAAGAGGCTTCTTGGATGAGATGTGAAATATCTTCAAAAGAAAAAGGAAGATAGTCCAGTTGCCTCCTGAAAAAGCCCCTTTGGGACAATGCGCTCTACGTGGGGCAGCCCTTGAAGAGTATTCGGAGACTTCAACTCGTCCAGAACGCAGCCGCGCGAGCGATTGTGGGTGCACCTTGGTACACCCACGTTACACCTATCCTCCGCGAGCTGCACTGGTTACCGATCAGTCTCCGGATACGCTTCAAAGTACTAGTCGTAACTTATAAAGCCCTTCATGGTATTGGATCTGGGTACTTGAGAGACCGCCTGCTGCCAATTACCTCCCAAAGACCCATTAGATCACACAGGGTTGGCCTCCTCCGGGTTCCGTCTACCAGCCAATGCCACCTGGCTACTACCTGGGGGAGGGCCTTCTCTGTGGCAGCTCCGGCCCTCTGGAACGAACTCCCCGCAGGGATTTGGACCCTCACCTCACTCCAGGCCTTCCGAAAAGCCGTCAAAACCTGGCTTTGCCGGCAGGCCTGGGGTTGATGAGTTCCCCTCCCCTCTCGACTTGTATGGTTGTGTGATTCTTGGTTATTTTAATTACTTGGATTCTGTTCTATGTTCCCCTTTTCCCCTTTTGAGTTGTTCGCCACCCTGAGTCCCTCCCGGAGAAGGGCGGCATACAAATAATAAAATTCAATTCAATTCAATCATGACCAGGATGACTAGGAATCTCTACTGACCAGAGGTGGGTTTCTGCCAGTTCGGCCCCCGCATTGAGCAAACTTGTAGTGACAATGGTGGGAGCTGATGAGAAGTGAAATTTTGCACTGTTTTACACTTTTTCTTGCCACAGTTATAATGTGAATCTCTGCAGCTGTTACGTTGCAGACGTCATGGTTGTTAAGTGAATCTGGCTTCTCCATTGCTTGTTGGAGTCTTTCATGAAAGTTCACAACTATAGACCTTTATCCGGCTTGGAGAGCTGCCAGGCCGATATCTTCCAAACTCCATGCTGTAGCAGCAATTACTTAGCAAGAAGTCAGGAACAGATCTTCATTCTAATGAGTTGAACTAATTGTCTCCTGCAAACTCCACTCACCTTTCACTCCTCTTTATTCCCTATGGGAGGGGCCATTCACCGTCCACCTGTGGCCTTACTCTCGAGTTGGCCCTTGTTCCTTAGCTGTTCCCTTCTCCTGGCAGCTCTGTTTATGCACACATTGGGAACAGGCTCCAGCTGTTCTTCTGCCCCACTGATCTCCGACTTTGAAGGCAGCTGATAACTGTCGGACGGCCCTGGCTCCCTCTCTGCCTCTGATGCAGAGCCCTCATCAGAGCCTTCCCCAGACTCCAAGACTGGCCCATGTTCCTCCCAAGCTCCTCACTATCTTGAGTCTGCCGCCAGATCTGCTGGCGGGCCACAACACTTGGACTGAAAAAAAACTTTGATTTGATCTGGAATTATTCTTTTTATGTTCCTCTCATGCTGGGAGGGTCTTCCGTTGTTGAAAAATCAAAGAATATTGAGAAAAGTTAAGAAACCCGCTTCCAAGATTATTGGCAAATTTGCATGACTCAAACTGTGAAAATACTAATTTAAGTTGTTAGATTGCGAAGTGCGTCTCCTCTGATTCACTGTAAGGAACTGCTTTGCTGAACTAATCTAAAAACTCTTGCTAAACAGTTGGAGATTTTGAAATGTTTTGTTTGTCCTGCTAGGAACCTCAACATGTTTTTTTTCTTGAACATTAATAAGGCGATGCAATTTCTGCGAATAAACTCCCAAGCCTTCTTAAATTTGGGGAATTCCTTCACCAGTTTTCAGACTGAAGGCTACATTTGGCTCTTGAGTAGCATGTTGACAATTAAGCTTCAGGCACAGGAAGGCAAAACAAAAAATATTTTCCTTTAATTATTGTATTTGGATTTAGATGTATTTAGATTGAGAAGGATGCCCACGTACAGACAAAACTGGGCACCTTACCCAATTAAAGTCATGAAGAATGAAAAACAGAACAAAAAGATTAGGAATGTCTAGGGTAGCAGCACACAATAGCCATAAATGAAACAAAACAACACATCCATTTACATATTTGCAATTGTAATTCAGTTTTAATTATATTAATATGAACACAGTTAATACGATTATCCCAGAAGGATTTAATACTTTTCTTCTCTCATATTAAAAAAACCGTCAACATTATGAATTGAAACTCAACATTAAAAAAACTAAAATCATGACTCTACAGTTATAGAGACTAACTTGATTTTGCATTTAATAACGGCAGCAAGACTGTTGGTGGCGCAATACTGGAAGAAGGAAGACTTGCCTACTATTCAAGAATGGACATTAAAGGTAACAAACCTAGCATAGATGGCTAAAATATCAGCATATCTCAAGGATCACTCAAATGACAGATATAAACTGGAGTGGAGAAGATGGATTGACTATACTCAAAATAAATATGGGACTAAGAAATTCCAGATAGTTTATGACTGAAAAAACAAGGAATGATATAATCTTTTTAGAGTTAGCCTAGCAAAGAGGAGTTAAAGCTCAAATGAAAGACGATACTAACTTTCTTTAAGTTTATTTTAGAATATGTTTGTTAAAGATTTATACCCTGTATTGGTTCTGGGAAGTTCGGGGGGGGAGGTTGGGGGGGGTTCAGGTGGGGAGGGCAGAGGTGGAGGTAAACATTTGTAAAAGTTTTTTTTCTAAATTTTTTAATAAAAAACATAACAGAATCATAAACAAACAAACAAACAAACAAATAAAACTAAAATCATGACATCTGTCCCTCTTCAATTCTTGGCAAATAGATGGGGAAGAAATGGAGGTAGTAACAGATTTTATTTTCCTCGGCTACAAGATCACTGCAGATGGAGACTGGAACCAAGAAATTAAAAGATGCTTGCTTCTGGAGAGGAAAGTTATGGGAAATCTAGACAGCATGCCAAAAAGCAAAGACATCACCCTGCCAACAAAAGTGTGTGTAGTCAAGGCTATGGTTTTCCCAGTTGCAATGTATGGCTGTGAAAGTTGGACCATAAGGAAGGCTGATTACTAAAGAACTGAGTCCTTTGAACTCTGGTGCTGGAGAAGACTCCTGCGAGTCCCTTGGAGTGCAAGGTGATCAAACCAGTCAGTCCTAGAGGAGATCAACCCTGACTGCTCTTTAGAAGGCCAGATCCTGAAAAGGAAACTCAAATGCTTTGGCCACCTAATGAGAAGGAAGGACTCACTGGAGAAGAGCCTCATGCTGGGAACGATGGAGGGCAAAAGAAGGGGAAGGCAGAGAATGTGGTGGCTGGATGGAGTCACCAAAGCAGTTGGCATGAGCTTAAACGGACTCTATAGGATGGTAGAGGACAGGAAATCCTGGAGGAACATTGTCCAAGGGGTTGCGATTGGTTAGACATGAGAAGACCAGATAGATAGTGTTACCAGTTAAGAATAAACTTAACTAAGTTTACTTAATTCCTTGTAACCTCTTGGAGATGTTGATATGGTTTTCATGGGATAATACAGAAGTGATTTCCCATTGTCGTCTTCTGGGATTTTTGTTGTTGTACTTCCAGGCTATGCAACAGACTTCCCAAATAATCAGCTATCCAAATACTACAACATACAATAGAACAATAAAGTTGGAAAGGACATTGGAAGTCTTCTAGTCCAACAGCTCTAACTCAAGCAGGAAACCTTATACCCTTTGAGACAAGTGGCTTGGCCAGTCTCTTCTTTTAAAAAAATTACAACAGTGATGGAGCATCCAC
Organism: Thamnophis elegans; assembly: GCF_009769535.1. Taxonomy (NCBI): domain Eukaryota; kingdom Metazoa; phylum Chordata; class Lepidosauria; order Squamata; family Natricidae; genus Thamnophis; species Thamnophis elegans. The sequence continues at coordinate 91,627,046 of NC_045545.1, read as the reverse complement.
AACCTCTGAAGGCAAGCTGTTCCACTTAATTGTCCTCACATGCATGCACGGAAGCATTTTTTAAAAATATTGTGCATGTGCGTGTAGTGCGCATTAAGTATGCCTCCACATGGCGCGTCTGCACAGCATGTCCCTGAGTAAACTGGCAGGAGGAGCAGCAGCAGCCGGAACCCATCACTGAGCTTCAACCTTAAACTGTCCACCATGGACCTCAACCCTTTCCTAAGAGGTCTGCAAGGGGGCGTGCATAAGCGCACCAGTGTGCCTAACATCCCTGTCCTAATGTCCCCATTTATTTGTACCCATTTCCTGTGTTCATGCTGTGTTTATACTTATGCCTGTTATTGCATACATGTTTGACAATGAATATATAAACACCGTCTTTTTCAGAGTATAAGGCGCGCCTTTTTCCCTCAAAAAGAGGCTGAAAATCTGGGTGCGTCTTATACACTGAATACAGAATTTTTGGCCTCCCCAAACTCCACCCCCTTTTCAAAAATGGCCGTGCATAGCCTTTAGGAGGCTTCCAGAGTTCTCCTGGGGGCTGGGGAGGGCAGAAACGAGTGAAAAATGGGCCATTTTTTGCTCAATGTTGCCCCCCAATCCCCAGGACCACTCTATAAGCTTCCTAATGCACTTTTTTGATAAAAAAAACCCAGGCCCGTTTTCATGAAAAACAGACCTTTTTTTGCTTGTTTTTGCCCGCCCCCACAGGAATACTCTTCAAGCTTCGTAAGGGGTATTCATGCCCTTTTTGAAAAATGGGCCCGTTTTCATGAAAAACGGGCTGTTTTGGGGAGGTTTGCAGAGTGCAAAAGCTTTTTTTTTTAATTTGCCTCTTCAAAACCTTGGTGCGTCTAATACACCAGTGCATCTTATGCTCTGAAAAATATGGTGAATAAAAATGGAGCACAGGAGGGTCACATGCGGCCTTCGCAAACTCCGTTTTAGCTGGGAGAGGCACCCCAGGCCAGTCCTTCCCTGTTTCCAGGGAAGTCCCCCAGGTCAGATCTAAGCATCACACGGGCTGGTATCCGGACCTCGGGCATTGAGTTTGACACCCCTGATCTAATTCCTAATCAGGGCCAACCTTGTTTAGCTTTATAGATCTGCCCAGGTTGGCACAAGGGCACATACTTTGTAAAGTTACAACGGTGGCCCAGACTGATAAATATAATGCATTGCCCTTCTTGAAATTAAAGATGCCGCTTTCCAGGTGATGTGCCAACATGGATGAGCCAGGTTTGAACTAAGTTTACGACAAAGGCACTTAGATATGCGGGGCTGCATTTTATCATCTGCAGCAGCCAGTACATTTCCAATGGTGCTATTTCATATTCCTCTCTCAAAATGTCACTTTGGCTTCGTTTGTGAGGAGCGCAGATGTGACTGAAGATTGCCTGTAGCACCACTCAGTGGCCAGCTGCTGATGTCTCCCTTTCTCATTTAAGCCCATTTCAAAAACTTAGCCGTAATGAAATTGGAAAGGGACATTCTTGAGAGCACCCATAATTCCAGAGCATTAAAAACAATCTGAATCCATCCATCCATCCTCCTAAATTGCATCTTTTTAATGGTTTAATTCTGAATATGTTCTGGATGGACCTGAGTTGTGGGGTTCTAGGCACACTTTCCAGTTGAAAGGACAGGAAAAAAACAGAAATTGCAATCGGAACATCTATCTTTTGAATATTCTGATAGTGAAATGCAGGGGCCTCCAAACTTGACAACTTGAAGACTTCTGGACTTCAGCTCCTAGAATTCCTCAGCCAATCATGCTGAGGAATTCTTGGGAATTCTGGGGGTTGAAGTCCACAAGTCTTAAAGTCTCCATGTTTGGAAACCCTTAGTGCAGTAGAATGTATTCTGTTCGCATATTTTTATTTCCGTTTTCATAACATACAATCACATGTATACTATACATAGCCAGTATCATATAGTATTAAATAATGATTACATCAGTTCTTCTTGTCCTCAACACCCCAAAAAGATTAACACCCCTTATTAGCTCTTCTACTCTCCATACACCTCTTTCTTCTACCTCTCTCTTACTTCCTATCTTCCCTCCATCTTCCTTTCCTACTCCACTTCCCCTTCCTTTCTCCTTCTCCTTTCTCTACATTCCACTCCTCCTTATCCTCATCCTCCTCATCTTCCCCCCTTACCCTCTCTCCTATCCCTCTCTTCCCATCTTTCTTCTCCCTTCTGCTTCCCAGTCTTCCTCTCATTAGTGTATTTCCGCTTCCATACTATTCTACTTCCCCTTCCTTTCTCCTTCTCCTCTCTCCCCTTACCACTCCTCCTTATACACCTCATCTTCCCCCTTCACCCTCTCTCCTATCCCTCTCTTCCTATCTTCTTCTCCCCTCTACTTCCGACTCTTCTACATCCTGTCTTCCCTCCATCATTTTCTACTCTACTTCCCCTTCCTTTCTCCTTCTCCTCTCCACCCTTACCACTCCTCCTTATACACCTCATCTTCCCCCTTCACCCTCTCTCCTATCCCTCTCTTCCTATCTTTCTTCTCTCCTCTACTTCCCACTCTTCCTCTAATTCACTTGGTGTGTTTCAGCATCTGAGCAAAACCCCATTTGTGTTGATGGTATTTATAATTCCATTTCAATATACATAAAAAAAGAAAAAATAGCAGTATACATGTACAGTCATCCAACATCCTCCTCCAACTTGGTAAACTCCACTCCCTCCCACCCTCCCCCCAACCCCCCCACCCTGACTTCCCAGAACCAATACAAGGTATAAATCTTTAACAAAAACAGTTTAAGATATCCTTAAGAGAAAACGTAGAAAGTTAATAACATCTCTGAATTGATCTTAGCTCCTCCTTGCTAGGCTAACTATAAACAATTTGTACCGTTTCTGATCTTAGTCATAAACTATCTGAAATTTCCTAGACCCAGATTTATTTTGAATATAGTCAATCCATTTTTCCCAGTCTCGTTTACATCTCTCATTTGAATTATCCTTGAGATATGCAACTATTTTAGCCATCTCTGCTAAGTTTGTGATATTCAATATCCATTCCTAGATAGTAAACAAATCTTCCTTCTTCCAGTATTATGCCACCAACAATCTAGCTGCAGTTATCAAATGCAAAGTCAGGTTGATCTCTACTGCTGTACAGTCAGTGATTATACATAACAGAGAATAGGTGGGTTTGTTTGTTTTTTTTTGAGAGAGAGAGCATTTTACATAATCCATCATATTTTTGTCCAGAATACCTTGACCTTTTTATAAATCTACCATGTAATTAATATTAATATTTTTCCCCAACCCGTAGCAAGGCATTCCCCAGAACATAACTTTTAAAGTTCTCAACCACCTCTTTATTATACAGCAAACAAGCAGCCATATACCAGATCAAACCCTTCAATACTGAGCACTCCATTTCCTGCTAAATTAATCCATTCGCTTAATATTCCATATTAGAGATTTAGTTACCATCATTAGCCCCCTGAAACTTTTTAATAGCCATCTGAATCTCTTGATATTTAATCTTTGGCCTGGCTCCTCCCACTGTTTCTGATGTAACACCTGTATGCTCCTGAACGGTGGCTTGTGTACGTAGCTTTCTTAATTCCTGTTCCATTTGTCTGGTAACCATGCGGTCATGTCTTTGTTCTTTAGCTTCTTGTACCTCTGAAAGAACAAGTTGATCCCCCCTTGTTAAAACCTGAGTGGCTTGCTTTCCATCATACCCTTCTTGTTCTCTTTGTCTAGATCTAGAGGAAGAGGGTTGTCTGCCGTTAGTGTAGAAATCTTGAGCTTTCCATACTGTATTGAGGCGATGTCTTTTTCCAAGATAGCTGAAAGCGATGCCAGTTGGTACGTCCAGTGGTGGGTTTCAAAAATTGTTCGAACCTACTCTGTGGGTGTGGCCTCCTTTGTGGGAGTGGCTTGCTGCCCATGTGACCGGATGGGAGTGGCTTGCCGCCCATGTGACCGGATATGAAGATGCCGACGACACTTGTCAGAACCACCTTAAATTGCCTCACACCCAGCACTGGCATACATAAGAATATGAGGTAAAGTTGTTTTTTAAAAGGCATCTTTGGTTTGCGTTAAAACAACTTCAACACACGCAATGTTCTGATTGCCCCACAAACGCAGTAGTCATCCTTACTTTTCACAGAGGCCCTGAGTTTTATAAATATGAGCATGATAGTGTAGAATAATCACATCCAAGGACCAGGGGTGGGTTTCAAAAATTTTTGGAGCCTCTTCTGTAGGTGTGGCCTGCTTTCCGGGTCCACTGGTGGAACCTCTTCTAACCGGTTCAGTAGATTTGACGAACCGGTTCTACCGAATAGGTGCGAACTGGTAGGAACCCACCTCTGGGTGCGTCCCATCTAAACTGTATCTGGCGATTTTTGAGCTCTTCCACTAGAAAGGCATAGTCTTTCCTAGATCTCAGCATTTTAGGTGGTATCTCCTTCAAGACAGTCACCTCCCGACCCCGGATTTGAAGCTTATTTTTGTAGGATTCCTGTAATATCGTATTTCTCACATCTCTAGTGGCGAAGTAGACCACTATATCTCTCGGTAATTGTTTTTGTTTTGCCAGCGAGGAATTAACGCGATAAACCTTTTCGATTTGCCAGTCAAGATTCCCTCCTGACCTTCCCGCCATCAGGTCGAAGGCTTCAGAGAGAGTCTGTTTCAGGTTCTCTTGTGTATGTATTCTGGAGTCCAAAGAGGAAGGGGCTTTTCCCAGAGGGCAAAGAGGCAGCAGAGCATGGAATGTCTGGTAGGCAGAAAAGAGGGCTAAGATGGCCCCTTCCTAGCAGTTCACTGAGCATACTTATAATTATGGAGATAGTTGCTTTACTCTGGTAAGATTCTGTCTGTAGAATTTATTTTTACTGACAAAGAAATAAAGGGAGACTACTATAGATCTATTTCAAGCTATTTATCTCTCATCAGCTAGCCATACCTTTCTGGTATTCGAACCTGGGCTACTTGCATATTAGGTAAATGTATTACCTCTAAGCCACAGGCTCTCCTTGCTTTGTCAGCTATACCAGGGGAGAGATTGAGCCAAAGCAGTATGTCCCTCTTGTTGTCCCCAATTTGGGTCTGAGTGGTGCTGAAGCCAATGATGGATGCCAGACATGAGGTGCAGGTTTTCTGATAGCTTTTTATTGGAGTACTCTCAAGGAAAAAGGTTCCTGGTCAAAAGGCCAAGAACCAAGAACAAAGGATGAAGAAAGCTTTATACATTTTCACCAAAGGAGAAGGCGGGATAAGGTGAAATAATAAGAAATATCCTCTAATAAACATTTTAGCAATAATTTTACAATTTTTTCTATTGGTCTGTAGCTGTCTGTTCTGACTCCCCTCGTTCCACACCAAAGCACACTCCGAGTCAGAGATAAATTACGGCATATAATTAACAGACAAACAGCTCCTTGGCAGCGACCCGGCATGGGTTTGGGCAGCAAGAAACACAGTTAAGGCTTGGCAGCAATCCAGCCTGCCAAGCTCACAGTAATGTCCTCCGACATTCAAGCCTGCGTTGACTTCTACAAAGAGGGGCCTGTGCACAAGTAGCTTTTTATAGTCTGGAGAGGAGCCTAATGACCACCAGCTGAGTGCAATCACCTCCTGTAATTGCGTAATTGTTCCTGATGCCTAGTAGCTCTTCGATGGTGTGCATACAGGAACAACTCACTACTGGCTTCCGGCTCACTCTCCCTTGCCTCCTCCCCACTGGTCCAAGGCTCAGGTGCCTCCTGGTGGCCAACCAGCCTCTCTGCGCCCTGCTCGGAGTCTGAACCCTCTCCAGGGTCTTCCACATCCTCCAGAGCCGACTCAGAGGGCCCCTCGCTGTCGGAGTCTGGCGGCAGCTCCAACGGCACCTGCTGGGCCACAACAGCTGTCCATATTCCTAAGCCTTGGCTAATGAATGCGCCAGGAGTTATCTAATAGATGTTTCATTTGCTGCAGGCCATCTCTATTCCTAACTTTTAGCTGAGGTCTGCAAGTTGTTTAATTCTTGTTACTTTTATCAACTTTCTAGCTACCCATAATTGCTGCAAGTTTTGCACATGCATATTTCCTGTTGATAAGCATTATTTGTTCTTGCCAGACAGAGCCCCCCATTACAGTCCTCCTGATTTACTTTCAAGTGTGTGCCATGACCTTACTTTAGCAGCCAGCCCCTCACTCCCATCTCTGTTATTATCTCCATTTTATAAGGGGAATGCTCTGAATAGGATGAAGGTAAATATCATGGCATCTTTAAAAGAAAAAAACCAGGAATTTTAGTTACAAGCATCCATTCCTCAACATGATTGCTCAACCACTTTGAACTCCCTCTTTCCTCCCCCACCCCATGATTTTAATAGGCAGTTGCCACTTCCAAACTTCTGCACAAAAGGCAAAAAAGTTCCAGTGTTGCTGCTATTAAAAGTTTTGGGATAAAGAGAAGTGGAGGGGAAACCCCTCACCCAGAAAACAAAATGGTTCTTAGAAATATTTTCTGAAACAGGAAAACAAGTCCTGGCCAAATTCGTTTGCAGAGGGCATCTTGCATTATCCAGAGATAAGCTTTGATGGTGGGATCAAGGATTTTCACAGACATTTTCCATGAAAGGCTACACAAAATGTTTAGGGTCATAGGAGTGGAAGGAAAAGAAAACAAGTAGAATGAGAAGAAATGTTCCCAATTAAGCAACCAGAAGCAAGAATATCGATCAGATATTTTCTTTCCAATGACATCTTGATGTCAACTCGCAAAGCATCCCTAGCCTGCTCTCGAGTTGCCATAGGCAAGGGGGATGGGAAGCTGATGAAATAGCATGGCAACCACAAACAGAAGCACATTCCAGACATACCTTTCTCAAGGCTGTATCCCGGGGTTACCCATAGTGGCCAGAGGAGAGTGATCTCTACAACCCATGAATATGATCTTTCCACCACCAACTCCCATCCTGTCAGAACTAATTTCTCCATAGCCCCCACCATCCTGCCAGAACTGATGAAACTGCTTGGATGAGAAGCAAAGCAGCTGCTGCTGCTACTACTACTACTACTACTACTACTACTACTACTACTACTACTACTACTCTTCTTCTTCTTCTTCTTCTTCTTCTTCTTCTTCTTCTCCTCCTCCTCCTCCTCCTCCTCCTCCTCCTCCTCCTCCTCCCCTCCTCCTCCTCTTCTTCTCCTCCTCCTCCTCTTCCTCCTCCTCCTCCTCTTTTTCTCCTCCCCTCCTGCTCCCCTCCTCCTCCTCTCCTCCTCCTCTTCCTCTTCCTCCTTCTCTTCCTCTTCCTCTTCCTCTTCCACTTCCGCTTCTGCTTCTCCTCCTCCTTGGAAAAAAAGTCCACTTGCCTTTTGAAAAAAACACCTTTGGGTAACTGTTGCATTACTTGTCCAAAATATATTTATGCATATTTAAACTTTAGCTTCATTGTCAGACCTGTGTTTCAGTGTGTTTTTACTTCACCTGATAGTGAATCCTAGGCCCTTCTTACAGTCCAAGTTATTTTCAATCAGTTTTTAACCAGTATAACCCCTTGACTAGAAGAGCATGCTCAGTTTGGGATCTCCCTGCTCTTGCCGGTGAGAAATAACAAGGTTTTCCGCTTCTTGATATTGTTGACAAATGGATTTGTACGAAAGGAGCATGAGAAAGATGAAAACACATCAAAGAGAAGCTGGATTTTCCTTTGATGGAGCTGAAGTTCATGCTAGTAGCTGAATTGCTATCTTTACAGTCAGTAATGGTATTCTATTCTCTTCACTACCAGTTTGGTAGCGGGAGCATGCACACATCTGGGCACATCTGGGCATGTGCAGAATGTCCAGCGCATGCGCAGAAGATCCGTGATGACGTCAGGGTGGGTAGGCGGAGCCTCGCGCCACCGTCACTATCAGTTTGCCCGAATCGGTCCGAACCGTCTGCATACTACCTCTGATTACAGTACTCTACAACAGTGTTTCTCAACCTTGGCAACTTGAAGATGTCTGGACTTCAACTCCCAGAATTTCCCAGCCAGCGAATGCATTCGCTGGCTGGGGAATTCTGGGAGTTGAAGTCCGGACATCTTCAAGTTGCCAAGGTTGCCAAGGTTGAGAAACACTGCTCTACAAGACTTGAATATATAAGAAAAAGGCAGAGGGTTTTTATTTCAGCTCTCTAAAGATGTTTCAGGAAAATGAAATGTGTTTCAACAGTGGAAACTGTGCTTTTGAGTTAGAAGTGCACAGAACTGAGATTATTGCATCTTAAGTCTGGTTAACTGTCCATGAGATTATATTTGTGCCACCTATATCATGTTGCTTCATAAAATAGATTTTGCCAGTTGGCTGTTTCATCCTTTGCTGTAAATAAGAATAAGATTAAGATTAAGATTTAGTTTATTTGTATGCCGCCCTTCTCCGGGAGGGACTCAGGGCGGCGAACAACTCAAAGGGGGAAAAAGGGAACATAAAACACAATACACGTGATTAAAATAAACAAGAATCATACAACCATACAAGTCGAGAGGGGAGGGGAACTCATCACCCCCAGGCCTGCCGGCAAAGCCAGGTTTTGATGGCTTTCCGGAAGGCCTGGAGAGAGGTGAGGGTCCGAATCTTCACGGGGAGTTCATTCCAAAGGGCCGGAGCTGCCACAGAGAAGGCCCTCCCCCGGGTAGTAGCCAGGTGGCATTGGCTGGTGGACGGAACCCGGAAGAGGCCGACCCTATGTGATCTAACGGGTCTTTGGGAGGTAATTGGCAGCAGGAGGTCTCTCAAGTACCCAGGTCCAATACCATGAAGGGCTTTATAAGTTACGACTAGTACTTTGAAGCGTATCCGGAGACCGATCGGTAGCCAGTGCAGCTCGCAGAGGATAGGTGTACCGAGGTGCACCCACAATCGCTCGTGTGGCTGCATTCTGGACGAGTTGGAGTCTCCGAATAAAACTACCACATGATTGAAACTAATTCTTGCAAAGACTAATGGCTTTATCTGAATTCAAGAATAGCATTCTTTTACAAGTTAATGAAGAACGCAACTTGTCTCTTTTTCTTTCTGCTACTACTTTGCAGAAAGCCACTCCTCTTCAGAGGAACATGATATGTATGTTTCTTCGGGACTCACAACTTGCTGTTTCATATTGGAGAGGAAGTCATATGGAGCGATGCCCTTATTAAAATCATATCCGGGGGGAAAATAAAGAAGATAATAATATATGTATATATTCAAAAGTAAGATTCAAAGAGGGAAAAACATAATCAGGATAGATTGGAGAAGGAAAGGGAACAAGAAATGATATTTAACAATATTTGGGTCTGCGGAAATACCACCCCAAGAAAATAAAAAGTAAGAGCTGGAAGAGACAACAATAGAAAAAGAAAGGAAGAGAGGAGGAGAGGAGAGGAGAGAAAGAGGAGGGAAGGAAGATAGATGTGAGGACAGGAATGTTAGGTAAGCTCCCCGTTGGGAGAGCGAGTGCATTCAGAGAAGCGTTGTGAGAGTGGTGTTGGAGAACACACAAACCAGCATACAGAGACACTGCAGTTTAAATAGGTTTTTACTTTTGTGGAAATAGAGGTATCAGAGTCCATCAAATGGTCCAAGTTATACACGGTTAAGACAGTCAGTCATCAACATCTTTCAGTTAAGGGATAATCCAAATAAAATAGTCCATAATCATACAAACAGTCCGATACACAAAGGTTGCTAGCAATTGCAAAACTTACAATAGCTCACGCTGATCACTATACGACACTTCTAACAGCCAGCTTCCAAACACTCAGATCAGATCAGCATCTAACAGTCATTGTGGCTCCCTCTTATGGCTGATTGAGGAAACAGCAACCAATCACATTTACAGCATGATTTAAAGAAACAGGTACAGCATTGTTACATGATTTATATATTGCCAACCCAACCGTTAGATTATAATCCTAACAAGGAAGATGGAAGGGAGAAGGAGAGAGGGTATGAAGGGGAAGAGGTATATAAGTCTAAGTGCTATTGCTGTTCGTAATAGATAAATATCAATAAATATTCACAGTGAAAATGGACCCACATCGTTCCTTGTGCATCTCTATTCCTTTTACAAATCCATCCACACATATTTTATCCAGCAGAGAACGTTTCCTCTGTCTAATGACAGCCTCAAGGCAAACTGACAACTGCAGTCAGTTTCTAGGAGCCTGGGGAGAGGGAAAAAATGGCCCAACAGGCAAACCGGAAGTTTGTGAATGGATTTGGGGTTGCATGTTGGGCCGTTTTTCTCTCTCTGGAGACTTGAAAAACAACCCAATCCGCAGTTCTGTTCCCGAACTTCCGGTTTGCGCATTGGGAGGTTTTTCGCCCTCCCCTGAAGCCTCCGGAGGGCGAAAAACAGTCGAAAATCAGTTGGCCAGCACTGGAGTTGACAGGTCAACGCCTCACGGGCCCTCAGAAATGGCTCTGTGTGCCACCTGTGGCACGTGTGCCATAGATTCGCCATCACGGGGGCTAGGCCTTATCTTCCACTGTAGAATTGCATCTCCAACAAGACTGCTTTTTACACTTTCTGTAAAAATCCCAAAGGGAGATTGCTGGAGGTCTGAATTCAGCAGGAGTCCTTGTTAAAAGGAATGTTGCTAACGAACTGCAGAATGTTAAAAAAGAGTACCAAGTAATTAAACAGCAGAGCATTCCACTGACAAAGTAAAATGCTTCTACCTCACCGCCCCCTTTGTAGAAAGTTAGCATCCTTCCCTTTCCTAGAAGAAGGAAATATTTTTTTAAAGGCAGAATATTATATTTCCCCGGATGAGAAATGGAGAAATGTGGTTTTGGAAAGCAGCCCCCACCCTCCTTAATAGCCCACAGCAGATGCCGGCTCTTAAGAGATAGATAGCTCTATTCATAAGCAAATTCCCTGCAGCAAGTCTGAACAAAGGTAGGATTAGCCCTCAACCACAATAGGAATTGCCCAACAAAGCCCTTTATTGCATCAGCCGACCAAACCTCAACCAAACTCAGCTCTGACAAACTCCTAGGATTTGTACATGGCCCTGTGGGAGTCTGACAACAGACAATAGAATACATGTTCTTGCACAGGAACAGGAAGCTCAAGTGCAAAGCCCAAGATAAAGTTTACAAACTAGAGGTGGTATGTTGCCGATTTGCACCGGTTTGGGCAAACCAGTAGTGACGGTGGTACGAGGCTCTGCCCACCCACCCTGACATCATCAAGAACCTTCTGTGCACACTCCCGCTACCGAACTGGTAGTGAAGAAAATAGAATACCATCTCAGATACAACGTGACCCGACAAATGCGCACTCAACAACAGCGCGCCCAACAAAACCGTGGCAATAAAACCGCGACGTCGACAAAAGAGCGCCGACAGAAGCACGATTACGGTTAAGGTAAGGGTTAGGTTTAGGGTTAGGTTTAGTGTTAGGGTTAGGGTTAGGTTTAGGGTTAGGGTTAGGTTTAGGTTTAGGTTTAGGGTTAGGGTTAGGGTTAGTGTTAGGGTTAGGGTTAGTGTTAGTGTTAGTGTTAGGGTTAGCGTTAGCGTTAGGATTAGCGTTAGGGTTAGGGTTAGGGTTAGGGTTAGGGTTAGGGTTAGTGTTAGGGTTAGGGTTAGGGTTAGGGTTAGGGTTAGGGTTAGTGTTAGTGTTAGTGTTAGGGTTAGGGTTAGGGTTAGCGTTAGCGTTAGGATTAGCGTTAGGGTTAGGGTTAGGGTTAGGTTTAGTGTTAGTGTTAGGGTTAGGGTTAGTGTTAGGGTTAGTGTTAGCGTTAGGATTAGCGTTAGGGTTAGGGTTAGGTTTAGTGTTAGTGTTAGTGTTAGTGTTAGTGTTAGTGTTAGTGTTAGTGTTAGGGTTAGGATTAGGTTTAGGGTTAGGGTTAGGGTTAGGGCTAGGTTTAGGGTTAGGTTTAGAGCGCGCTTCTATTGGCGCGCTGTTGTCAGCGCGCTTCTGCACTCATTCGTAGGTGCAATTTCGAACTCGCATTTTTTCCCCAGCGGTTTTGTCTGTGCGCTTTTGTCGAGCGCGCATTTGTCGGTGAACCCAGATACAAACCCCTTCACTCAGACTGCCAACTGCAAGGATGGAGGTGTCCACCATGGGGACATCAGAAAGTCAAGATGGCAGCCATGATGGTACAGAAGAGGCTTTATCCTTTCGATGTGCAACCCCTGTAGTTGACAAGGAGTTCCCACATGCTGCTTTAAATTCTTTTTTTTTTTTTAAAGCAATGCCTGTAACCTGGTTGTTTTCTTTTAAGGCACAGTGGGATAAGATTGGCAGCGACAGGAGCTGCCTTGATAGGTGCTAGCTGGGTCATATCGAAGAGGCTGAATGTTTCTTAAGCACTTTTCTGATTTTCCCATCTACCTGGGAGAAGTGACCGTGTGCTGGTCTGACTGTTCCTCCAGGCGAGCTGCTGCTGATTGTGATTTTGTGAAAGTGATGGATAGACTCCTGGAGTTTTAAATTAGATGTCACCAAGAACGAATAAATGTAAAACCTTCGCTATGCTGCCTACTTAATGCAGTTCAGATATTCCTCGCACACAGTTGCCTCCCGGAGAACACGCTGGGGTCAATGGGTTTTAACAAGATTTTCTCCAGCTCAGGGTTACGGTTAGAGTTTACAGGTGTTCCTCGAGTTACAAGGGTTCATTTAATGACCATTCAAAGTTACCACAGCACTATGAAAATGAGAGAGACTTATGACCATTTTTCACAGCTGCAATTGTTTGTCTTACTAGTGTCAGGGTTTCAAATAGCATCCAAAATTAAATCAGAGTCCAAGGCAAAGTATTCCTCAAAGTTCCAATTTATTAAGAGAGACATGTTGGCACATCTGGGAAAACCCGAATCTGAAAGCTTCCCGGTTTTCCCCACCCAGTTGAAAGTTCAAGATCTTGCCCCCACACCCACAAGTCCATCACGTGGTCCAATCTTCCACTGCCACACTGGCAGCTTCCACCCATCCAGTTCCGGTCAGGTGCAGAGGTGCAGAGACAAAGGATGACCTTGGCTTTCTAGAAAGAATTTTGCTGTGGCTACATTGGATCTCACTCCGTACAATTCCCTCCTTCCATTTTTCCACAATAGAAAATGCATAGTAGAATAATAGAAAGTGTGGCAGACCAAAGACCCAAAGGAAAAAAATGGCTGCAGGACTGACGGATCTTTACAAATAATGAGCTCTCCTTGGCTTATTAATTCTACACCAGAAGCCAACTGCCTGTTGCTGCTTTGATGCCACATACAGATCATGGTATGAAACCCAAAACCACAGCAGGGAATTTTACATAAACATCTAGATAGCACACAGAGTTATGGCAACTAAATCTAATTAACGTCTGTAACGAGGAGAGGAAAACAGATTTCTGGGGTTTGTGCTGGCTTTTGCCCTGCATAGAATCCTGACTTGAGATCTGTTCTCTCCCCCCGCCCCCAATATATGGGACCAGATGCAACATTGCACCGTAAGACACCAGCATAACAAAACATTTCTGAGAAGTATTCCATGGAGATGTATTTATTTATTTTATGCCCTGCCTTTATTATTTTTATGAAGATTTCAAGGCAGCTAACCTATCTGGCACGCTTTCCATTCTCACATTTTTCCCACAACAACAACAACCCTGTAAGGTGGGTTAGGCTGAGAGAGAGGACTTGGCTCAAAGTCACAAGTCACCCAGCCAGCTTTCATGCCTAAGGTGGTACTAGAATTCACAGTCTCCTCGTGATTGGCTCAGTCACCCAGCTGGCTTTAATACAATACAATACAATACAATACAATACAATACAATACAATACAATACAATACAATACAATACAATGCAATACAATACCAGAGTTGGAAGGGACCTTGGAGGTCTTCTAGTCCAACCTCCTGCCTAGGCAGGAAACCCTGTACCATTCCAGACAAATGGCTATCCAACATCTTCTTAAAGACTTCCAGTGTTGGGACATTCACAACTTCTGGAGGCAAGTTCTGTTCCACTGATTAATTGTTCTAACTGTCAGGAAATTTCTCCTCAGTTCTAAGTTGCTTCTCTCCTGGATTAGTTTCCACCCATTGCTTCTTGTTCTACCCTCAGGTGCTTTGGAGAATAGTTTGACTTCCTCTTCTTTGTGGCAACCCCTGAGATATTGGAAGACTGCTATCATGTCTCCCCTGGTCCTTCTTTCTATTAAACTTGAGAGACCGCCTCCTGCCAATTACCTCCTTGCGACCTATTAGATCACACAGATTAGGCCTCCTCCGAGTTCCATCTGCCAGTCAGTGTCGACTGGCAACTACGCGGAGGAGAGCCTTTTCAGTAGTAGCTCCGACCCTTTGGAACGATCTCCCCGTGGAGATTCGTACCCTCACCACCCTCCAGACCTTCCGCACAGCCCTCAAGATCTGGCTATCCTGTCAGGCCTGGGGTTGAAGATTATAATCCGTCCCCTCCCGAATGATGAATGTTGCTTTCACTTTTAATTATGTACTGTTTTTATATGTCATTGTGTGTACTCCCTTCCCTATACGTTGTAAGCCGCCCTGAGTCCCCTCAGGGAAAAGGGCGGCCTATAAATAAATTTATCTAAATCTAAATCTAAACTAGACATACCCAGTTCCTGCAACCGTTCTTCATATGTTTTAGTCTCCAGTCCCTTAATCATGTATGTTGCTCTTCTCTGCACTCTTTCTAGAGTCTCCACATCTTTTCTACATCGTGGTGACCAAAACTGAATGCAGTATTCCAAGTGTGGCCTTACCAAGGCATTATAAAGTGGTATTAACACTTCACGTGATCTTGATTCTATCCCTCTGTTTATGCAGCCTAGAACTGTGTTGGCTTTTCTGGCAGCTGCTGCACACGGATGGCTCCTATTTAAGTGATTGTCATTTAGGACAACAAAATCCCTCTCACAGTTACTACTGTTGAGCAAGGTACCACCTATGCTGTACCTGTGCATTTTGTTTTTGTTGCCTAAATGTAGAACCTTACCCTTTTCACCATTGATTACTCTTTTCACTATTGAATACCTAAGATGGTACTAGAACTCAGTCTCCTGGTGATTGGCCCAAAGTCATCCAACTGGCTTTCATACCTAAGGTGGGACTAGAACTCACAGTCTCCTGGTTTCTAGCCTGGTGCCTTAACCATTAGAACCAAGCTGATTCACTACAAATCACCAAGTGAATTAGAAGTTTCCATTTCAGAGATTTGGCTAAATGAGTGTCAAGTTGAAACTCCAAATCAAAACATGTCATCATGGGTCTATGGAGATTCTCTGACATCCAGATCATGGTTGTCACACAGGTGCTTTTTCAAGAAGCAAGTGGACTTTCCTGTTTTTTTTTTCTTTGAAGATGTTTTGCTTCTCATCCAAGAAGCTTCTTCAGCTCCAGGAAAGCTTCAAGAGTTGAAGATTTTTCTTGGATGAGAAGCAAAATGTCTTAAAAAAAAAAAAAACCAACCAGAATGTCCACTTGCCTCTTGAAAAAAGCACTTTTGGGATGTGGTCACAGGGTTTTGGATTTTGGCATAAGATGGTTTTGCCCATATAGTTTATTTTTCAACCGTCACACAGTGTTGGAAGAAATGCCCTTCTGGGTTCAGTTCCAAGTGGGGAAAAAGACACTGGAAATATGGAGGCTGTTTGGAAAGGTGGTTTAATGATGGCTTGGGCTCCTTCCAGATGTTGATTGAAGAAGAAAAAGAGACTGAGATGGTGAAAGTTCCTGGTTTTATGCCTTCTCTGGCCTTTGATCTTGATCTTGTATTCTGATTGGTTATCAGACTCCCAGGGGGCCATGCAGGGGCAGCTCTTTAGGTTGTGCTTTGAGTCCAAGTTTGGTTGAGCATTGCTTCTTCCCAGGTGCCCTGCGGTAAGTTTCTGTAGAAGGCTAATCCTACCTGTGTTGTGTAGAGTAGAATAGCTCAGGCTTTTTAATGGCCCATTGACAAAGGTGGGGGATATTAAGGGTGAGTCTGTTTCCTGCCTAAAACATGTTTCTCCATTTCGCATCCAGGGAAATATAATATTCAGCCTTTTTCAATGTTTCCCAAGATAATTCATTTTTCTAGAAGAGGGGTGGATTTTAACTTCCTACAACAGGTAGCCTTTTAATTTTAGTTTATTTCTTCTTGACTCTCCAAATCAATGCATCAACTGAACTTGAAAAGATAGTGTCTGTTCAAGAAATTTCCCATTAAGCGAGTGTCATTGTTCCTTTAATATTATTGTTTCTTTTTATAAGAAGAAGCTTAAATGATGAATATCACAGCAGCCTTTTGCTAAGGGCTTCCTTTATATGTTAGCATGCAGCTACATGATGAATTTATTTTTCTTCCTTATCAAGAGCTTTTCCTCCCCTTAATTAGGTTTAGCCCTCAAGCAGCATCGCAGATCAAAGCAAGGGAATGAGCAGGGAGCAAGTTCTCCCAATTTGAACACAGGAGTATCTTCCCCAACAGGATATTAAAGCTACAATTGCAATGGCACTGATTTTGACAAGGGCTTCAGACTTAATCCAGTTTAGTCATTGGATATTCTCAGCAGCCTTCTGCATAATTAGACTTATCTTCAGTTGGCAAGACACTTGTCAGTGCTAAAGTATCTCCCCCCCCCTTTCCTTTTTGACACATCCTGGTGTTTTTATTCAGCACATGTAAAAGTACATGTAATATTTAAACATGATTGGAAGGGGGCCTTTAAAATTACAGTTCTGCCTCCATGTGATCTTAGATTTAACAGAATAACGGAGTTGGAAGGGACCTCGGAGGTCTTTTAGTCCAACCCCCTGCTCAAGCAGGGAGCTGAGGTGGCGCAGTGGTTAAATGCAGCACTGCAGGCTACTTCAGCTGACTGCTAGATCAGCAGTTCAGCGGTTCAAATCTCACCGGCTCAGGGTTGACTCAGCCTTCCATCCTTCCGAGGTGGGTAAAATGAGGACCCGGATTGTTGTTGGGGGCAATATGCTGACTCTGTAAACCACTTAGAGAGGGCTGAAAGCCCTATGAAGCGGTATATAAGTCTACTGCTATTGCTTGCTATTGCTTAAGCAGGAGACCCTCTACCGTTTCAGACAAATGTTGTCCAATCTCTTCTTAAAAACCTCCATTGATGGAACATTCACAACTTCTGGAGGCAAGTTGTTCCACTGATTATATTGTTCTGACTGTCAGGAAATTTCTCCTTAGTTCCAGATTGCTTCTCTCCTTGATTAGTTTCCATCCATTGCTTCTTGTCCTGCCTTCAGATGCTTTGGAGAATAGGTTGACTCCCTCTTCTTTGTGGTAGCCCCTCAGATAGCACTTAGCAATAGCACTTAGACTTATATACCGCTTCACAGTGCTTTACAGCCTTGTCTAAGCAGTTTGCAGAGTCAGCCTATTGCCCCTAACAATCTGGGTCCTCATTTTACCAATCTCAGAAGGGTGGAAGGCTGAGTCAACCTTGAGCCTGGTGAGATTTGAACTGCCATATATTGGAAGACTGCTATCATGTTTCCCCTGGTCCTTCTTTTCATTAAACTAGACAAACCCAGTTCCTGCAACCGTTCTTCATATGTCTTCGCTTCCAGTCTCCTAATGTTCTTGGTTGATTTTATTTTTTACATTTTTTTTATTTTTATTAAACAGACAACACGCACAAAAAATAATCATCTTACATTACATCTTGTAGAAAGTGTGTCAATTGGTTACAATTAGCTTTCGTGCATCTCTTCCACCAGAGGTGGGTTCCTACCAGTTCGCACCTATTCAGTAGAACCAGTTCGTCAAATCTACCGAACCGGTTAGAAAAGGTTCCACCAGTGGACCCAGAAAGCAAGCCACACCTACAGAAGAGGTTCCAAAAATTTTTGAAACCCACCACTGGCAAGGATCTTGTAACTTGACAGCTTTAAGACTTGCATGCTTCAATGCCAGAGTTTCTGAATAACTACTTGGACCAACCTAAGTACTAATTCATAATTTCATATCCGGTCACATGGGTGGCAAGCCACTCCTATCTGGTCACATGGGTGGCAAG
Source organism: Thamnophis elegans (assembly GCF_009769535.1). Taxonomy (NCBI): domain Eukaryota; kingdom Metazoa; phylum Chordata; class Lepidosauria; order Squamata; family Natricidae; genus Thamnophis; species Thamnophis elegans. The sequence goes on along the minus strand of NC_045545.1, from coordinate 91,609,049 downwards.
CCACTCCCACAAAGGAGGCCACACCCACAGAGTAAGTTCCAACAATTTTTGAAACCCACCACTGTCTTCCACGGTCATTACTTACATTCATATCAAATGTCAAAGTTCTTAATGAGTCTTACTTTCAACATATCATCGTTCTCATTTGACTGAAATTGTTTTAATGTCCTTCTGCCTAGAATAATCCATAGTTAAAAAACACAACCACCTAATGGCATTTCATTAATTATTACAGAGTCATCCAATAGCCTTAATCCTTTATAACATATTCTAAACAAAATTAGTTGACAAAATTTCTAAGCCCCCCCCCAAAAAAATCACTGTTTACAATTTGTGTCCACGTTCCTTTTGTTATGGTAGTACATATAGCAATAGCAATAGCAATAGCAGTTAGACTTATATACCGCTTCAGAGGGCTTTCAGCCCTCTCTAAGCGGTTTACAGAGTCAGCATATTGCCCCCAACAACAATCCGGGTCCTCATTTTACCCACCTCGGAAGGATGGAAGGCTGAGTCAACCTTGAGCTGGTGAGATTTGAACAGCCGAACTGCAGAACTGCAGTCAGCTGAAGTAGCCTGCAGTGCTGCACTCTAACCACTGCGCCACCTCGGCTCTTATATGTATCATTAACTGTATCCCTTATCCTTATCATTCCATTGTTAGTTGTTATAATTAAGAGTGGTTAACAAAAAATCCTTTACTGTTATATCTATTTTCTTCTCATCAAACCAACATATACGTATATACCTTATTGCCCTTATCAATTATTTATTTAACATAACTTGTTTGATTCTCTTGTCCACAAACGAACATAGTAATTTTGTAAGTTTGCCACAAAAGGCGACTGTGGATGACACTTCTTGGCTATGACACAGTGGTCATATTCCAGACACAGCTGCATATCGTGCCTTTCTTCAAACACTCCAAATTGTGCCATCAATAGGATGGCTTAATTGAAGTGTTCCCTCTCAAGCCCTAAGTTAAGCAGTCAATGGCATTCTTTGCTTGCTGTTTCACTTTCCCAGGTTACTAGTCCATATGGTCCTTTGACTCTGTCACAGGGTCTTTTTCTTCCCTGAATGTTTACCCCCTCCAGTCCAGTTGTGAGAAAGGGGAAGGGGAAGGGAGGAAGGAAAGGAAAGAAGGAAAGAAAAGGAAGGGAAAGAAAGGAAAAGAAAGGAAAGGAAAAGAAAGTATGGAAGGAAAGGGAAAGGAAAGAAGGAAAGGAAAGGAAGGAGATGGCGAAGGGAAGAAAGGAAGGAAGGGAAAGGAATGGGAAAGGAAGGAAGGAAGGAAGGAAGGAAGGAAGGAAGGAAGGAATAGCAATAGCAATAGCAATAGCAGTTAGACTTATATACCGCTTCATAGGGCTTTCAGCCCTCTCTAAGCGGTTTACAGAGTCAGCATATCGCCCCCACAGTCTGGGTCCTCATTTCACCCACCTCGGAAGGATGGAAGGCTGAGTCAACCTTTGGGAAAGGCATGAGAAAAAGGAAGGGAAGGATGAAGGAGTGGAAGGGGAAGAAAATATGAGGAAAGGAGGATAATACCATTTTATCAATTTGCTAGTTTTGGGCTAGAAGGGGAAACTAATAGAACTCTGAGAATTCCCCTAGTAAACAACAACAACAACAAAATTAAAAGCGTTTTATGGTTTCACTATTCCTGTGAATAATACCAGAGGAGGTATTCTGCTGGTTCGGACCGATTCTCTTGAACCCGTAGGGAAATCATGGGTGGTCCCGCCCACTCACCCCATCTCTCTACGGCATTAGCCCTTTTTTTTTGCCAAAGTGCATGCGTGAAAAACTGGGCACATGCGCAGAGGTGCACGCTCACATTTGTGAACTGGTAAGTGAATATCTCCCCTGAATAATATATTTCATCAATGTACAAACCATCAAAACCTACCAAAGGATAGAAGGCAATTCAATTGGCAGTTTCTTTCATAAACAGCAACAGTTGGAGACAAAATCAGGAATCCCTCAAAGAGATATTAATGAATTAGTTGTGGCAACAAGAAATTCCTCCTACTGCTTCAAGACTCTGTATTACTCTAAGTAAAGGTAAAGGTTCCCCTCACACATATGTGCTCGTCGTTCCTGACTCTAGGGGGCGGTGCTCATCTCTGTTTCAAAGCCGAAGAGCCAGTGATGTCCGAAGATGTCTCCCTGGTCATGTGGCTGGCATGACTAAACACCGAAGGCGCATGGAACATTGTTACCTTCCCACCAAAGGTGGTCCCTATTTTTCTACCTTCATTTTACATGTTTCGAACTGCTAGGTTGGCAGAAACTGGGACAAGTAACGGGAGCTCACTCCGTTACACGTCGCTAGGGATTCGAACCGCTGAACTGCTGACCTTTCTGATCGACAAGCTCAGCCTCTTAGCCACTGAGCCACTGTGTCCCTTATAAACACATGTAGTTATATATACTGTATATAACTAGAGCCACTTCTGGTTTGCTCACAACAAGTTAGGATTTAAGATGTAGCGTAAACCCAGTTTTGTTCCTATAGCCAATGTTGATCTGGAGTAATAACTAATTTGCCTGCACTTAATTTCAAAAGAAAGAAAGAAAGAAAGAAAGAAAGAAAGAAAGAAAGAAAGAAAGAAGGGAGGGAGGGAGGGAGGGAGGGAGGGAGGGAGGGAAGGAAGGAAGGAAGGTAGGTAGGTAGGTAGGTAGGTAGGTGCTGGCGTTTTCGAACCACTAGGGCTAGGGATTCGAACTACTGAACTGCTGACATTTCTGATCAACAAACTCAGCATCTTAGCCACTGAGCCCTTCATTATTACCCTACCTGAGCATTAAAACCACGATTGTGAAATCTGTGTAGTTTTTGTTGCTTTGATCTTGCCTGCAGCTGGATATGGCCTTTATCTTTTACTGGATGGCCCTCTCTCTGACCCACCTGGTTGACCATTAAATTCCGAAGGATAAGCTGCTGAGGAACGTCTACATTTCAAGACAGGGAAGTCTTAAAAGCTGCATGCAGAGGGGGACTCTTCTCAGCAGAGGCACCGGGGCGCAGAAGCCCGTCTGTCACCTCCAGGAATAAAGAAACCTCGGGAAAATATCAAGAGAAATTTGAAAGAACCTCGAGGACCCTTGAGGACAAAGCTGAAAAATAAAAACGGCTCCTGGTGCCAAACAAGAGAAATCTTCTGAGGAATTGCAATGCGGTTTTGACAACACTTCGTTATAAATGTTGTGCTTGGAATTCACCAGCTTCGTAAGTAAAAGAGAATATTTTTGTATCGTGAAACCTCTCAGGATCTGCCCTGAAGTTTCTTTTAAAAGTTTTCTACAGTTTATCTCCCTGTGCCTCAAACTCAAGGGGATTTTGTTTGTAGGGCACATCACAAATAGACTTAAATGTACCGATGGATGAGAATATTTGTAGCTCAGGGTGAACTGTGGCGTCCTTGATGATCGCTGTGTTTGGTTGTTTTCTTGCAGATGTTTCATTACCCATCCGTATGCCAGTTATTACCTCTCTTCAGAGTCAGACATCAGTGAGGCGGATGAACAGCTGGAGCCTGTTCCCAGTGTGCGCATGCACAGAGTTGCCAGAGGAAGGAAACAGCAATAGAACAGGGGTCGACTTGGGAGTAAAGCCACAGGTGGACGATGAATGGCCCCTCCCAGAGGAAATAAAATAGCAATAGCAATAGCAGTTAGACTTATATATCACTTCATAGGGCTTTCAGCCCTCTCTAAGCGGTTTACAGAGTGAGCATATTGCCCCCAACAACAATCTGGGTCCTCATTTTATCCACCTCGGAAGGATGGAAGGCTGAGTCAACGCTGAGCTGGTGAGATTTGAACAGCCGAACTGCAGAACTGCAGTCAGCTGAAGTAGCCTGCAGTGCTGCATTTAACCACTGCGCCACCTCGGAGCAAAAGGGGAGTGGAGTTTGCTTAATTGGTTGGTGACTCTCCAGATATCGGCCTGTCAGCTCTCCAAGCCAGATAAGGTTTGTGATCCTCCCTTGAAAGACTTTGTTGGATGTGAATGAGAAGAATTCACATTAAATTAATAAAAGGTTTTTTTTCTCAGGAAAAGGAGTTTGCTTCATGCTCCTGGGAAGCCTGGGTCAGAACAGTTGTGTCTTACACAGAGTGTTAATTTGTGTTTTAAAATTGGTAGCACAAAATGGGAACTGGAGGCATAAGGCATATGAAGAATTGTTAGAAATTATGTTTATTTTAAGCATTGCACAGAGCAAACAAAGAGTACAGTCACCATGTGCTTTTCTGCTCAACTATACAACTGTAACAGGAAACAGGAAACTCTACTCAGAACAAAAGAGCATAGAGTATATAGCATAGATCCAGACTTGTAAATATTGATATTTACTGGCTAAATATGACTGTAGAAATATATTCCAACAATGAATTCCAACAAGAATAGTTTCAAGAATTGGGTATGTCTAGTTTAAGGAAAAGAAGTGAAATGTGTGAAATGAGAGCAGTCTTCCAATATTTGAGGGGCTGCCACAAAGAAGAGGGGGGGCAAAACGAATCAAGGAGAGAAGCAACCTAGAACAGTGATAGAGAAACCTTTTCAGCACCGAGTGCCCAAACCGGAATGCGTGTGCATATATGTGAATGTGCGCACGCCGGAGCACCATAAACCTGAAAACTAGCTGGCTGGCGCATACATGCCTGTTTATAGAGCCGAGATGGCGCAGTGGTTAGGGTGCAGTACTGCAGGCCACTTCAGCTGACTGTTATCTGCAGTTCGGCGGTTCTAATCTCACCGGGTCAAGGTTGACTCAGGCTTCCATCCTTCCGAAGTGGGTGAAATGAGGACCCAGACTGTGGGGGCAATATGCTGACTCTGTAAACCGCTTAGAGAGGGTTGAACGCCCTATGAAGCGGTATATAAGTCTAACTGCTATTGCTATATGGCATTTTTTGCCATTTTTGGGGCGTTTTTGGCTGCTTTCAGGTGGTTTAGGGGTCATTTTCAGGTGGGTTTTGGGGTGTTCTTGATCTACAAAATGTCCTGAAAAATACCCCCAAAACAGCCTGAAAAATACCCCAGAAAACAGCCTGAAAATGACCCCAAAAGGCGCAGAAACAACCTGGAAAATGACTCAAAAATGGCCAGGTTTTTGGTTGTTTTCAGGCTGTTTTTCGATGCTCTGGTGCCCGTGAAGACCAGGTGGCCGATATGCACAAAACCAGAAGAGGCCCTGGTGACAATGAATGTGCCCACAGAGAGGCCTCTGTGCCATTTTCTGGCATGCGTGCCATAGGTTCACCGTCACAGATACCAAACGAAGGAGAAATTTCCTGACAGATAGAACAATTAATCAGTGGAACAACTTGCCTCCAGAAGTTGTGGATGCCCCAACACTGGAAGTTTTAAAGAAGCGAATGGACAGCCATTTGCCTGAAATGGTATAGGGGCTTCCTGCTTGAGCAGGAGGACTAGAAGACCTCCAAGGTCCCTTCCAACTCTGCTAGAGAGCCGAGGTGGCGCAGTGGTTAGGGTGCAGTACTGCAGGCCACTTCAGCTGACTGTTATCTGCAGTTCAGCAGTTCTAATCTCACCGGCTCAAGGTTGACTCAGCCTTCCATCCTTCCGAGGTGGGTGAAATGAGGACCCGGATTGTTGGGGGCGATATGCTGACTCTGTAAACTGCTTAGAGAGGGCTGAAAGCCCTATGAAGCGGTATATAAGTCTAACTGCTATTGCTATTGCTATTGCTATTTTGTTATGTTCTGAAACGTTGGATCAATTAAGGCAATTAACACAGTAAAAGGAGAGGCCTTCCATGGGAAATCAAATGTTTATGACATGATTCTAACTGATCCAGAAACCTGATGGGAAGAAAGAATTGAGTTGGGAAAAGGTTGATTATTGTCATGGGCTTGTAAAGTGCCTGAAAATTGATTTATGTTCATGCAAATGAGACTAATATAAAATCAGGGAGTGTGAGATTTAGTGTGCTGGGTAAAACTCAACTAGTTTTTGTGTTGCTTTTTTTTGCTTTTGGGTTTTTTTAAAAAAAAAGAAGAACAGAGCTAGCTCCATTTACCAAAGTGCTGCTAAAATGCTACGTGAATGCCAGCTCAGCCTTTTGGCTAATGTGATTTTTAAAATCTTGGCTGGTTTTCTTCCTAGAACAAGCATTTTCTTTCTCTGCAGGATTATAGCATTTAGCATTTCCGAGTATACGGTGGTTTCTTCTTCTGGCCTTGTGCTTTGAGATTTTGAAGGTGAGACTTTCTGTCAGATATTAGCAACTGTTATAGTGGTATGTTGAAAGAAATGTCCTTCTGGGTTCAGCTCCAAGTGGGGAAGAAGACTCTGGAGACATGGAGGCTGCTTGGAAAGATGGTTTATTGTTGGACAGGGCCACATGGCTTGAGCCCTGTATAGAAAAGGTGATCACATGCTTCAATGTTGATGGAGAAGAAGAGAAGGGCTGAGGAAGGGGCTTGCTAGACTTTTTATACCGTGTTTAGTCCCACCTCTCTGTTTCCTGTTCCTGTGTAAGAAATGTATTCTGACTGGTTGTCAGACTCCCATGGTGCCATGCAGGGGGCTACTCTCTAGGGTGTGATGAGTTCTCAGATGCCTTGTGGTCAGTTGAGTAATATCCCTTCCCCCTACAGCTGCAGTGAGGAGAAGTCTTTATTATGTAAAGTGGGCTAGCTTGGCCATCTTAATGGCCCATTAGCTGGGGGTGGGCAGAAAGCTATAGGCAACGATTCTGTCTTTCAAGACATGTTTCTTTTCACATCCAGAGAAATATTCTGCCTTTTCAATATTTCCTAGGATATTTCATTTTTCTAGGAGAGGGCTGGATGATAACTTCCCACAGGTATATAGTGTTATAAAGAGCTGTCAGACCCTTCGACCAATGAGATTGAATCTCTGTTCCCGCCGGAACAGAGAACCTTGGTGGAAACCACAATAACCGTTGCTAATATCTAACACTTTCCCTTTGTATTGTCTGTGGAGATGCTTTAGAAATCCAGGTCATAGTCGATTTAAAGGTGTTTTTTTTTTTCAAAAGGCAACTGGACATTTCCTACCCCCCCACCCCCCAGTTGAGAAAGAAGATGCTTGGCTTTTCATTCAAGAAACTTCATTGGTTTTGGCAGGATGATGGGAGTTGTGGATGGATTACCATATTTTTCAGAGTATAAGATGCACCCTTTTCCCTCAAAAAAAGAGGCTGAAAATCTGGGTGCGTCTTATACACTGAATACAGCATTTTTTGTCTCCTGAAACCCCACTTCCTTCAGAATGCTCCTGGGGGGCGGAGGAGGGCAGAAATGAGTGAAAAAGGGCCATTTCCCCCTCAATTTTGACCCTCCCCCAAAGCTCCAGGAGCACTGTATAAGCCTCCTACAGGCTATGCATGTAATTTCTTTGGCAAAAAATGGACCCGTTTTTGTGAAAAACGGGCCATTTTTTGCTCGTTTTTTGGGAGGCCACCCCCCCAGAGCACTCTACAAGCCTCCTAAAGGCTATACACACACACACACACACACACACACACACACACACACACACACAGGCCAGTTGATTAGATAAACATAGTTGGAATGGGTCTTGTAGGTCATCTAGTCCAACCCTTCACCCAAGCAGGAGATCCTACACCATTTCTGACAAATGGCAGTCCAGTCTCTTCTTGAAAGCTTCCAGGGATGAAGCTCCCACAACTTCCGAAGGCAACTTCTGTTCCATGGGTTGATTGTTCTCACTGTCAGAAAATTTCTCGTTTCCAGGTTGAATCTCTCCTTTTTTTCAGTGCTGTTGTAACTTTGAAATGGTCACTAAATGGACTGTTGTAAGTTGAGGACTACCTGTATAAGGACCATTGTTAAATATCCTCAGCTAATTCCTAGACATCCCTTGGTGAAATAGCAATAGTAATAGCAGTAGACTTATATACCGCTTCATAGGCCTTTCAGGCCTCTCTAAGCGGTTTACAGAGAGTCAGAATATTGCCCCCAACAATCTGGGTCCTCATTTTACCCACCTCGGAAGGATGGAAGGCTGAGTCAACCCTGAGCCGGTGAGATTTGAACTGCTGACCTGCTGATCTAGCAGTAGCCTGCAGTGCTGCATTTAACCACTGTGCCACCTTGGCTCTAAGGGAGCAAAGCTCTCTCTGGAGAAAATTTTAAAACCAGATGGATTGAGGGTTGTGGCCTATTGGCCATCGGCCTCTACAGCAGCTGAATCGGAGGTGGAGGAGATGTGGGAGTCAGGGCCAGCATCAAGGCAACCTGGGAGCTCCGAGGAGGAAGAGGGAATGGAGCTGGCAGAGACAGAGAGACAGAAACAGAGAGAGAGAGAGGGAGAGGGAGAGAGAGAGAGCCTGGGCCGTCCGTCAGCCCTCAGATGGAGAGTCAACAGCCCCCAGGTCTGGAGGTGGCTGATAAGGAAGAGGAGGAAAAGCTGGGCCCAGTGCCTGACATACGGATGTGCAGACGGCAGAGGAGAGGAGAGCAGTGGAAATCTATGGGCTGGTCCTTGGGACGGAAGAGCCACCGCTGCTAGTGAAGCTCCACCCTAGCTCTGGGGATAAAAGGCAGGGGGCGGAGATGAATAGATGTGGCAGACAACTATTCATCTTCCAGTCGGACAGAGTTGTTAGCCTGCTGTGAGAGAGACTCACAGTCTTTTGCCGGCGCTGCTGGCGCTCCTTATAAAGGGAATATTGATTTAACTACAGAGGGTTTGTCATGTTTGGGGAGCTGGCTCAGAACGCTGAATATCTGGAGGCGAACAAAGAGACGGCTTTTGCAGTCAATTGATCTAATTAGACCAACAATTGCAACTGTCATTCTACAAGTCTATTCAATTAAAGTCATCATTCAGCAGAAGACCACCAGTTGCTCCAATGCTCCACTTGCTGTAGAAGCCAACATGGTGCAACAAATAGGTGCAACACTCTATAAAAAAGATGTGGAGACTCTAGAAAGAGTGCAGAGAAGAACAACCAAGATGACTAGGGGACTGGAGGCTAAAACATAAGAAGAACAGTTGCAGGAACTGGTTATGTCTAGTCTAGTGAAGAGAAGGACCAGGGGAGACAGAATAGCAGTCTTCCAATATTTGAGGGGCTGTTACAGAGAGGAAGGGGTCAAGCTATTTTCCAAAGCACCTGAAGGCAGAACAAGAAGCAATGGATGGAAATTGAACAAGGAGAGAAGCAACCTGGAAATAAGGAGACATTCTCTGGCAGTGAGAACAATCAACCAATGGAACAGAAGTTGCCTTTGGAAGTTGTGAGAGCTTCATCCCTGGAGGCTTTCAAGAACAGACTGGACTGCCCTTTGTCAGAAATGGTGTAGGGTCTGCTTGGGTGGGGGGTTGGACTAGATCAGAGGTGGGTTCCTACCAGTTCGCACCTATTCGGTAGAACCGGTTCGTCAAATCTACCGAACCGGTTAGAAGAGGTTCCACCGGTGGACCCGGAAAGCAGGCCACACCTACAGAAGAGATTCCAAAATTTTTGAAACCCACCCCTGGTCCTTGGATATGATTATTCTACACTATCATGCTCATATTTATAAAACTCAGTGCCTCTGTGAAAGGTAAGGATGACTACTGCGTTTGTGGTGCAATCAGAACATTGCGTGCGTTGAAGTTGTTTTAACGTAAACCAAAGATGCCTGGCAAAAAACAAGTTTACATCATATTCTTATGAATGCCAGTGCTGTGTGTGAGGTAATTTGAGGTGGTTCTGACAAGTGTTGTCGGCATCTTCATATCCGGTCACATGGGCGGCAAGCCACTCCCATCCGGTCACATGGGCGGCAAGGCACTCCCACAAAGGAGGCCACACCCACAGAGTAGGTTCGAACAATTTTTGAAACCCACCACTGGACTAGATGACCTACAAGGTCCCTTCCAACTCTGTTAATCGGTAGCTGAACATTCTGAGTGGCTAGCATCAGTTCTTGGCCAGACATCTTGGTTTTCACTGTTTTAAAAAAAAAAATCAAGTTCCCTGTAAATTGTGCTCATCGTCCATATTTATGTCGGTATGAAATGGACGTTGTTTTCCCAGGTTTTTTTTTTAATTGAGTTTAATCAATGACCGTGAACTTCAGAGGGAAAACTTATCAAGGAGAGAACCCACCTAGAACTAAAAAGAAATTTTCCTACAAGGAGAACAATTCATTGGTGGAATGGCTTACTTTCAGAAGTTGTGAATATTCCATCTCTGGAGGTTTTTAAGAAGAGACTGGACAGCCATTAGTCTGATATGCCTATTGGTATTCGGATACGCTTCAAGGCGCTAGTCGTCACTTATAAAGCCCTTCATGGTATTGGACTTGGGTACTTGAGAGACCGCCTGCTGCCAATTGCCTCCAATAGACCGATCAGATCCCACAGATTAGGCCTCCTCCGAATTCCATCCGCCAGCCAGTGTCGACTGGCGACCACCCGGAGGAGAGCCTTCTCTGTGGCTGCTCCGACCCTCTGGAACGAACTCCCCGTGGAGATTCGAACCCTCACCACCCTCCAGGCTTTCCGCAAAGCCCTTAAAACCTGGCTGTTCCGACAGGCCTGGGGCTAAAGAGCTTTTGCCCCCCTCCTCGAATGGTATGGTTGTTGTGTGTTTTTAAATTGTGTATGTTATGTTCGTCTTTTTATCCCCTGTCTGTACCCCCTTCCCTGACCGAATTGTGAGCCACCCTGAGTCCCCTTCGGGGAAAAGGGCGGCATATAAATGAAATAAATCCTAATCCTAAATCCTAATATGGGTCTTCTACTTGAACAGAGGGTTGGTCTAGAAGACCTCCAAGGTCCCTTCCAACTTCTGTTAATTTGTTATTCTGATCTTGGTCTGATCTCAAACAGCTAAGCAGGATTAAACCTGATAAGAGACACCATATTGGACTGTAAGCTACACTAACAAGATGCATGAATCTATCAATGCAGGAAGTATAAAGTGATCTCTTTGAGAAACCTATATATGGGTCAAGACGCAACAGTGAGAACTGGACATGGAACCACTGATTGGTTCAAAATTGGGAAAGGAATCCGGCAAAGCTGTATACTGTTGCCCTGCCTATTTAGCTTATATGCAGAGCATATCATGAGAAAGGCAGGGCTAGATGAATCAAAAGTTGGAATTAAGATTGCCGGGAGAAATATCAATAACCTCAAATATGCAGATGATATCACTCGAATGGCAGAAAGTGAAGAGGAACTAAAGAGCCTCTTGAGGCCGGTGAAGAAGGAGAGTGCAAAAGCTGGCTTGAAAATCAACATTAAGAAAAGTAAGATCACGGCATCCAGCCCTCTCAATTCCTGGCAAATAGATGGGAAAGAAATGGAGGCAGTGACAGATTTTACTTTCCTGGGCTCCAAGATCACCGCAGATGGGGACTGCAGCCAAGAAATTAAAAGACGCTTCCTCCTGGGGAGGAAAGCTACGGCAAATCTAGACAGCATACTAAAAAGCAGAGACATCACCCTGCCAACAAAAGTGCGTGTAGTCAAGGCTGTGGTTTTACCAGTTGCAATGCATGGCTGTGAAAGTTGGACCATAAGGAAGGCTGAGCGCCAAAGAATGGAGGCCTTTGAACTCTGGTGCTGGAGAAGACTCCTGCACTGAGTCCCTTGGACTGCAAGCCGATCAAACCGGTCAGTCCTATAGGAGATCAACCCTGACTGCTCTTTAGAAGGCCAGATCCTGAAGAGGAAACTCAAATACTTTGGCCACCTAATGAGAAGGAAGGACTCACTGGAGAAGAGCCTCATGCTGGGAAAGATTGAGGGCAAAAGAAGAAGGGGACGGCAGAGAATGAGGTGGCTGGACGGAATCACGGAAGTAGTAGGCGTTAAATGGACTCCAGAGGATGGTAGAGGACAGGAAGGCCTGGAGGAACATTGTCCGTGGGGTTGCAATGGGTTGGACATGACTTTGCAACTAACAACAATAAAGTGGTATGAAATCTTTAATCTGATTTATATGACCAGACTTTTGATCCCAATAAGTGAAAGGTGTTAGGATTATGAAAATCTTCAAAAGGATGTATTTGCTTTGACGAAAGTCCTACAAAAACCCTGTTTTGTTTGCTTTTGTAACTTGAGCCAAGCAAGCAAACTCTTCAACCTCCATCCATAGCTCTTAATACCTAACCAGGAAAAAAAAAATTCCTGGCTTTCCACAGCCATTAAGAAGGATTCTGGTGAATGGAAGATGGCGAAAACCTGACCATGACTGCCATCTAGTGGGCATATGGAATCACTGCTCAAAGATCATATCATCTTTCTGAAAATAGGATTTCCGTTTCCTGCTTCAACAGCCAGAAATGATAAACCTGATGGGGATGTGAACATGTGTGATTTCTTTTTTTTTTAAAAAAACATTTCCCTGTTATCCTCTGTAGAAAGTTAGCACCCACCCTTCTCCTAGAAGAATGAAATATTCTATTAAAAAGGCAAGAATATTAGCAATTCAAACCCTCACCACCCTCCAGGCCTTCCGCAAAGCCCTTAAAACCTGGCTGTTCCGACAGGCCTGGGGCTAAAGAGCTTTTGCCCCCCCCTCCTCGAATGGTATGGTTGTTGTGTGTTTTAAATTGTGTATTCTTATGTTCGTCTTTTATCCCCTGTCTGTACCCCCTTCCCTGACTGAATTGTGAGCCGCCCTGAGTCCCCTTCGGGGAAAAGGGCGGCATATAAATGTAAGAAATCCAATCCAAATCCAATCCAATAGCACTTATATACCGCTTCATAGTGCTTTTTACAGGCCTTTCTAAGCTGTTTACAGTCTCAGTCTATTTTCCCTTAACAATCTGGGTCCTCATTTTACCCACCTCGGAAGGATAGAAGCAGTGGTGGGTTCCGGACCCCATCGCAAACAGTACACTGCGCACAGGGCCGGGCATCCTAGTCAGGCACATGTGCTGCGCATGCATGCACACGCCACCACCCTGTGACACCCAGCTGCTCAGCAGAGGTCACGCAGGAGCCACACGCTGTACACACGTGTGCAGTTGGCCCGGTTACTTCAAAAACAGTTATGGAACACGGGCGGGTGGGTGGGCCAAATGAGCCACGCTACCGGTACGGTGGCCGCTGCTCCTGGCTACTACCGGTAAAGCCGTACCGGGCCGTACCTCCCAGAACCCACCACTGGATGGAAGGCTGAGTCAACCTTGAGCCTGGTGAGATTCGAACTGCCGAACTGCAGCTAGCAGTCAGCTGAAGTAGCCTACAGTACTGCACTCTAACCACTGCGCCACCTCGGCTCTTATTTTATACCTCCCTGGATGAGAAAAAGAGAAACATGCTCTTGGAAAGCAGCTCCCACCTTTGTTAATAGCACCAGAAAGACTGGGCCATCCCATCTACAAGACAAAAGGCTGTGCCAGCTTATCTACAACACAAAAGTCCTTCAACCTCAGGACATAATAGGATTAGCCCTCTTATCTCCATTTCACTACATGGCACCTGGGAAGATTACATCACCCAGCAAGATTCAACCAAGCCTGGGACTCAAGACAGCCTATGAAGTTACCCCTGCATGGCCCCATGGGAGTCTGACAACCAATCAGAATACATTTCTTTCACAGGAATAGGAAGCAAGTTCAAAGCCCAAGAGAGGGTATAAATATATCTCACTCTCCACTCCATGTGGTCAGCTACACAGGACCTCAAACCATGTGGCCCTGTCCACCATTAAACCAACTTTTCAAACAGCCTCCACGTTTTCAGTGTCTTTCTCCCCACTTGGAACTGAACCCAGATGGACATGTCTTCCAACATCTCTATGTTAGGCCTGCAGCCATATTCCTTTTGGATCTTTGGCCTGCCACACTTTCTATTATTCTACTACTACATGCCTTTTCTATTGTGGGAAAGTGGGAGAGGGGTTGTACAGAGTTAGATGCTGTGTAGCCAAAATAAAATTCCTTTCTAGAAAACCAAGGTCATTCTTTTGTCTCTGCACCTCTGCGCCTGACCGGAACTGGATGGGTGGAACTGCCAGCGTGGCAGTGGAAGATTGGACCATGTGATGGACTTGTGGGTGTGGGGCAAGATCGTGAACTTTCAACTGGGTGGGGAAAACTGAGAAACTTTCAGATTGGGTTTTCCCAGATGTGTCTCTTAATAAATTGAAACTTTGAGAATACTTTGCCTTGGACTCTGATTTAATTTTGGATGCTATTTGGAACCATAAACTCTAAATTGGCTTTTTGGCTTTAACATGGAATTTCCGGTGTGTTTTGGCACATCTGAAAAGATTTCAAACATCACCTTCAAGTTAAGCTCCAGCTATTCCAGCTCCTAGCAGCCTCCTGGAGACATCCAGAAAGTTTTATTGGCAACACTGTGGAAGGAATGCACCACTGTTTTCAGTTTTGCAATTGGGCAATAATTGAATTCCTGTCTTTGTTCAGCATTATTCAGGTTTGATTCGGTTGGATTTTTGAAGTCAGCCAAGCTTGACTAGGAATGATAAGCAGGAGATATAGGTACTTATGGGGTCCTGATAGCTCAGCGGTTAAAGATGCTGAGCTGGTCAGCCAGAAAAACTGACAGCCAGGTAACCCAAGAGTCGCAAGATGGAGTCTTTTGATTTCCAGCAAATATGTCCATTGTGGACAATGAATTTGCTTAACAACTCTGGTGTTTGGTTTACAATCGTGGCATTTGCTTAACCACCACAAAAAAAGGTGATACAATCGGGTGCGATCACATAACGACCGGCTTAGTCTGCAACCTTAATTTCGGGTTCAATTTTAGTCGTACGTTGAGGACTAACTTCAGGTAGACAAAAGTAAGGGAACAATATTTTCATCTCTTTTTAATGAAATGCCGATCGCCACAGAGCTGTAATGTTGAATGAGGACTGGTAAGAATAGGATTGTATTTGTATTGTATTTTATTATTTGTATGCCGCCCTTCTCCGGGAGGACTCAGGGCGGCGAACAATTCAAGGGGGAAAAAAGGGGAACATGAAAGACAAAATACAAATAATAAAAGTAGACAACAGTCGCACCACCATACAAGTCGAGAGGGGAGGGAACTCATCACCCCCAGGCCTGCTGGCAAAGCCAGGTTTTGACGGCTTTTCGGAAGGCCTGGAGAGAGGTGAGGGTCCGAATCCCTGCGGGGAGTTCATTCCAGAGGGCCGGAGCTGCCACAGAGAAGGCCCTCCCCCGGGTAATAGCCAGGTGGCATTGGCTGGTAGATGGCACCCGGAGGAGGCCAACCCTGTGAGATCTAATGAGTCTGTGGGAGGTAATTGGCAGCAGGCGGTCTCTCAAGTACCCAGATCCAAGGATCAAAAGGTTTTCTTGTCTCTCTTTTTCAGACCAATTTATCCTTACAACCGAGTTGCTGTGGTGGAGATAAAAATTAATGAAGACTTTGAAGTTGAGGAAAGAAGGGAAATAAATCTAACAAGCACTTCTGGTGTTCAGCAGAAGATTGGGGGAGGGGGGATAGGGGAAGAGAAGCTACAATATAAATTAGATTCTTTCCCAGCCAATTCCAGCTCCAGACGTACAAGGATTTGAAAAATATCTTCGATTAAAGCAGAGTGATTGAAAAAAGTGATTGTCAGCTTATGTGGAGAATGACAATGAATAAGGTTAGATGGTAAGGTTACTTCGTGGTATATCTAACAAAGTTAGACAGCCACAATCAGAGGTTTCAGTTGGCACAGCTGCATAAGTTTTATTTTTACACTGACTGTAAAAGGTTCCCAGCACACGTATGTACTAATCGTTTCTGACTCTAAGGGGCGGTGCTCATCTCTGTTTCAAAGCCGAAGAGGCAGCGCTGTCCAAAGACATCTCCGTAGTCATGTGGCCGGCATGACTAAAAACTGAAGGCACATGGAATGCTGTTACCTTCCCACCAAAGGTGGGAATCCTTTGAATACCCTTTGAAGACAAGCAAAGTGTTGTGGCCCACCAGCGACCAGTGGATCTGGCAGCAGATTCGGACAGTGAGGAGGTTGGAGAGGAACATGGGCCAGTCCTGGAGCCTGGGGAAGGCTCGGACAAGTGCTGTGCGTCGGAGGCAGAGATGGGGCCAGGGCCATCCGACAGTTATCAGCTGCTTTTGGAGTCAGATATCAGTGGGGCAGAAGAACAGCTGGAGCCTGTTCCCGATGTGCGCATGCACAGAGCTGCCAGGAGAAGGGAACAGCTAAGGAACAAGGGCCGACTCAGAAGTAAAGCCACAGGTGGACGGTGAATGGCCCCTCCCATAGGGAATAAAAAGGAGTGAAAGGGGAGTGGAGCTTGCAGGAGACAATTAGTTCAATTCATTAGGGGGAAGATCTGTTCCTGACTTCTTGCCAAGTAATTGCTGCCACAGCATGGAGTTTGGAAGATATCAGCCTGGCAGCTCTCCAAGCCTGATAAAGGTCCGTAGTTGTGAAATCTCTTGTAAGACTGTTGACCGGGATTTTGCTGGAGAGGAATTCCCTTTAAACTAAATAAAAGGATATTTATTGGGACGAGGAGTCAGCTTCGTGCTTTTGGGAAGCCTAGGTCAGAACGCAAAGAATAAAAATAATGTTCCATGATATGTCTGAAAATAGCAACTTTGAGTAAGACTTTCCCATCCGTTAGCTAGTTAATTTTATTCATCGCTTTGCATACTGATGGAAGAAATTCTGGGAAACTGCTTTGCAAGTCAAATGTAAACCACAGATGTGTCTTTTTGTTTGTTCGTATAATGCCTTTATTATTATTATAAATAACTTAAGGCAGCAAACACAGTAATACTTTCCTTCCTCTTCCTCCTATTTTCCCTACAAGAACAACAACTCTGTGAGGCTGGGAGAGAATGACTCGCCCAAAGTCCCCCAGTTGCTTTTCATGACTCAGCCTTCCATCCTTCCGAGGTGGGTAAAATGAGGACCCGAATTGTTGTTGGGGGCAATATGCTGACTCTGTAAACTGCTTAGAGAGGGCTGAAAGCCCTATGAAGCGGTATATAAGTCTAACTACTATTGCTAAGGCAGGACTAGAACTCACAGCCTCCTGCTCTCTAGCATGGTGACTTCACCACACAGAGCAGATCTAAAATGATATGTAGCCTGAGCCTTCAAATCTGGCAACTTTTAAGACTTGGGGACTTCAACTGGCAGAATTCTTCAATGTGCTGGCTGGGGAATTCTGGGAGTTGAAGTCCACAAGTCTTAAAGTTGCCAAGTTTGAAAACCCCTGATCTACGTTATCCAAATCTGAATAAACTACACAGTGTGAGGTAAAACTGTCTTTTCTTTGTGTAACAACATTCCATTACCTACCGTATTTTTCGGAGTATAAGATGCACTGGAGTATAAGACGCACCAAGGTTTCGAAGAGGCAATTAAAAAAAAAGGCGAAAGATTTATACTCTGGTTTCTCTTCAGATCGTATAAATCTTTTTTAAAAAAAAGTTTTTGCACTCTGCAAACCTCCCAAAAACGGCCCGTTTTTCGTGAAAAGGCATGAATAGCCTTTAGGAGGCTTGTAGAGTGCTCCTGTGGGCTGCCCCCCCCCCCAAATGAGCAAAAAACAGCCCTGTTTTTTTTAAAAATGGCATGTACAGTCTTTAAGAGGCTTATAGAGTGCTCCTGGGGGCTGCAGGGAGGGCAAAATTGAGCAAAAAAAGGCTGCTTGCCAGAACTTAATTTGCAGTCTTTCGGCTGGGAGCTCACGGCCTTACAATTATTGCAAGGAACTGATAAGGTTTACTCTCTGAAGGATTCTTGCCTGGACTTTCGGTGGGTGAATGCAATTAATTCACAAGAGGTAAATAAAGAGTGGTTTTCTACATGGGGCTTCCCCTGAAGAGTGTTCGAAGACTACAGTTGGTCCAGAATGCAGCCGCGCGAGCGATAATGGGTGTACCTAGATACACCCATGTTACACCTATCCTCCGCGAGCTGCACTGGCTCCCCATTGGTCTCCGGACCCGCTTCAAGGTGCTAGTCGTTACTTTTAAATCCCTACATGGTATTGGACCTGGCTACCTGAGAGACCGCCTCCTGCCATTCACCTCCCAACGACCAATAAGATCGCACAGGTTGGGCCTCCTCTGGGTGCCGTCAACCAGACAATGCTGGCTGGCGGCCCCCCGAGGGAGGGCCTTCTCTGTAGCTGCACCGGCCCTGTGGAACGATCTACCCATAGAGATCCGGACCCTTACCTCTCTCCCGACCTTCCGTAAAGCGATTAAGACCTGGCTGTTCCGGCAGGCCTGGGGCTGTTGATTAATATCCAGCCCCACTTGACTGAATGAATGATGTATTAATTTTAAATATTGTATTTTTAAATTTTTTAAATGCTTTTATTTTGTTGTGAGCCGCCCAGAGTCCCAATGGGAGTGGGCGGCATACAAATTTTATTAAACTCAAACTTTACTGGCGAGGAGTCCATTTCTTTTTTCTACTAAGGCTGGGTCAAAACAGACTACCTATTTTCGCTCTAATTCTCGCTCTCTGGCTTTTTAACAGGAGATGTCAAACATTCTTAAATATTGAATTTGGACTCATCCAATCGATAGATTCTGTTTCCATATACAAATAAAAAGCACGAGAGTTTTGTTCCCCCTCCAAATGGAAATAGAAGCAACGCTCTTCCTTGCAGATGGAAAAAATTATCTCACCAAGGAAAAGGCTTGGTGTGTATTTTTATTATCAGCATGTTATTTTTTCTTTAAAAAAAAACAAGTGATATATTGGCAGGAATCAATGCCTCATTTTCACGATCTCCCCTGTAGCGACACCAATGAACTTTAGTTCCCCCCCCTCCTTTGTGCCAAATATGTAGCTTGGGAAGCTTAAGAATTCAATTTAAAAATTACAAAGAAAAAAAACCCCAATTACGTATGTATGTATATATGTGTGTGTGTGTGTGTGTGTATGTGTGTGTGTGTGTGTGTGTGTGTGTGTGTGTGTGTGTGTGTATATCAGCACAAATAAAAAAAACACAAATATAACAAAGGCAACAGTAAAAATGTTGGGTTTCTGTCGTGATGGACTCTTGTGACGAGCCGATTGACAGATGATGGAAGCAGTTAGCTTCCTCCCATAATTGGGGCTTACCAGGGGTTGTAAAAATCTAATAGATACCTTTCACCCTGGCTTCGCTGAAAAACGGATAAGAGCCTGTGGCCTAATGGCTAAGAAGTCTGCCTAGTATGTCATATAGCCCAGGTTCAAATCCCAGTAAGGGTATGGCTAGCTGATGAGAGCTAAATAGCTTGAAATAGATCTATACTAGTCTCCCTTTATTTATTTATCAGCACAAATAAAAAATAAAAAAATAAAAAAACACAAATATAACAAAGGCAACAGTAAAAATGTTGGGTTTCTGTCGTGATGGACTCTTGTGACGAGCCGATTGACAGATGATGGAAGCAGTTAGCTTCCTCCCATAATTGGGGCTTACCAGGGGTTGTAAAAATCTAATATATATATATATATATATATATATATGAATTCAAACATTTGGCCTCACTATGCATTTTGAACAAGTGCAAACCAACCATTTGAGAAAATGTTTGCTGACCGATTTTGTGTATTTTGTTATATTAAGTTTGGCAAGTTGATTTTAGAACAGGGGTCACCAACCTTTCGGACCTCAGGGACCACTAAATTCATAATTTTAAATCCTGCGGACCGCTAATGATCGGCTGGGAGGGCGTAGCTAGGTGGTCATGTGACTGGGTGGGGGTGGCCAACTCAATGTCGCTCACGTCGAGGGCAGCCTTGCCAGCCTCTACTCACCCTTCCCCTCTCAGTCACTCCTCGCCTCCCTGCCTGGGCTCCTCAGGGCCCCAACAGGAAGCAGTTACTGGAGCTAGGCAGCCACCATGAGAAAGATTTGGCAAAACAGCTCAGTTCAAATTGGATCTGACCGAGGAGGCGGCTTAGCAGAAGCAACTCACTGAGGACTACAAGCATAGGCTTTCAATGCAGAGGGAAGACCTGCAAAAGTGCAAGGCCAGGTACCTGGAGGCTCAGTGGGCTGAGATGGTCAGCCAGTTCCAGGCCATGATGCCGTCCCACTGGAAAAAGGCCCTCCGGCTCTTAGCCACCAGCGGCGCTTCCATCCAGCCTTCGCCCAAATCCCCACACCAAGAGGGAGAAGCAGATCCCAAGTTGGAATTTGTGACCCCCTCCGACCTGCACAAAAAGACCCTGAAGGGGGAGACTCTCTGCAGCAGCACAAGCGTTCATTGCACCTATCTGGCCCAGGGGCCGTAGTTTGAGGACCCCTAATTTAGTGCAATATAAAAAAATGCAAATAATTTTTCTGTGGACCAGCAAAATTTTCTTGTGGATGACCAGTGGTCCATGGACCATCAGTTGGTGACCACTGCTTTAGAAGTTTTTGGACGTAACCAGGAATAAATCATATTGTTCTCTTTTTATCACCATTGAAATCTCCTCCTCCTCCTCCTCCTCCTCCTCCTCCTCCATCATCTTCGAGTCTAGGAGTGTCAAACTCAAGGGGTGGGTTCCTGCCAGTTCTAAGCTCTTCTATAAAAGAGGTTCCACAAATCTACAGTGCCGTTTAGAACCGGTTCCAGCTCCCTCCCCCCGTCCATCCGCACATCATCAAGATGAAGAGCGAGAGGAGGAATTCTGGGAGTTGAAGTCCACAAGTCTTAAAGCTGTCAAGTTTGAACACCCCTAAGGTTTTTTTCTAAAGGATTGGGGGTGCAAAGGTCTTGTAACTTGACAGCTTTAAGACTTGCGTGCTTCAAATGCCAGAGTTTCTGAGCCAACATTTTGGTTGCTAAGCAAGAGCGTTGTTAAGTGAGTTTCACCACATTTTACAAGTTGGCCACGCCCACCCGGTCACATGGCTGGCAAGCCACTCCCACAAAGCAGGCCACACCTACAGAAGAGTTTCTAAAAAAAAATTGAAAGCCACCACTGGCTTAGATCTGGGCCACGGGGCCACCCTGGAAACAGTGAAGGACCAGCCTGCAATGCCTCTACCAGTGAATACAGAGGTCAGGAGGGCTGCGGACAGTTTGAAGGCACGGGGCAATATGGATTGAGTGTTTATTGGAGAAGGTGACTTTTGAGGGATGTTTCTAATTTACAATATTATGTGGTGTAATTCCTGTTTATGTCAGATCCGGAATTACAACAGACGTTGCCAATTTGATATCTACCTAAATAAAAGAAATTTGTTTTCGAAGATGGACTTTTCTGATGCACATTTCTTCTTTGAATGGGTTTCATCACTTGAAAACCTGGCGGACCTTCCCCAAAAATACCAGACCAAATAACATAAATAACAATAAATAAATAACAAATAACAGACCCCCCCAAAAAAATTACCTAAGAAAGATTTCACATTTTTAATCAACAAACGATGGGTTGGCTAGACGATATTTATACCATTTTTATACCAAAGAAGCTTTTACACCAGCTTGAATGTGTGGTCCAGTGCACGGTTGGCTTCTCTTGTGCTTTGTAAAGGAATGGTATAAAGTTATGTTTAGCCCTTCTTTAAATAAATTAATACTGTAAGAAGTGGAGAGAAAAAAAATGGCACAAATCTTGAGGTCAGATCTCGTGTCTAAATACAAGATCAAAGCTCTCCATAAATGAGCAAGTTAAAAACAAAACAAAACCCCAACTTCTTGCATCCTGCAACTGTTGTCGCTTTCCATTTTCTTTTTAATATTCCAAGACCATCTCGGAATTGCAGTCCAGATCCGGGAGAAAAATGAAGCTCATCTCTTCAAGATCCTTAGCTCCCCCTTTTCACGGCGGATAGGCGAGGATTCAAGTTTTGCCATGTGCTTTTACTGCTTGTGGGAAAAAAAAACACAAACGCACAAAAACTAATAATAGATCTTCACGAAATTGTTTTTCCCTGCAAAAAGGAGGAAAAGAAGGCAAATCTGCAAGAAGAAGAAGAGACGATTCAGACATTCGTTCGCCAGTTTCTGGGCAATTATGAGAAAGTGGTTTTGGGATAGCCCAAAGGCTATACGTCGCCCTCCGAAGGCCGATGTGAAGATTTGCTCTCCTGGAGATCACAGGTTCCATTTTCAGAGACAGCCGAGCTGCTGTGGAGAGATTCAGGGGAAGGGGCTTTGTAGAGCATGCAGGCTAGTAGGAAGAAACACGAGCCCATCACCTGTAAGACATCCAAATTTGGGGTTTTAATCTTTCAGCAAGAACACCGCTCCTACGTACCCCCAGTTTCTTAGAATACAAAAAACCAAAAAAGATAATCGGAGCAGGAATTGATTGGCTCCTTGGATGAACCAAACAACTCTAAAAACATTGCTGCCAATTACCTCCCAAAGACCCATCAGATCCCACAGACTAGGCCTCCTCCGAATTCCATCTACCGGCCAATGTTGATTGGCGACCACCCGGAGGAGGGCCTTCTCTGGGTCCTTGGTGCTCTCTGAGCTTGCTTGTTTTCTTGCAGACATTTCATTACCCAACTAGGTAACATCATCAGCACTAGTGCCAGCTAGCTACATGATTGATAGATAGATAGATAGATAGATAGATAGATAGATAGATGATAGATAGATGATAGATAGATAGATAGATAGATAGATAGATAGATAGATAGATAGATAGATAGATAGATGATAGATAGATAGATAGATAGATAGATAGATAGATAGATAGATAGAAGATAACTAGATAGAAAGAAGATAGATAGATAGATGGATAGAAAGAAAAGAGATTGGTAGAAAGAAGATAGATAGATAGAAAGAAAGAAATGGATAGATAGATCATTTAGAGATACAAGATAGATAGGGAGATAGAAAGAAAGAAAGAAAGAAAGAAAGAAAGAAAGAAAGAAAGAAGAGAGATTGGTAGAAAGAAGATAGATAGATCATTTAGAGATAGATAAATAGATAGAAAGATGGATGGATGGATAGATAGATAGATAGAAGATAAATAGAAGATAGATAGATCATTTAGAGATATATAGATAGATAGATAGTTAAAGATAGATAGATAGATAGATAGATAGATAGATAGATAGATAGATAGAAGATAGATAGAGAGTAGATAGATAGTTAGGTAGGTAGGTAGGTAGGTAGATAGTAGATAGATAGATAGATAGATAGATAGATAGATAGATAGATAGATAGATAGATAGATAGATAGATAGATAGATAGAAGACAGACAGACAGACATGTGCCAGCTGCCATGACTCCGAATTTTGATCACGTGAGTTGTGGGGGATGCTGCAACGGTCATAAGTGAAAAATGCTCATAAGCTGTTTCTTTTCAGTGCTGTTGTAACTTGAATGGTCACTAAGTGAATGGTTGTAAGTTGAGGACTACCTGTAGAAGAGTTTTGTATAAAGGTCTCCTTAAATGAGCCACCATAATCTACATGACAGCTCAGCTTAAGGGACATTTTATTTAACATTAATTAAGCTGTGGAGATAGGAGCAGAATTAGGATCTTTGGTGGTTAGAATGCAGTATTGCAGGCTAACTCTGCCCACTGCAGAGTAAAATGATAACCCAGATTGTTGGAGGTAATATGCTTACTCTGTAAACCTCTTAGAGAGGGCTATAAAGCACTATGAAGCAGTATATAAGTCTAAATTCTATTCTATTCTCTTGCCATGCTGGTGCAGTCGTTAGAATGCAGTGGTGAGTTCCTACCAGTTTGGCCCGGTTTGGCTGAACCAGTAGTGGTTTGGCAGCCTGGGTTGCTGGAACCGGCAGCAACCCAGGCCTGCCACCCCCTCGAACCGGTTCTCCGGGCAGCGCCTATGGCACCACCATCTTATTTTGGCTTCTGCGCATGCGCAGAGCAATTTTTATTGCACTACGCATGCGTCCGTGGCACACCCACAAGCGAACCGGCAGTAGCGACTGCCGGAACCTACCCCTGTTAGAATGCCGTATTGCAGACGAACTCTGCCCACTGCCAGCAGTTCGATTCTGACCAGCTCAAGGTTGACTCAGCCTTCCATCCTTCCGAAGTCGGAAAAATGAGGACCCAGATTGTTGAGGGAATTATGCTGACTCTGTAAATCAGTCCAGAGGGTGTTGAAGCAGGGGTGCTCAACATGTGGGCTGCAGCCTACTATCGGGCTATGGTCTACTCACAACCAGCCGCATGAGTGGCGGGCTCCTCTCTCCCCCCAGCCAGGCTGCCAAGCCACAAAGGTTAGGGACTCCTGTTGTAAAGCACTATGAAGCGGTATAAAAGTCTACTATTGTGGTGCTGTTATCCGGAATTACCTTGAATATCAGACCAGCGATCAGGGTGTACCGACTCATGGAAGAGTTCTGATAGACATAACAAGATCCTTGTTCACCACATTGACTCTGCCACAGAAGACACGACTTGTCAATCATCGACCCAAAAGCAATGGGGCCCGGGATGCTCCCTGTGAAAAGACAGGAAAGAGAGGTGTCATTATATCTCCAGCATTTCATCTTACAACAACTTACTTCTGGAACAAGCTGGGGTGTCCATCATATTTCATCTTGTCTTTCTTGGAATCGGATTTATTTTGAAAGTCTCCACTGGCTAACTTCATAATTGGGGTGGGGGTGGGTGGGAAACATGACTCCGAAAGAACAGGCGGTAACACAATATTCACTCAGAATGGTTCGTGACCTCTTTAAAAAAATACCAGTTCCAAGATCAACCTTATATATCAGTGACGGGAAAACCTTTTTTGCCTTGGGTTCCAAAAACATGCACGCATGCCATCGCACACACTTGCGTGCCCATAATTTAACACACACACACACACCGGTGCCATCCCCCTGCGCATGCACATGTTACACACACACACACACCACTGCCCCGCACATGTGTGCAAAACTTTCTTGGAACCTGGGCAGGGCGAAAATGGCCTCCCCCACCTCCTGGGAGGCTCTCCGGAGGCCGGAAATGGTCTGTTTTCCGACTTCCGGTGGGCCCAGTAAGTCTGTTTTTCACCATCCCCAGGCTCCAGAGGCTTTCTAGGAGCTTGGGGTAGGTGAAAACAGCCTCCCCCGACCCCCCCCCCCCCAGAGGCCCTCCGGAGGCCAGAAACGGCCTGTTTTCCAACTTCCGGTTTGCACATTGGACTGTTTTTCATCCACCAGTGGTTTCAGGGAAGCCTCCTGAAGCCTCCGGAGGGCAAAAAACGGCCCAAAATCAAGGTCAAAATCAGTTGGCCAGGGTGTGCATTTGGACTGGAGCTGACTGGGTAACACCTTGCATGCCTTCGGAAATGGCTCCACGTGCCACAGGTTTGCCACCACGGTTATATATGTTCCCAGTGGTAGCATAATAGCAAAAGCTTCATCCTTCACAAATGGAATGTTTCTAGCTCAGCCTCTATACAGCCAGCCCTCGACTTACGGCCACAGCTGACCCCCAAATTTCCACTGCAAAGTTAGGTAATCTTAAGTGAGTTTTGCCCCATTTTTACGACCTTTTGGACACAGTTCTGAAGCGAATCACTGCAGGTGTTGTGTGAATAATGCAGGTGTTAAGTGAACTTGGCTGCCCCTGCAGACTTTGCTACTCAGAAGCAGGCGGGGAAGGTCACATGTCCCCGGACAGTGCATAAATACATGCCAGTTGCCAAGCATTCACATTTTGATCACCTGACCATAAGGATTTCTGCAATGGCCGAAAGTGTGAAAAATTGTCATAAGTCAATTGTGACTTCAAATGGTCACTAGACAAATGGTGGTAAGTCAAGGACTACCTGGACTGTATTCCGACATGCCAAAATTTCAGCAGTTTAAACAAAGGGTCCCCAACTCCTGGTGTGTGGACTGGCACCGATCAGAGGCATGCCAGCAACTAGGCCATGCAAAAAAAGCAAACCACCATCCATGGGAGGCAAGCCGCACACTAAACCACATCCCCACCGGTCCACGGAAACACTTTTCTCTATGGAACCCGTTGCCTGTTGCCCAAAAGGTTGGGAGCCACTGGTTTATGCCATCCATCTGGTAAAGCCCCAAGGTTCGTTTTTCTTGCCATCTACATGTATACATCCGAACAAGGCTACTGTGTCCTAGAATGTATTTGTCAGGGTTCCGACGGATGCCTTTAATGAAATCATGAGCCTTGAGCCATGGCTTCCCCCCTTGCCTATGGCAACTTGAGAGCAGGGCAGGGCAGGGATGCTTTGCGAGTTGACAGTGTGGGGATATATGCATTATTGTATGTATGTATCTATCTATCTATCTATCTATCTATCTATCTATCTATCTATCTATCTATCTATCTATCTATCTATCAGTGGTGGGATTCAAATAATTTAACAACCGGTTCTCTGCCCTAATGATTTCTTCCAACAACCAGTTTACCAAATTGCTCAGAAAGTTAACAACAGGTTCTCCCGAACTGGTGCGAACTGGCTGAATCCCACCACTGGTGTGTGTGTGTGTGTGTGTGTGTGTGTGTGTGTGTGTGTGTGTGTGTGTGTGTGTGTGTAGTGTATATTTGGAGGTGGGGACCCTTTGAGAACTGTGTGCAACAAAATTTCATTTTAATGTATGCCGATTAGTGTACGTTCAAAATGACAATAAAGTTGTTACTCTATTCTATTCTATTCTATTCTGTTCTGTTCTTTACTCTCTCCTCTCCTCTCCCCTTCCCTTCCCTTCCCACCCCATCCCATTCCTTATTCTATTTCCATTCCATTCCATTATTTCTTCATTGTTCTCCTCTCTTCCCTTCCCTTCTCCTCTCCTCTCCTCCCCTCCTTTCCTGTTCTCTCTTCTCTTCACTCCCCTTCTCTTCCAGTATCCGAATTAAGACAAAACATGGAGAAGGCTACAGATTTTGCCTGGATACTATACCTAGCGTTCTCACAACAATCCATTGGATTCCTAGTGCGAAGGACCGCTGCCTGTCGGAAACACACCTAGGACACATAAAACAAACATTTAAAAACAAAGGCAAGCAGGATCAGCGCCACAGAGTGATTTGAATGCAACCGTTCTGTATTTCCCCCCATTGCCATTAAGCGTCAGAATGAAGTTAACCACACAGGGATGAGTAAAACGAGCTGGACAAAGGCTAGGCATCTCTTGGGAGGTGGGGCAAGCAGAAGTGACAAAGGTGTGTTGTAATGCAAATGCCATCCCATAGGTACAGGAAGTCCTCCACTTAAAGCAGTTCATTTAGTGACCGTTCGAAGTTACAAAGGCACAGAAAAAAGTGACCCATGGCCATTTTTCACAGTTACGACCATTGAAGCATTCCCATGATTCAGGAGTGAAATGCTACCAGTTTGGGCCGGTTCACCTGAACGGGTAGTTAAATACTTTAAAAAGTTTTTTAAAAAGTTCTGATGATCGCATGTTGCACAGCCAAAAACAGGAGGTGGGCGGGGCCAAAAATGGGTGGGGTCCATTTTTGCAAAGAGGGAAAGAGAGAGAGAGAGACAGAGAGAGAAAGAATGAAGGGAGAAAGAAAGAGAAAGAAAGAAAAAGAGAGGGAGGGAGGGAAAAAAGAAAAAGGAGAGGAAGAAAGGAGTACAAACCTGGCACTAGACACAGCTTCAGAGGATAATCCAGGGCTGGAAAGCACCTGGAGGTCATCTAGTCCAACCTTGCTCCAGCAGGACATTGTTAAAGTGAGTTTCTGTCTTTTGATCCCCCAGTTACATAGCAATAGCAATAGCAGTTAGACTTATATACCGCTTCATAGGGCTTTCAGCCCTCTCTAAGCAGTTTACAGAGTCAGCATATCGCCCCCAACAATAATCCGGCTCCTCATTTTACCCACCTCGGAAGGATGGAAGGCTGAGTCAACCCTGAGCCGGTGAGATTTGAACAGCCGAACTGTAGAACTACAGTCAGCTGAAGTAGCCTGCAGTACTGCATTTAACCACTGCGCCACCTTGGCTCTGACTAGTCACATGACCCCACCAAGCCACGCCTACCAAACCACATCAACAGAACTAATAGTACAATTTTTTAGATTTCACCACTGCCAGGATCACATGATCAAAATCCAGACCCTTGGCAACTGACATTTACGATGGTTGCAGAGGGGGTATTCAGACGGTTCGGACTGGTTCACCTGAACCAGTATTGGAAATTGCGGGTGGGCCCCACATGCCTCGGCTCCATGCTGTCCTATTTAGGCACATTTTTTTAGCCGGGCGCATGCGCAGAAGGCACGTGTGTAAGCAAAGCACATGTGCTGAAGGCTGGGAGCATGCGCGGCGAACCGTGGGTAACAAAATGTGGAACCCACCGATGGATGGTTGCTACGTCCCAGGATTATGTGATCCCCTTTGCGCTCTTCTGACAAGCAAAGTCAACGGGGGAAGGCAGACTCACTTTAACAACCTTGTCACTAACTTAACAACTGCAGTGATTCCCTTAACAACTGTGGCAAGTAAAGTTGCAAAATGGGGCAAAACTCACTTAACAATTGTCTCACTTAGCAATGGACACTTTGGACTCAACCATGGTTGTAAGTCAAGGACCACCTGTACTTGTGCACACTGATAGGTCTCCACATTATAGGTTAAATATGTCCTTAAACACAATGGTGTATCCACAGGCATGGGATGGCTTCACCCCATATGATTCATTAGAATGATAAGAGTTACGTAGGTGGTTAGATGGACTGATTCATTTGTCACTCGGGATGTTGTAGGAACTTAGGCAATTCTTTTAAGCAGGTTGTTTTAACCAGACTATCCCACTTACTATATCTGTGGTCACCATATATAACACACACAAGGTAAAGGTTCCCCTCACACATATGTGCTAGTCGTTCCCAACTCTAGGAAGCGGTGCTCATCTTTTTTTCAAAGCCGAAGAGCCAGCGCTGTCCAAAGACGTCTCCGTGGTCATGTGGCCGGCATGACTAAACACCGAAGGCTCACGGAACGCTGTTCCCTTCCCACCAAAGGTGATTCCTATTTTCCTACTTGCATTTTCAGATGCTTTCAAACTGCTAGGTTGGCAGAAGCTGGGACAAGTAATGGGAATTTACTCCGTTACGTGGCACTAGGGATTCGGACCGCCGAACTGCCATGCTCACATCAAGTTAGGATTTAAGATGTAGCATAAACCCAGTTTTGTTCCTATAGCCAATGTTGATCTGGAGTAATAACTAATTTGCCTGCAGACTTAATTTCAAAAGAAAGAAAGAAAGAAAGAAAGAAAGAAAGAAAGAAAGAAAGAAAGAAAGAAAGAAAGAAAGAAAGAAAGAAAGAAAAAGAAGGAGGTACTGGAGTTTTTATCAGGGGACTCCAAACTTGACCACTTTCAGACTTGTCAACTTCAACTCCCAGAATTCCTCACCGAGCCAGGCAGGCTGGGGAGTTCTGGGAGTTCAAGTCCACAAGTCTGAAAGTAGCCAAGTTGGCGGGCTGAGGAATTCTGGGAATTGAAGTCCCCAAGTCTTAAAGTGACCAAGTTTGGAGACTCCTGGTTCAGATAGCTTTAAAAAAAACATTCTTTTTGGCTCAGCTTTGAGCAAATAAGTCTTATTTCCATGTAGCTTACCGCAATGTAGCTGTCAACGCAGGAATGCTACTTAGGAATGTGAAGAGAATGATAACAAACATGAAAACCAAGAGAAGAGTCCTCCTTTCACATGAAGATGTACACTTCCCTGCCGCAGCCAGGCCGGAGACTGGAGTGTTGGGTTGAGCAATGCAGCTGCATTCATGATAAACCTTGGGGAACAAAGACGGTACTTTAGAACAGGGGTCTCCAACCTTGGCAACTTTAAGCCTTGTGGACTTCCACTCTCAGAATTCTGGAAGTTGAAGTTCACAAGTCTTCAAGTTTGGAAGAGCCGCTACACAGTGTAACACGGGGGTGTCTTGTTTCTTTTCTCTGGCCAATATTGCTCAGGGGAAACAAACCACAGCTGAGTGTTACGGCTCATGTTTTGCTTGCAAATCTTCCTAAATTCAGCCCACAGCATCTGGTTATGCATGTGTACAGCATCTGGCCTGGACATGTACATGACTGAGGGAACTGTTACATCTAGTCTAATGAAGAAAAAGACTAGGATGATCAACCAACCAAACATTCATTTATCCATCCATCCATCCATCCATC
Organism: Thamnophis elegans; assembly: GCF_009769535.1. Lineage (NCBI taxonomy): Eukaryota > Metazoa > Chordata > Lepidosauria > Squamata > Natricidae > Thamnophis > Thamnophis elegans. The sequence goes on along the minus strand of NC_045545.1, from coordinate 91,579,035 downwards.
CATCCATCCATCCATCCATCCATCCAATCAATCAGAATAGAGCTAAAAGGGACCTTGGAGGTCTTCTAGTCCAGCTGCCTGCTCATGCAGGAGACCTTATATTTTCATTTCATTTGTCATTTTATTGAGATTTATAGGCCGCCCTTCTCCCTGAGGGGACTCAGGGCGGCTTACAATCACAAGGGGAGGGGGTGCAACCAAGAGACAAACAATAGTGAACAAAATAAAATGGTAAACCACAACATGCATTCAACAGTCAGCACTCGGGCGGGAAATTGGAAACCTATCCCCAGGCCTGCTGGGAGAGCCAGGTCTTGAGGGCTGTGCGGAAGGTCTGGATGGTGGTGAGGGTACGAATCTCAACGGGGAGCTCGTTCCACAGGGTCGGAGCTGCAACAGAAAAGGCTCTCCTCCGCGTAGTCGCCAGTCGGCACTGACTGGCGGATGGAATTCGGAGGAGGCCCAGCCTGTGCAATCTAATCGGTCGGAGGGAGGTGATCGGCAGAAGGCGGTCTCTCAAATATCCAGATCCACTACCATGGAGTGCTTTAAAGGTGGTCATCAATACCCTGAAGCGCACCCGGAGACCGACAGGTAGCCAGTGCAGCTCGCGGAGGATGGGTGTAATGTGGGCGAACCGCGGTGCGCCCACTATCACTCGCGCGGCTGCATTCTGGACTAACTGCAGTCGCCGGATGCTCTTCAAGGGCAACCCCATGTAGAGCCCATTGCAGTATTCCAGCCTAGAGATCACAAGGGCTCGAGTGACTGTTGCGAGAGCCTCCCGGTTCAGGTAGGGCCGTAACTGGCGGACCAGGCGAACCTGGGCAAATGCCCCCCTGGTCACAGCTGACAGCTGATGGTCGAAAGTCAGCTGTGAATCCAGGAGGACTCCTAAGTTACGGACCCTGTCTGAGGGGTATAAAATTTGACCCCCCAGCCTGAGTGTTGGAATGTCAGCCAAATTATTGGGAGGGAAGCACAACAGCCACTCAGTCTTGTCCGCATTTCAGACAAATGGCTGTCCAGTCTCTTCTTGAAAGCCTCCAGTGATGAAACTCCCACAACCTCTGAAGGCAACTTCTGTTCCGTTGGTTGATTGTCCTCATTGTTAGAAAGCTTTTCCTTAATTCCAGGATGCTTATGACATGACAGCAGTGTCCCAGTACTTAAGAGGCTGCCACAAAGAAGAGGGGTAGGTGGGTTAACCTATTCTCCAAATAGGCTGAAGGCAGGACAAGAAGCAATGGATGGAAACTACTCAAGGAGAGAAGCAACCTAGGAGAAATTTCCTGACAGTTAACCAATTGAACAACTTTCCTCCAGAAGTTGGGAATAGCAATAGCAGTTAGACTTATATACCGCTTCATAGGGCTTTCAGCCCTCTCTAAGCGGTTTACAGAGCCAGCATATCGCCCCCACAGTCTGGGTCCTCATTTCACCCACCTCGGAAGGATGGAAGGCTGAGTCAACCTTGAGCCGGTGAGATTAGAACCGCTGAACTGCAGATAACAGTCAGCTGAAGTGGCCTGCAGTACTGCACCCTAACCACTGCGCCACCTTAAATGCTTCAACCCTGGAAGTTTTTAAGAGATTGGACAACCATTTGTCTGAAATGGTATAGGGCTTCCTGCCTGAGCAGGGGGTTGGACTAGAAGACTTCCCAGGTCCTTTCCAACTTCAATTCTAATTCTAATTCTATTTTATTGCATTCCATTCCACGTGGACTCAACCTCAATCCTTTGGTGACACATCAACAAGACACGAGAAGGACTTGGAGAATGGCTGGAGACTGACATCCTGCACCCACCTTTTCCCCGCTATCGTGGTTTATTGATGCTTTCTTGCAACCAGCATGACAGGGCGAGTAATAGGTGATGCCATCGTTCCCACACACAGGATTGTAGGTCTCACGCAGGCAATGGCAGTCCATGTTGCAGGGGTCAGACAGGTTGAGGTGACCTTGCAGGAGGATGCTAAAACAAAACAGCAAATTGGTCATCAACAGATCATCTTTTCTTTCTAGCATCACAAGTTGAGACACTTGAAAAAAAACATGCAAGGCAAGAAGGAGATTTACCCAGCTGAGGGTTACTGATATATGTCAATAGTCATTAGATGCTAGTTTGAGACCAACAAGAAGTGGAATTCTTAAGCTGTAGTCCCGCAGTGGTTGGAATGCAGTATTGCAGGCTGACTCTGCCCACTGCCAGCAGTTCGATCTTGACCAACTCAATGTTGACTCAGCTTTCCATCTTTCTGAGGTCGGTAAAATGAAGACCCACATTGTGGGGGCAATAGGCTGACTTTGTAAACCACTTAGAGGGGGCTGTAAAGCACTGTGAAGCGGTATATAAGTCTAAGTTGCTATGTCAGCCATGAGTGTACAGCATCCTTGGGCACCTACTGTATCAATGTCTCCTACCTCTACTGTAATATCTGTTTTGACCCCCCCACCCCACCCCATTCATTTACTTTAGTGGTCAGAATTGAGCATAACGCAGTATCTGTATACTTCCAAAAGAGGTTCAGGAGTAGTAACCTCTCTGGAAGACTGTAAAAAAAACCCAAATATTATAGTATTTGTGGATTATTTATTAAAAATCTAATGCCTGTTATACGGTTGATCTTCTCTGCCTGCCACTCTTCCATAGAACAGGAGATGGATGGATGAATAAATGGAAATATAAAGAGGATGATAGGGAGTAGTTGATGGACAGATATACTATATGCAGTAGATGATAAAGGATAGGTAGAGAGTTAAATAGGCAACATAGATAGATGGACATTGATATTGTGGATAGTGTGTATGTATGTATATATGTATGTTTAGACAGCTGAATGGATAGATAGATATATAGTGTAGGTAACATTTACCATATTTTTCGGAGTATAAGACGCACCCTTTTCCCTCCTAAAAGAGCATGGAAATGTTGATGCGTCTTATAAACCGAATGCAGCCGTTTTTGGCCTCCCGAAGTCCCACCCCTGCATCCCATTTTTGAAAAAACGGGGGCATTTTTGCCTTCCCCCAGCCCTGCTGAAGCCTGCAGAGGGCTGCTGGGGGCTGAGGGAAGGCAAAAGCTTTTTTTTCTTACTTACCTCTTCAAAATCTTGGTGCGTCTTATAGTCCGAAAAATACGGTATATCCAACACAGCTAGCTGGATATAATTACAGCAAATAAGACAGATGATAGAAAAACCGATAAGATGACTGATAGATAGACACAGAGAGACAAACAGACAACATAGATAGATGGGCATAGATACTATAGATAGGGCAGGGAAGGATGGACGGACAGATGGATAATATGGATGGATGAATGGATATTATGGATGGATTCTGTGGGTGGATGGACAGAAAGATACAGATAACACAGCTGGATAGATATAATTTTAGTAGATGGATGGTGATGGATGGATGGATGGATGGATGGATGGATGGATGGATAGATAGATAGATAGATAGATAGATAGGTGATAGATAGATAGATAAATAGATAGATAGATAAATAGATAGATGATAGATAGATAGATAGATAGATAGATAGATAGATAGATAGATAGATAGATACGATAGATAGATAGATAGATAGATAGATAGATAGATAGATAGATGATAGATAGATAGATGATAGATAGGGATAGATAGATAGATAAATAGATAGATAGATAAATAGATAGATGATAGATAGATAGATTGATAGATACGATAGATAGATAGATGATAGATAGATGATAGATGATAGATAGATGATAGATAGATAGGGATAGATAGATAGATATAGATAGATAGATAGATAGATAGATAGATAGATAGATGATAGATAGATAGATGATAGATAGATAGATAGATAGATGATGTTTAGATGATAGATAGATAGGGATAGATAGATAGATAAATAGATAGATAGATAAATAGATAGATGATAGATAGATTGATAGATACGATAGATAGATGATAGATAGGGATAGATAGATAGAGATAGATAGATAGATAGATGATAGATAGATAGATGATAGATAGATAGATAGATAGATGATAGATAGATAGATGATAGATAGATGATAGATAGATAGGGATAGATAGAGATAGATAGATAGATAGACAGACAGACAGAGACAGACAGACAGACAGACAGACAGATACCATATTTCCCAGAAAATAAGATAGGGTCTTATTTTCTATTGACCCCTGAAATAGGCACTTGGCCTTATTTTTGAAGAGGTCTTATTATCTTTGAGGTGCAGGAGTCCCCTTAACCTCGGCCCGCGACCTGCTGATCCAGAGAGGGCTGGAAGTTCTGTCTCTGTTTCTGGCACCCTCTTGCCAGCACTAGCGTTTGCTGGGCCTGCTGCTCTTTTTGCAGCCGCCACTAAGAGAAGGGGCACGATAGCTAGGATTTGTGGTAGTGGCTCCGCAAGGCTGTTCCATGTGGACAGCAGGTGCATGTGTGACATGTGGGGCACGGTCCCTCCCCCCCTCAGGAAATGGCAGGGACTGGCTATGCATGTGGTTAAATCTTTTCAGGGAGGGCTTATTTTCGGGAAGGGCTTATTTTCGGGGGAGGGCTTATTTTCGGGGAGGGCTTATTTTCAGGGGAGGGCTTATTTTAGTGCATATGTTCAAAAGCCCAATTGGTCTTATTATCCGGGGATGGCTTATTTTCAGGGAAACAGGGTAGGTAGCAGTGGTGGTTTGCAGGCGGTACACCCAGGTACGCGTATACTGGTGCTTGCCGGAAGTGGCAGCCACCGTACCGGAATGGTGCTTTGGAGGGCCCGTTCACCCATGTTCCTTACCTGTATTTGAAGGAAACGGGCCATGTGTGCATGCACACGCAGCGTACGGCACCTGTGCGGTGCTCTGCCAAGCAGCTGGAGCATCGCAGGTAGTGGGTGAGCAGGCATGCACAGTGCGGGTGCCGGTGGTGTACCGCCGGCTCCCATTGCAATGTACCGGTTGCACCGGTTGCACCGGGAGCTGAAACCCACCACTGGAGGTAGGTAGATTTATAATGTGATATTTTCCCTTTTGCAGCTTTTTTGGGGAGTCGCCTCCTTTGCAAATAAATTGTTCTTCCCCTGCTTACCTTCCATCGTGCATCTGGGTGACTCCAGCCATGGGCATGTTGGGGCAATCAATGAAAAAGATAAAAATTGCCAGCAGGCTCGACATGGTGCACATAAAACAAAACTTGATGATCCCTGAGCAGCGCAGCTTAAACTTGTTGACGATGAAGCCTCCGAGGAAAGTGCCCCCGCCTCCGGCTGGAACCACAAGGTAGCCTTCCAAAGAAGAGGAAACAGATCCGTCATTTTCAAATCTAATTCTTTGTTATTTAAATCACATTCAATTTCATTTACAAGCTTAGTATTACCGTATTTTTTGGAGTATAAGAAGCACTGGAGTATAAGACGCACCTTAGTTTTGGGGGAGGAAAATGTGGGGGGGGGATTTCTGCCTACCAGGTATTCATCTGGGTAGCATCATTAGTCTGGTCAGCCTCAAAAACATAAGTGTGCTGGTTTTGAGCGTGCATGCTTTGTATCCTCCGGACTATGAGTTCCAAGTGGGGCCACACGGATTAACAATCACTTACAATCATTACAAACAATCATTATTGAAGGCAAACGAGAAGTTTATTTGGACCAAAAAGGAGTACACTTCCCTGTTCTGGCCCCCTCTCCATCCGGTAATGAACGCAGACACAGGCTTCGCTGTTTGCCACTCTTTATTCACAACAGTTATAATCCTATTGGCTGAAAGCCCACACACAACTCACTGGCAAGAAGTTGGCAGCAATCCAGACTCCAACAGACACGGGAACACAAGGCAGACCAGACAAGGAGTTCTCCAGATTAGTACGAACGGTTGTGTCCTGCAAAAGGACTCCTCCCAAAGTCTCTTCTTATATACTCTCTTGGGAGGGGCCAAGCCACCACCTGGGCTTGATTATCTCTTATGAGTCTGTCAGTAACTACTGCCTGTTTTCCGCCCTCCGTTGCCTGGCATCAGGGACAAACTCCCTTTGATCTTTCCCACTGCTCCATGCCTCAGGCGCCTCCTGGTGGCCAACCAGCCTCTCTGGTCCCTGCTCTGAGTCAGAACCCTGCCCAGGGTCCTCCACATCTTCCATAGTCGACTCATAGGGTTCCTCGCTATCGGAGTCCATCGGCAGCTCTAACAGCTCCTGCTGGGCCACAACACTTCCCTATCTAAACTCTATCTGAGATCATCAACCAGCATGATTGATGCTATTTCTATTCTGGAAACTTGGAGCAGTGATAATAGCAAATTATCTGAAGGAGCTGAGCTGAGCTGAGCTCAGCTAATGGGGATTAAACAGCCCTAACGCTTCATTCGGCGACTTTTTTTTCTTACCAAACAAAGTTGCTGCTTCAGAGGCACTTAAGCTGAATTGGGATTCAAGGAATTTGGGGCCAAAAGTTGACATCCCAGCAATCAAGGTAGCTTCTGTAGCTCCAGCTAAGCAGAGGAAGATGAAAGTTGGGTTCTTCAATAGCAGCCAAAGTGACCTTTAGGATCCAAAAAACCCAAAAAGGAAAAAAAATATTTAGTGTAGATACTATGTTCCAAGCCAGGTGTGCAAGCATTAATAAGGTGATTTCCATTTATTTTAGTTGATTCCTTTTTTTTTTTTAGCAAAGCTTTCCTGAGGATTATAAAACAAACGAAAGTGCGTGTAGTCAAGGCTCTGGTTTTCCCAGTTGCAATGGATGGCTGTGAAAGTTGGACCATAAGGAAGGCTGAGTGCCAAAGAATGGAGGCCTTTGAACTCTGGTGCTGGAGAAGACTCCTGCGAGTCCCTTGGACTGCAAGGCGATTAAACTGGTCAAATCCTAGAGGAGATCAACCCTGACTGCTCTTTAGAAGGCCAGATCCTGAAGAGGAAACTCAAAGACTTTGGCCACCTAATGAGAAGGAAGGACTCACTGCAGAAGAGCCTCATGCTGGGAACGATTGAGGGCAAAAGAAGAAGGGGACGACAAGGAGAGAAGCAACTTAGAAATGAGGAGAAATTTCCTGACAGAACAATTAATCAGTGGAACAGAAATTGTCTTCAGAAGTTGTGAATGCCCCAACACTGGAAGTCTTTAAGAACATGTTGGATAGCCATTTGTCTGGAATGGTATAGGGTTTCCTGCCTAGGCAGGGGGTTGGACTAGAAGACCTCCAAGGTCCCTTCCAACTCTGCTATTGTATTGTATTGTATTGTATTGACAGAGAATGAGGTGGCTGGATGGAGTCACCAAAGTAGTCGGCGTGAGCTTAAATGGACTCCAGAGGATGGTAGATGACAGGAAGGTCTGGAGGAATGTTGTCCATGGGGTCACGATGGGTGGGACACAACTTCGCAACTAACAACAACAACAAATAATCCTATATTCTTCATGGCATATTTTCCAAATTTCTTATAATTAAAGAAAAATAATTGTTATCTTTTAAAAATCTGTCCCTCCATTCTGGTTAGTTGGACATCAATAGCTAGAACAGGGATATCCAACATTGGCCACTTGAAGACCTGTGGACTTCAACTCCCAGAATTCCACAGCCATGCTGGCTGAGGAATTCTGGGAGTTGAAGTCCAGAAGTCTTAAAGTAGCCAAGGTTGGACAACCCTTTTCTAGAAGAACATTAGAACAAAGAATGAAATAGAAACCAGGCAACGTAGGACAGATTTTCACGACTTTCTCCAGGAAGACGGAAGTCCCAAATTATTTATGATGGAAAACAATGATTGGAGGCAGGAAGGAATTCTGAAAAAGATGGAGAGCAAAAGAAATTCCAGCAGATCTCACATCTGGGAATTATTTGCGCATCTTCTAGGAAATGGTTCTAGTTGCAATGCTTTGTCCTAACTACCGAAAAGTCCCAGGGAGTTGCAAACTTCAAAGCCTAAATAATGGGTGTATTTGCTTGACATAGTGACTCAGAAAACAACTATATTTTAATTTGTGTGTTGTGCAAATCTACTCATCAGGCCTGCAGCCATCTTTTCTTTTGGATCTTTGGCCTGCCACACTTTCTATTATTCTACTATGCATTTTCTATTGCGGGAAAATGGGAGGGGGGATTGTACAGAGTTAGATGCTATGTAGCCATAACAAAATTCTTTCTAGAAAGCCAAGGTCATTCTTTGTCTTTGCACCTCTGCACCTGACTGGAACTGGATGGGTGAAGCTGTCAGCATGGCAGTGGGAGATTGGACCATGTGATGGACTTATGGGTGTGGGGGCAAGATCTTGAACTTTCAACTGGGTGGGGGAAACTGGGAAGCTTTCAGATTGGAGTTTTCCCAGATGTGGCAACATGGCTCCCTTAATAAATTGGAACTTTGAGGAATGTTTTGCCTTGGACTCTGATTTAATTTGAGATGCTATTTGGAACCCTGACATTAAATCTTTTTACGAGAGTGTAGTATTGTGCTGCCTCCTCCTCCTCCATCATCAAAAATCATTAGCTCCAAGAAAAATCCCCAAATCCAAGAAAAATGCCCCTCCAAAAATCATCTCTGGATGAGGTGGGCTGTAAATAAATAAATAAAAAGTCTTTATTATTGAAGTGTTCAGGGAGAAAAAAACACAGTCCTGGGAATAGAGAAATGTCTCTTACATAAAATTGCTTCCTGGAAGACAAAATCAATAACTTGTGCGCCAACTCCCTTGGGACATGCTGTAGCAGCTGCTCAGCAATGTTTTCTCACACAAGTGCTTTCCCAGAAGTGAGAATGACCTAGGAACCCAACCCAACAGTTGGTAAGATGTCTGTTATTTCTAGACAGTTAAATCTGGTGAAGAAGAAGAAGAAGAAGAAAAAAAAACCTGATCTAAAATGCAATTTGTGGTTCTTTCTTCTGCTTTACTGAAGGGGTTTTTCCCCATGTTCACTAGCAGGAAATTAGAAAGAGAAGAAAATTAACCAGACAATGTATGCCACACAATAACTCTTTCTGTATGAATAGTTAAAGGTATCAGGAAATGGAGAATTTTAACTGGGTTGTTTTTTGGTGCTCTCTAAGCTTGGTTTTAGAGCCGAGGTGGCACAGTGGTTAGAGTGCAGCACTGCAGGCTACTTCAGCTGACTGCAGTTCTGCAGTTCGGCTGTTCAAATCTCACCGGCTCAAGGTTGACTCAGCCTTCCATCCTTCCGAGGTGGGTAGAATGAGGACCTGGATTGTTGGGGGCAATATGCTGACTCTGTAAACCGCTTAGAGAGGGCTGAAAGCCCTATGAAGCGGTATATAAGTCTAACTGCTATTGCTATTGCTATTTTCTTCCTCTTGCAGATGTTTTATTACCCAAACTAGGTAACATTTTCAGTGCTGGAATGTGGACTATTAGTAGGAAATGTGGCTGAGTTCATGCCAACTAAACCTATTTTGTGACTTCTATACTGTGTTGGAAACAAGCCACTATCTTAGCCTCTTGTGTGGACCAGGCCATATTAAACCACAATGAGGGATATTTCTTTATGCACATCATGTTAAAGGAATAAAACAATATATAGCCATGAAGGCAAACCTATGGCACGCATTCCACAGTTGGCATACAGGGCTCTCTCTGTGGGCATGCCAGTCGTCACCCCAGCCCAGCTCCACCACGCATGCACATGTGCCTACCACTGGCCAGCTGGTCTTCTCTGGCACGCATGCATGGGGGCGGGGGGCGTGTGGAAGGCATGTACGTTCATGCGTGGGGGGGAGGGTGTTACAAGCATTGCATTTTGGGGCCTCGCATGGCACCCCCACACCCCGTTTCGGCTTCTACATTGGTGCAGGAGGCCTTCCAGGCCCAAAATGGGGCGCAGCAGGGCGCATGCGCATTGCATTATGGGTTCAGAAACATAGGTGCTTTTGGCACATGACAACAAAAAGGTTAGCCCCCATTGATTGATTGATTGATTGATACATACATACATACATACATACATTTAAGATTAAACATGATGTGTAAACCCAACTGCATAGTTAGTATTGGAATAAGGAAATAATTTATGAGTGGTTTTGCAGATGGCTTCCTAATGCAAAGATCTCAGTTTCATCCTTTCATTCAGTAAAAGTTGGATTAATATTTGGAGGAAAAAGAGGTCAAAGTCACAACACAACATAACATTTAACATCAAAGCTAATTGCCAATTAGGTCTTGGGCAGCGTTTCAAGGGAGATAAAAGGTGGGTGCTTCTCAGCATTACCCTAAAAGACTGTGGCAGACTTCTGTCAGACTCTTTACAAACTATTTGTGACTCATTACGAGCTGTGAATGAACATAATTCAGAGCCATTGAAATAAAAAGAGGGTTTTGGGGGACTACGCATGAGCTTTTTACTGTCTCAGGAAGCCTAGGTCAGAACATAAAGTCTATGCTTCTGAGTTTAGCTCAGTTCAGATTTCTGGGCTATCCTATTTTGCCCCCCCTCCAAAAAAATACTGATGATTCTCTGTCTTTAGCAGCAGCCGCTCACAAGTTGTGTACAATGAAGATATAGCACAGAATTATTTCAGTCTGTTTTGAAGGCAGCACAAGGGCCTCGGGAATGAAGGATGCATTTGTTTGAATCCTCTTTAGAAGACAATTCAATGCTGTCTTCGGTTTGGTAACAGACTCATCCGAGGAATAAAACAACAAATTAAACTAGACTAAAGGGACGTCATGACTCAGCATGTTGAAGGAACCCAACCACTGGTGATGCTTAGATGTTCAATAAACAAATAAATACATAAGTAAATACAATAGACTAGAATAACAGAGATGGCAGGGATCTTGGAGGTCTTCTAGTCCAAACCCCTGCCTAGATCGCAAACCTACACTCACTTCAGACAAATGGTTATCCAACCTCTTCTTAAAAACTTCCAGTGTTGGAGCATCAACAACTTCTGGAGGCAAGTTGTTCCACTGATTAATTGTTCTGTCAGGAAAGTTCTTCTTAGTTCTAGGTTGCTTCTCTCCTTGATTAGTTTCCACCCATTGCTTCTTGTCCTGCCCTCAGGTGCCTTGGATAACAGCATGACTCCCTCTTCTTTGTGGCAACCCCTGAGATATTGGAACACTGCTATCATGTCTCCCCTAGTCCTTCTTTCTATTAAATTAGACATACCCAGTTCCTGCAACCGTTCTTCATATGTTTTAGCCTCCAGTCCCTAATCCTCTTGGTTGCTCTTCTCTGCACTCTTTCTAGAGTCTCCACATCTTTTCTACATCGTGGTGACCAAAACTGAATGCCATATTCCAAGTGTGGCCTTACCTAGGCCTTATAAAGTGGTATTAACTCTTCACGTGATCTTGATTCTATCCCTCTGTTTATGCAGCCTAGAACTGTGTTGGCTTTTTTGGCAGCTGCTGTACACGGCTGGCTCCTATTTAAATGGTTGTCCACTAGGACTCCAAGATCCCTCTCACAGTTACTACTATTGAGCAAGCTACCACATATATACTGTACCTGTGCAGTGTATGTATGTGTCAGCTTGTCACCCTACCAAGGGTGGGTTGCTGCTGGCATTACTGCCGGTTCGGCGTGCAAAAAATACCCCAAAGTCACATTCAGTACAAATGTTTATAAATGATTAAAAACGGGAAGTTCTTACTGTGGCAGGTCTTTGACTGTCTTTCCAAAATCAGGATCCGAGGCTGTTTTATGGCTGCCATCTTTTGATTGGTGGGTTTCCGAAACTCGCATGACTATGTAACGCTGGGATCCTAAGAGAGCAAATGTTTCAATAAGATCTTTGATTTGTGACTTATCAGCTGGATCATCTGAGCATATCAATGCTCACCATCAACAACCAATCTCCTGAGGTTTCTGCTATGCCTTCTCTTCAAATAAAGTTGTCAATTCTTTAACAATGATTATTTATTTCTTTTATTTGGATTTCTTAGCTAAACTTCAACTTTAACCATTTAAAGTTAAACCTCCTATACTACCACCTCTTACAATACTAGACAACACAGTATCAACCGTAGAGACCTTCAAATTTCTAGATTTTATCGTATCTCAAGACTTAAAATGGACACCTGACATCAAAAACATCATCAAAAAAGCACAACAAAGAATGTTCTTTCTGTGCCAACTCAGGAAGCTCAAACTGTCCAAAGAGCTGCTGATTCAGTTCTACAGAGGAATTATTGAGTCTGTCATCTGCGCCTCTATAACTGTCTGGCTTGGCTCTGCAACCCAACAAGACAGACACAGACTTCAGAGGATAATTAGAACTGCAGGAAAAACAGTTACTGCTAACCTGCCTTCCATTAAGGACCTGTACACTGGGGAGTAAAAATGGGGGCTGTGAAAATATTTACAGACCCCTCGCATCCTTGTTTCAACTATTTATTTATTTATTTATTTATTTATTTATTTATTTATTTATTTATTTATTTATTTATTTATTTATTTATTTATTTATTTATTTATTTATTTATTTATTTATTTATTTATTTATTTATTTAATCGATTTATAGGCCGCCCAATCCTGGAGGACCCTCAAAACGATGCTATAGAGCATTGCACACCAGAACAAGCAGACACAAGGACATTTTTCCCTGAATGCCATCCCTCTGGTAAACAACTAATCCCCATAACACTGTCAAATTATCTACTAAGGCTATTTGTATTATTCTTCTTCTCTTCTTTCCTAGTACCTATCTGAGCCAAGGTGGCGCAGTGGTTAAATGCAGCACTGCAGGCTACTGCTAGATCAGCAGGTCAGCGGTTCAAATCTCACCGGCTCAGGGTTGACTCAGCCTTCCATCCTTCCGAGGTGGGTAAAATGAGGACCCAGATTGTTGGGGGCAATATGCTGACTCTCTGTAAACCGCTTAGAGAGGCCTGAAAGGCCTATGAAGCGGTATATAAGTCTACTGCTATTGCTATTGCTATTGCTATCTTTCCACTTATGACTATAACCACTGTTGCTTGTAGCTTTAAATTTTATATTGTTTCATTTGTTTCCTAGTATAATTCGATTGCTTATTAATAATCTAGGATGATCACTGTTGTATCTTATGATTCTTGATGAACATATTCTATTTTATTTTTCTTTATGCACTAAAGATGAATTCCTTGTGTGTCCAATCACACTTGGCCAATAAAGAATTCTATTCTATTCTATTCTATTCCATTCCATTCCATTAAAGGTAATCCTTTTGAAAGAGCTAGATGAGTATTTGGAGTTTAGCTAGGCATGATTTACCAACAGCCAAACACCCCAAGTATTTTGTGTAGTTTGTCATAGCAGTTTAGGAGTTAAGCTACTGTGCTTTGCAAAATTTGATTTATAGCTTAGTATGCTCAGTAAATAAAACTTACCACTGGGGATTTATTCAGCAAATTATGCTTATAATTAGAACCATTTATTGCAACCCGTATACTCCGACAAAGTCTATGTTGCATTCTGATGCACAAAGGACTTAGCCAAGTGGGCTATATACCATCAGTTTCTACTCAGGGTACTATTTGATAGGCTGATCATTTGTAAGGGTACTATACTCCTGCAAACTTCTGCCAACATTGTCCCTTTAAGGTAGTCCATCTATAAATGTTTACACTTTTTCCAATCTTATCATCTTGAGAGCTTTCAACAGAAGACCTCAGAGACAAACTTACAATCCTTGGCAAGCAAAAGTTACAGCCTTCTTCAGCAGTCCCATTTGAATGTCCACCAGAGGTGGTATTCAGCAGGTTCTGACCAGTTCTGGAGAACCAGTAGTGGAAATTTTGGGTAGTTCGGAGAACCGGTAAATACCACCTCTGGCTGGCTCCGCCCCCATCTATTCTCTGCCTCCCGAGTCCCAGATGATCGGGAGGGAATGTGGATTTTGCAGTATCCTTCCCCTTCCATGCCCACCAAGCCATGCCACAGAACCGGTAATAAACTTTTTTGAATCCCACCACTGATGTCTACTCAATTTTGGACAAAAATGTTAATTAATTTTATGCTTGCAATATAGCAATAGCAATAGCACTTATATACTGTTTCACGGTGCTTTACAGCCCTCTCTAAGATGTTTACAGAGTTAGCCTATTGCCCCCCAAAATCTGGGTTACCCACCGCAGAAGGATGGAAGGTTGAGTCAACCTTGAGCCTGGTGGGATTCGAACGGCCAAATTTCAGGCAACTGGCAGTCAGCAGAAGTACCCTGCCATTCTGCACTCTAACCACTGCGCCACCGTAGCTATATACCATATTGTTCGGAGTATAAGATGCACCTTCCCACCCATAAAAGAGAGTGGAAATGTTGATGTGACTTATATACCAAATACAGCTATTTTTGCCTCCCAAATCCTGGTCCCCGCACCCCATTTTTGTGAAAAACAGGTAAAAAAATTGGTCATTTTCACAAAAATGGGGGTGTTTTTCCCTTCCCCCACCCCCAGAAGCACTCTGGAGGCTTCAGCAGGGCTGGGGGGAGGGAAAATGGCCCCATTTTGGTGAAAAATGGGGGCATTTATGCCTTCCCCAAGTCCTGCTGAAGCCTGCGGAGTGTTTCTGGGGGGCCGGGGAGGAGAAAACCTTTTTTTCTTACCTCTTTGAAATCTTGGCACTTCTTATACACTGGTGCATCTTACAGTCCAAAAAACATGGTAGATAGTGTATGTAGACTATATAGATAATCCATAATCTATGACCACTCCAAAAAACAGAATAGAATGGAATGCATTGGAATGGAACAACATAGAATAACAGAGTTGGAAGGGACCTTGGAGTAGCACCCACCCTTCAGAGGTTATGATGGTGCTGAAAAAAGTGTCATAAATGACCAATGCTCAGGCTTACGACTGTCTCGGTGTCCCCACGGACACCTGATCAAGAGCTTCGCAACCAACATGCATTTACAATGATTGCAACATCCATATGATTGCCATTTGTGACCTTCCTAGCTGGTTTCTAACAGGCAAAGACCATGGAGAAAGCTGGATTTGCTTGATGATCCCATCATTCCCTTAACCACAGCAAAAAGGGTGTGAAATCAAGGAGAAATTAAAATTAGCAAGCACATTATTTGGTGATGGGAGTTCCAGTCTTAATTTTGGTTGTAAGTTGAGGACCATCTGTATTTACATCCTTAAAATACAATGGATAGAATTTCTTCTTCTTCCTCCTCCTCCTCTTTTCCCTTTCCTTCTCCTTCTTCCTCCTCCTCCTCTTCTTCCTCTTTCTCCTCTTCTACTTCCTCTTCCTCCTCCTCCTTCTCTTCTTCTTCTTCTTCTTCTCCTCCTCCTTTTCCCTTTCCTTCTTCTTCCTCCTCCTCTTCCTCCTCCTCTTCTTCTCTCTTCCTCTTCCTCCTTCTCCTTTTCTACTTCCTCTTCCTCCTTTCTTCTTCTTCTTCTTCTTCTTCTTCTTCTTCTTCTTCTTCTTCTCCTCCTCCTCCTCCTCCTCCTCCTCCTCCTCCTCCTCCTCCTCCTCCTTCTCCTTCTCCTCCTCTTTCTTCTCCTTCTCCTTCTCCTTGGAAAAACTTGCCTCCAGAAGTTGTGAATGCTCCAACACTGGAAGTTTTTAGGAAGATGTTGAATAACTATTTATCTGAAATGGTGTAGGGTTTCCTGCCTAGGCAGGGGCTTGGACTACAAGACCTCCAAGGTCCCTTCCAACTCTTGTTATTCTATTCTATTCTACTCTATTCTATTTTAATATTCTATTCTATTTCCATTCTTCTTCTTTTCTTCTTCTTCTCCTCCTCCTCCATCATCATATTTTAACCTTTCTAAATAACAGTATGTCCATAAAGTTTAACTCAATTGCATAAATAGTATTGCATTAAAATCTGCATTGAATAGCACAACGCATCAAGATTCAAAACACCGCATTTTTTTTTTTTAAAAGGACAGCTATTAAACCACCTTGTACCCTTGATGGGAAGGAGAAGCAGCTATTTGGCAGGTTTCCAAACCTGAAAAGAATCTGAAAGAATTTGGTTGGGATTCAGTTCACATACCTGGGAGTCGGTGAGGGTACCCCAAAATGGGTACCGAAATCAAGAGGGAACCGGCGCCAGCACCTAGGAATCCAATCCACCATGCTCCAACCCACAGGGAATTGTCGGGTGTAATATCGATTCTGGGAATAAAGCCAGGAAAAAAGCCATAAACTTCCAGAAATCTAATCAAATCGGTCTCTCTAACTTGGAGATAAAGCGAATGCAAACAAGTGTGAAATGTAGCCGTTTCTTTCTTCAAAGATATATTAGTTCCTTAATTGCTTGGGAGAAATGTTTCAAGTGAGACATTGTTTTCGTAAGGGTTACAAACTGGGCACCACCGGAAAAAATAAATCAAAGTCGTTGTACTTTGCTTTAGACAGAGCTAAAGGATAATGACAATAACAACAATAAAGCGCGCACACATACACGCATGCAAACCAAATGAGAGTGAGTCTCGGACTAGCTTTTCCCACGCGGCTAAAGACTTGTTGGGACTGCATTTGACAACCGGAGATAGCAATAACAACTGTGTTCATGATAATCACAGTTCCAAGGATAAGAAAAAGAAAGAAAACTAACTGTGTAAAGTTTCCAGATGGACTTCCAGATCTAGGGCTCCCTTTTTACAACCATTTACTCCCTTAATTGAGCACAGAGTCAGGGTGACTGGATGGAGCTGAGCATTAGCTGGCTGGATGCCCTTCCCGATGCCTATGTGGAGTTCACAGCAAATATTTTCTTTCTTTGTGCTCGAGGAGAGAAATATCTGCTGCCACCTAGGATTGAACTCTCAATCTTCCGAGTGGGAGGCGAGCGTCTTCACCACTAGGCCGCCATGCCATTCAGATGGACATCTAGGACTAAACTAAGCATTTTAAAGATCCCCTTGCTGGATCTTAAGCTACTCATGAAGTGGCAGAACAGAGGAGATCTTTAAATGTCATATCAACCTTGGGGCTGTCCTGACCGAAGCCATTTTGTCTGCTTCAGTGTTGCCACACTGGAGCTGAGGGTCGGGGAGGGGGGATTTGAGAGAGAAGGATTTTTGTAGCCAAAACAAAATCTTTTCTCTTAGGAACCAAGGACATTCTCACACCTGGTTGGAAGAAGGTGGAGGGATGCTACCTGGCTGTCGGACTGCACGATGATTGGACCACGTTACTTTTAATCAGGTGAAAACCATGGGAGTTTCAGAGTTGGTTCTCACCAAGTATGTGCCAATAAGATATCTCCAATGCAATTAATATTTGAGGAACTCAATTGCCTCGGAGTCTTGCTTGCAATAGATTTATTACTTGGAACCCTGCCATGTAATCAGATAAACGACTCAAGTGGCTATATGGTAGGAAAGTTAGAATGACAAAGTACAAAAAGAAAGGAAAATGAAAGATGCCACCTAGTAAAAAATGTCTAAGGCTAATTGGAGGACTTTAAGCTTACAGGCAATCCTCAAATTATGACCATTTGTTTAGTGATTGTTTGAAGTGATACCCGCACTGAAAAAAGTGACTTATAACCAGTCCTTGCACGTGTGATCATTGCAGTGGCCCTGTGGTCACTTGAGTGGTGGGTTGCTCCCGGTTCGTCCTGGTTTGGCTGAACTGGTAGTAGTGGTGGCAGGAGGCCCCACCCACCAACCCGGACGCTTTGGTGCATGCGCAGAAGTGTTGCGCGTGCCCGGGAACGTGCCCAATATAGTAAAAATATTTGCAACCCACCACTGGGTCACATGATCAAAATTTGGGGGGGCTTGGCAAGAGGCATGGATTTATGACAGATGAAGTATCCTGGGGTCACCAGCGACCTGCAGTCACTAGAGGCAGGGGAGGCGTGGCCTCACCAGTCATGAGGAAAAGGAATTTTAAAGAATTTTTAAAAAAATAATTAAAGCCAAGGTAGTTGCTACCAGATTCACAGTGACTTGGAACAGTGCTTTGTGTTAACCATAGGAAGAGGCCAGAGAAATAGGGGCCTCCTGTGCATAAGGAATTTTTCGCCTTTTAAGAGATAACCAAGGGTTAAAAGGCGAAGAATTCCTTATGCAAATGAGGCACGTATTCTCTCGCCTCCTGTAGAGGGCATTTTTAGAGGCTTTTTAGAGTTCTCTGGGAGCAACTAGCTCAGTCTGACAGAGCTCTGGCCTTTCATGAGGGGAGGGCAGGGCAGGGAGAAGCAGAGTTGAAATCGTCTCTGAAACAGCTGGAAAAGGTTCATGTGTGGGGAGGGGGGGAGGAATTCAAAAAGTTTGATTGGAAGGCAGCAGGGGAAGGTGGGGTATGGCAGAGGAGCTGCTTTCAAGCCTTTGGAAAATATATCCAATCCAACTTCTGTGTTTGTGTTTGAGAGTGAGTGAATGAGAGAGGGATTGAAGTTCTCTGTGTGTGTGTCTGTTTGAGAGAGGGGGGGAGGGAGGGAGAGAGGGAGGAGGGAGGAGGGAGAAGAAAAAAAAAAGGGAAAACTTATTTTGCAAGGGGGAAAAATGCTGTCGCTTTAAATCGGAACTGAGCATGCCTGGCTGTGGAATTCTGGGAGTTGAAGTCCACAAGTCTAAAAAGTGCCTCACCAGGCCTAAAGCTGACCGCACGTCACTGGGGGGGGGGGGGGGTCACCTAATTGCCATTTGTGATTTTCCTAGCCAGCCTCTGACAAGCGAAGTCAGTGGGAAGCAAATTCAGGTAACGGACCTGTCATTCACTTAACATCTGTAGTGATTTGTTTAATAAATGCAGCAAAAGGGACAATGAAATTTGGTGTGACTCATTTTACCAACTGCCTGGCTTAGCAATGGAAGTTCTGGTTCTGAATTGCAGTTGCAAGTTGAGGATAAGTGTAATGAATGAATGAATGAACGTCATTCTGGATAGCACTGCGTAATTGCCAGGGGAGCTCTAAGCGGTGAATCAGCTGAAGAATTGAATTGGGTGGTTTAGCTTTCTTGTAACACTTTGCTGACTCACATCACTATAGGATACCTTTGATTGTATTCTAAATTAAACCTTGGCCAAGAGTTATTACCATAGTTACCATGACAGTTTGAATGGTGCTCTTTTCCTTTCAACAGAAACTATCTACCCGGTGATGAAAACTTAATAACGAGGCTAAGAATTTCTCCTGGCAACAGTAATACACATAGGAACCAAACCAGAAGTAAACATGCTTCAAAAAATAAAGGAATGAGGCAGTGGTGAAATCTAATTCCCCCCCGACATCACCGGTTCTGTGGGTGTGGCTTGTAGGGGGTCTCATGTGACTGGGTGGGCGTGGCCAACTTTTTTTTCACTTTCAGCTATTTTTTTAGCTTTTTAAAGCATTTTTTCCTCTGCTGGTTCGTTGTTCATTTAGATTGTTTTTCCCTAGATTGGTGTTTACCTTGACAACTGAATTCCAGGTGAGTGGACTTCAACTCCCAGAATTCCCTAGCCAACCCTGCTGGATAGGGAACTCTGGGAGTTGAAGTCCACTCATCTTCAAAAGTTAGTGTTGAGAAACATTGACTTGAATAGGGGTGTCAAACTCGATTTCATTAAGGGCTGCCACAGGGTTGTGTTTGACCTCAGGGGGCTGGGGTGGGTGTGGCTGGGCAGGCATGGCCAGCTCAATTTCACTTGTGTGGGGGCGCCTGTGGTGGCCCGAGTGCTCTACAAGCGAAAATGGACTCCCAAGCTCCATTTTTGCCTATGATGGCCTCCTGCAATCCTTCTGCGAAAACAGAGCTCAGGAGCCGGTTGGCAGAGGCAGTACAGGCTGGCAGTATAGGCAGTACCTTTGCTGTATCCAGGGTGGCCCTGTGGGCCAGATCCAGAGGTGGGTTCCTACCAGTTCGCACCTATTTGGTAGAACCGGTTCGTCAAATCTACCAAACCGGTTAGAAGAGGTTCCACCAGTGGACCCGGAAAGCAGGCCACACCTACAGAAGAGGTTCCAAAATTTTTTGAAACCCACCACTGGTCCTTGGATATGATTATTCTACACTATCATGCTCATATTTATAAAACTCAGTGCCTCTGTGAAAGGGAAGGAGGACTACTGCGTTTGTGGTGCAATCAGAACATTGCGTGTGTTGAAGTTGTTTTAACGCAAACCAAAGATGCCTTTTAAAAAACAAGTTGACATCATATTCTTATGCATGCCAGTGCTGTGTGTGAGGTAATTTAAGGTGGTTCTGACAAGTGTCGTCGGCATCTTCATATCCGCTCACATGGGTGGCAAGCCACTCCCATCCGGTCACATGGGCAGCAAGCCACTCCCACAAAGGAGGCCACACCCACAGAGTAGGTTCGAACAATTTTTGAAACCCACCACTGGCCAGATCTAAGCACCCCGTGGGCCAGATCCGGCCCCCAGGCCTTGAGTTTGACACCCCTGGCCTAGAAGATGCTTGAACTTGCCTAATGTCTGGACATCCAGATTTACACTGAAATAGATTCATTGGCATCCTTCAGTCTTGAAAGACTATGGTATCGTGCTCTGGAAAGGCTTCCTAAATCAGCATCTGGTGTGGCTAAAAAGTCCAATTTGGGAGTGGCAATCCCTTCCACACTGAGGGCAGACACTTCCTGTCCCCTGCCCAGTCCCCAGTTTTTGCTGGGTCCGGGACTGCCTCTGCCTCAGCCAGCCAAATGAGTGTCTCTTCGAATTGGAGCTGTTGCTGCCCATTCCCAAGGCCTTTAGATCCCTCTTGCAGATATCCTTATATCACAACTGTGGTTTCCCTTTGGGATGCTTTCCCTGCACTAATTCTCCATGCAGGAGATCTTTCAGGATCCATTCTCACAACATGCCCAAGCCAGCATAGACGTTGCTGTTTCAATAGAGTAGACCTGCTAGAAATTCCAGCACATTCCAACACTACATTCCAAATATTTGGAATATTGTCATGCCAGGTGATGCCAAGAATACGTGCTTTCTCTCCTGCCATGCGTAAAGGGTCCAGGACTCCCGGCAGGACAGGAGTGTGCTCTGAAATATCTCACTTGAAATACCTGCTTGAAAACGCTGACATTTATTGAAGCTGTTGTGTCCTCCCGACGCAGCCAGCAGCCGTGGCCAGAGCAGGAAGAAGAGCTGATTGGCTCTGGCGCGGCTGCTGGCCGGCAGGAGAATTGCGCTTCCGATTGGTTCCCCGCCTGACAGTTGTCAAGTTGTCAGGCGGGCGTTGTTCTTGTTCTTTGCTTGTTCTGTCAATAACTTCTGTTCCAATAAACCTGTTGAAAGAACCCTCTCCTCAGTGCTTGAATTCTTAAAAGAAACTTTGTCTTACTTTTTTGTAATTTTCCCTCCCTTGGCTTTGTTCAGCCGCCCTGAGTCCCTTCGGGGAATAGGGCGGCCTACAAATTGAATAAAATCCAAATCCAAATCCAAGCTGCATCCCTGTTGAGAGTGACTTTGGCTCTACCTGATGGAAGTATATTGAGACAGGGGCAGAAGGGAATTTTCAGGGCTGATGGAAGGAAAGAGAAAGGGGACCAGGAACTTACTGTCTCCCAATTTCAGTGTAAATATTGAGAAAGATGCCTCCAACCAAGTAGCCAGCTGCGGGGCCCAATATGGCAGCGGTGTAGAAAACAGCTGAAAAGAGACAAGACACAACTTTGATATTGGGCAAAGGTCAACATGGAAAATTTGGGTGTTTGCTCAGGCTCAAACTGGGGCAAAGAAGGCCACTGCAGGAGCCTATAACCTTCTCCAAGTTTCCTTCAGTCATTAAGTTGAAAGGTCCGAGGTGGCGCAGTGGTTAGAGTGCAGTACTGCAGGCTACTTCAGCTGACTGCTGGTTTCGCAGTTCGGCTGTTCAAATCTCACCGGCTCAGGGTTGACTCAGCCTTCCATCCTTCCGAGGTGGGTAAAATGAGGACCCACATTGTTGGGGGCAATATGCTGATTCTGTAAACTGCTTAGAGAGGGCTGAAAGCTCTATGAAGCGGTATATGAGTCTAACTGCTATTGCTATTTGGGGGTCTCCAAACTTGGCAACTTTAAGACTTGTGGACTTCAACTCCCAGAATTCCCCAGTGATCATGGCTGACTGGGGATTTCTGGGAGTTGAAGTCCACAAGTCTTAAAAGTTGCCAGGTTTGGAGACCTTTGCTCTAATCCAACCCCCTGGACAATGTAAGGATTGGACTGCATGACCCAGTTGAGTTTGAGTTGAGTTTATTGGTCTTGTATGCCGCCCACTCCCAAAGGACTCTGGGCGGCTTACAATAAACAAGGGAAGGGGGACCCAGAAGATACATTCCCCATAGGTGGCCGTCAACTGGAGAACCTCTACCGTGGTTTCTTCTCTTGTTCAATGCGGACTGTTTCGCCGATTAACCATCTTCTTCTGAACTGCTTGTTCATTTCAACTGACTGGTTTTGAGTGTGCCCTTGGTTTCAGCAAATACACCTGCTCCCATTGACCTGTGACGGCCTTTTGAACTGCTGCACCAATAGAAGAGAATATCTTAAAACCCTGCCATGAAACCCTTTAAAGTCCTTTATCGCATGGGTTGGTTACTTAAAAGACCATCTCACCCCACAAGGATTGGTCTGTACCACTCATGCTGACAGAGGAGGCATGTTGTGGGTCCTGTTACTGACCGGCTCCAGGAGGAAGGTCTTCTCTGTCATGACTCCAGCCCAGGGGTGGGATTCAGCCAGTTAGGGCGAACCGGATGCTAATTTTACATCTGGTTTGCAAGGACTGGCTGCCCCGGGCATCTCTCCCCTCCCAGGAGTCTCCATGTAGCCCATTTTGGATGCCAGGTAAGTGCAGGGCTCATGCAGAGGTTCTGGGAGGGTAAAATACGGGCTTCCCAGAAATCCGAAAATGGGCCTGTTTCTGGCTTCTGGAGCCCAGTGTCAGGCCTGCAGTCATATTCCTTTTGGGATCTTTGGCTTGCCACACGCTCTATTATTTTACTATGCTGTTTCATTAGTGGGGTAATTGTGCGGAGGAATAGTAAGGAGTAGAATTGTAGAATGTGTTGTTGTCAAAATAAAACATTCCTTTCTAGAAGCCCAAGGTCATTCTTTGTCTCTGCACCTCTGCACCTGACCGGAATTAGATGGGTGGAAATGCCAGCGTGGCAGTGGAAGATTGGACCATGTGATGGACTTGTGGGTGTGGGGGCAAGATCTTGAACTTTCAACTGGGTGGGGATAACCGGGGAGCTTTCAGATTCGGGTTTTCCCAGATATGCCAACATGGCTCTCTTAATAAATTGGAACTTTGAGCAATACTTTGCCTTGGACTCTGATTTAATTTTGGATGATATTTGGAATGCTGACACCCAGGGGAGGCCGTTTTTGCCATCCCGGAAGCTCAAAGAAAGCCTCCAGAGCCTGGGGAGGGAGAAAACTCCCCCCCTGCCATGGTGGAGGAGGCCAAGTAGGTCACACACACCATGGCCACGCCCACCCAGCAAGCAGGGAGGCAACCGGTTGCTAAACTTTTTGAATCCCACTCCTACTCCTGCCATCTGGAACATCTTGTGGTTTATCCCAATCTTCCAATCCTTCTGTAAGGACCTAAAACCCTGGCTCTGCCAGTTGGTTTGAAGTCCCAATGGGGGAATCTGTGTAATGGAGGTGGTTGATTAAGTAATAACAGATCCCACTTCCTTCCTATTCAGCCCCCCCCAATCTTACCCAAGTGTCATTAGCTTTATTTTAACCTTTTTGGGTTTAACTAAGCCACCCAGTTACCCTATGGCAGTGATTGTTAGGAATATAATCTAACCGGTTGGGTTGGCAATATATAAATCATGTAACAATGTTGTACCTATTTCTTTAAAGCATACTGTAAAATGTGATTGGTTGCTGTTTTCCTCAATCGGCCATAAGAGGGAGCCAGAACAACTGTTAGCTCTCTGTTCGTTAGATGCTGGGCTGATCTGATCTGAGTGCTGTGAGCTATTGTAAGTTTTGCAACTGTTAGCAAACTTTGAGTACTGAGCTGATTATATGATACTGGACTATGTTATTTGGATTATCCTTTAACTGAAAGACGTTGATGACTGACTGTCTTATCTGTGTATGACTTGGACTGTTTGATGGACTCTGATACCTCTATTTCCATGAAAGTAAATGCCTATTTAAACTGCAGTGTCTCTGTATGCTGGTTTGTGTGTTCTCCAACACAACTCTCACAACGCTTCTCTGAATGTACTCACTCTCCCAACGGGGAGCTTACCTAACAGTGAGGACAAACCTTTTTTCCCTCGGGTGCTGAAAGCCTGCTTGCACATGCAATAGCACATGTTCTGACACCCATAATGCAATGCCTCCCTGCAGGCCCTGCCCCCTGCGCATGCACACACAACCCTTGTTTTGGTGCTAACAGGCCTCCAAGCCTCCTGGGACTAAAAATGGGCCACGGAGTGGGGGCGCCGCCCCCCCACCTCCGTGCATGCACCCATGTCTGCCAGAAGGGACCTGAAAATTGTTTGGCCGGGAAGAGGCGCATGTGCATGCGCAGTGGAGCTGGCCTGGGTGACGGATCATGTGGCTGCAGAGATGGCTCCGTGTGCCACCTGTGGCCCGCGTGCCATAGGTTCGCCCCCATGGCCCTGTGATAAGATGGGCGGCCAATACAGTGTATAAACAAACAAATAAAAATAAATTTGTAACTCAGGGTTGAACTGTGGCTCCTTGCTGCTCTCTGAGCTTAGTGGTTTTCTTGCAGGCATTTCATTCCCTTACAAGCAAGGAAATGAAGTTTTGAAATGTGTAAATTACCATTCTGCCATTGTATCCTTACATCTGGCAAGAATTGCAGCGGAGCCCTGCAGCTGGTGGGCTCAAGAAGAGGAGCATTTTTGGCTGTGAAGCCCATCTTCAGGAACAGCCAGCCCCTCAAGGTCAGATCCGCTCCCACCTTTTAATCCCACCAGTAATCAAGGACTATCTGCACAAGGTTGACTTAGCCTTCCATCCTTCCGAGGTTAGTAAAATAAGGAGCCAGATTGTTAGGTGCAATAGGCTGACTCTGTAAAGCGCTTAGAGAGGGCTGTAAAGTGGTATATAAGTCTAGGTGTCATTGCTATTTCATTCAATGTCTTTAAGCTGCCTGGAGTCGTGTTTAGGGAGATGGGCAGCATGCAGATTTGATAGATGATAGATAGATAGATAGATAGATAGATAGATAGATAGATAGATAGATAGATAGATGGATGGATGGATGGATGGATGGATGGATGGATGGATGGATGGATGGATGGATGGATGGATGGATGGATGGATGGATAGATGAGAGATAGATAGACAGACAGATGGGATGGGATGGATGAATGAATGGATGCGATGGATGGATAGATGGATGATAGATAGATAGATAGATAGATAGATAGATAGATAGATGGTAGATAGATAGATAGATAAATAGATAGATAGATAGATAGATAGATAGATAGATAGATAGATAGATAGATGAGACAGACAGACAGACGGGAGGGATAGATGGATGGATGGATGGATGGATGGATAGATGATAGATAGATAGATAGATAGATAGATAGATAGATAGATAGATAGATAGATAGATAGGCAGATAGGCAGATAGACAGACGGATGGGATGGATGGATGGACAGACACACAATCAATAAAATAGATAGATGACAGATAGCAATAGCAATTATATACCACTTTACAGTGCTTTACAGCCCTCTCTAAACAGTTTACAGAATCAGCCTATTGCCCTTAACAATTGGGGTCCTCATTTGACCCACCTCGGTAGGATGGAAGGCTGAGTCAACCTTGAGCCTCGTGAGATTTGAACTGCCAAATTGCAGGCAGTTGGTAGTCACAAGAAGTAGCCTGCAGTACTGCACTCTAACCACTGCGCCACCATGGCTCATAGATAGATAGTTAGATAGATAAATAATAAATAAAATGGTATCCTCCTATCCATTCCATCATTCTGTAGACTGCAGAACTTACCAATATACACAGGAGAATAGTTGGACTTGACATTTTCATCCAGATAGGTCACCCCAAGGGTGTAGAGTGGCGTTGCTCCAATCCCATGTAGAAACTGTCCGAGCATGAAGACAAACTGATAATTAGAGAGGGTGGAGACACTTTCTGAACACAACGCGCTTTGATTGGAGGAGCACGTGCCAACCTCCTCTGAAAAAGGGACTTCGTATTGGCTGGTGGTGAAGTGAGGCAGGGCAAAAATGAGGGAGCCAATCCCCATGATCAAAACTCCCCAGCCCAGCCACCGCGGTTTATGCCCGTTGCCCCCAAAGTAACTGACGAACGTCAAACACACGCAGGCTGCAATGTCGTAGGAGCTGGCAATCAACCCACTTTGGTAGCTCTGGAGGTCGAAGCGCCGCTCGATCGACGTAATGACGGTGTTGACAAAGCCGTTGACGGTCATGCCTTGCAGGAAGGAAGCCACACACAGGAAGAAGAGGACTCCTTTGGGGGTGTTGAAAAACTGTAAACAACTTGGGGTGAAGCCGCCCCACCCGCACACCAGGACTTCCCGCTCGGTGGCGACATATTTGATGCCGCTGCTGAACCCGTTTTCGTTGGGGGATGTCGCCTCACAGAGAGGCTTCATGCAGGAATCCGAAGGACTGTTTGTGTTGGAGTAGAACGCCCCATTGCTCAAAGGAGTGGGGCAGGATTCCTGAGGACTGGGGCTGTCAAAAGGAGGGCTGTTCTCCGAGGAATTGGGTGCATTGGAGAAAATAAGCTTGTGGGTACAGTGGTAGCCATTTTCCCCCACCATCTTGTGAGACATTTCCATCCAGTTGAGGTTCTCAGATGTCTGTCTGTCTGTCTGTCTGTCTGTCTCGTTTGTCCTTCCTCAAGCGGGTTTGGATCCTTCTGGTGGTGGGCTGAAATCTTGGTCTTCAGAAGGAAGGATTTTGTAGGAAATAGGTAAATTAATAGACGGGCCAAGGAGACATCGTGGAACACTTCATTCTGGGGGGGAAAAAAGAACAGAAGAGAAATCAGCAGAAAGTCCTAGAATATCAGTCTTCCAGTTCTTGTGGGACCATCACACAGAAGAGGGGATTAACGTATTTTCCAAAGCACCAGAGGGCAGGACAAGAAGTAATGGGTGGAAGCCAGTGGTGGGATTTGAATTCCTTTACTACCGTTTCTGTGGACGTGGCTTGGTGGACATGGCAGGGGAAGGATACTGCAAAATCTCCATTCCCTCCCTATCAGCTGGGACTCGGGAGGCAGAGAATAGATGGGGGCAGGGCCAGTCAGAGGTGGTATTTTCCGGTTCTCCGAACTACTCAAACTTTCTGCCTTCAGTTGTCCAGAACTGGTCAGAACCTTCTGAATGCCACCTCTGGTGGAAGCCTGTCAGGGAGAGATGCAACCCAGAATTGAGGAGAAATTTCCTGACAGTGCAAACAATTAATCAGTGGAATAGCTTGCCTCCAGAAGTTGTGGGTGCTCCATCACTGGAGGTTTTCAAGAATAGACTGAGCAACCATTTGAATGGAATGGTATACAGTCTTTCACCTTGAACAGGGGATTGAACCATCCTTTGCTACCAAATATATAAATCATGCATCAATGTTGTAGCTGTTTCTTTAAAGCATACTGTAAAATATGATTGGTTGCTGTTTTCCCCACTCGTTCATAAGAGGGAGCCAGAATGACTATTAGTTCTCTCTCTGTTCGTTAGATGCTGGGCTGATCTGATCTGATCTGAGTGTTTTGGAAGCTGGCTGTTGGAAAGTGCCGTGAGCTATTGTAAGTTTTGCAACTGCTAGCAAACTTGGAGTACTGAGCTGATTATATGATACTAGACTATGTTATTTGGATTATCCCTTAACTGAAAGATGTTGATGACTGACTGTCTTATCCGTGTATGACTTGGACTGTTTGATGGACTCTGATACCTCTATTTCTACGAAAGTAAAAGCCTATTTAAACTGCAATGTCTCTGTATGCTGGTTTGTGTGTTCTCCAACACAACTCTCACAATGCTTCTCTGAACGTATTCGTTCTCCCAACGGGGAGCTTACCTAACACTCTCCAAGGGGCCTTCCAGCCCTATGATTCTATGTTCTAAGTAACACTCCTGTTTATTATATAGAAATCTCAACATGTTCTCTGATGGCCCAGTTCTGCTTGAACACATGACCTACTTTGGATCCTGACTATGTCTGAGCTCTTTGTGGATGGCCTGAGAAAGCAAGTCATCGTGTCCCTTTCCATCATCCAAAACGTGGTCAACATGAAGAGTCAAGGGTATCTGTATGGCTGTTCGATTGACTGTTTGGTCATCTGCTATCATGGCCAACACCCTCATGTCAGAAGCGCCATATCAAGACCACTAAGTTCATTTGGACAGCAACCATTTTCTGGGGTCTCTCAACCTCTACAAAGGAGGCAGAGAAGTTGTCAATTCCTAGCTCTTGGTTTTGGTCTCCAAGAGGGTGAAAAAGATTCAAAATACAGAATAGAATCCAAAATAAGAGAGTTGGAAAGGACCACGGAGGTCTTCTAGTCCAACTCCCTGCTCAAGCAGGAGAACTTATACCACTCCATATAAATAGCTATCCAATCTCTTCTTAAAAACCTCCAGGGACGGAGTATCCACAATTTCCGGAGGCAAGTTGTTTCATTCATTAATTGTTCTTTTTTCATGTTTTATTTTTTTGTTTATATTACTTTTCATTTCCATCAAACAGTGCGTGATCTGGATACAGTTATTTGAACAGTCATAACCCACATATTTATTATATTTGTCACAATAATGTTAATAATATAACTATATATTAATATAATTGCAATAATACATAACATCTTCATCATCAAATTCTTTCCATGTTAACATTTCCTTTTTTTTATATCTCCTCCTTTCTAACTTCTGTTTCTATTGTCTAACCATTGATAGAATACATCCCACATCAAAAAATATTCAGTTTCTTCTTTATCCTTAATAAGTGTTAATCTGTCCATTTCTGCGCATTCTAATATTTTCTTAATTACACTCTCATGTGATGGAATCTCATCATTTTTCCATTGTTGTGCAAATACAATTCTGGCTGTGATTAATATATATGGCGTAGTGGTTAAATGCAGCACTGCAGGCTACTTCAGCTGACTGCAGTTCTGCAGTTCGGCTGTTCAAATCTCACTGGCTCAGGGTTGACTCAGCCCTCCATCCTTCCGAGGTGGGTAAAATAAGGACCCGGATTGTTGTTGGGGGCAATATGCTGACTCTGTAAACCGCTTAGAGAGGGCTGAAAACCCTATGAAACGGTATATAAGTCTAACTGCTATTGCTATTGCTATTATCATATTTTTCCGGTAGGATGCCCAACAAAAATATCTCTGGTTTCAAGTCTATATGCTGCTTTTCCAACCAAGGATGTATTTTCATCCAATATTTTTTAGCTTTTGGACAAATCCACCACATATGATAGTATGAACCCAATGGTTGATTACACTTCCAACATTTGGCAGATCTATCTTTATACATTTTGGTCAATCTTGCAGGTGTTAAATGCCATCTATAAAACGTTTTGTATCAATTTTCTTTATATGCAGTTGACATAGTTAATTTAATGTTTCTATCCCACAGGTTCTGCCATTTATCTAATTCTATTGCCTATTCAAAGTTTTTAGCTCAGGCAGACACTGTCTCCTATACCTGCTCACTTTCAAGTTTAATACTTAGTATATAACAATATAATTTCCTTATCAGTTTATCATCTGTTCCAGTTAATAGCTGGTCTAATTCTGTTACCGTATATACTCGAGTATAAGCCGAGTTTTTCAGCCCACTTTTTGGGCTGAAAAAAGCCGGCTCGGCTTATACTCGAGTCTACAACTGGATCCGGCAGTGCTGTTGCCTGTTGGAGGAGGAGGGGATTCCTTCCTGCGAGACCCCGTCCAGAAAAATGCGGGGAGCGGCAGCGGAGCCCCGGGGCTGCTTCTGCTCCATCTGCTGGACTGTTTCCTCGCCTGCCCGCCCGCCCGCTCATTCATTCCGTTTCCTAGCCTGCCTGGCCACTTATTCGTTTCGTTTCCCTCCCCTGCCTGCCCCCTCGTTCATTCCATTTCCTAGCCTGCCAGGGGAAGGATACTATGAAATCCCCCAAATCCTCCCCACTCCAGGGATAGGATACTATGAAAGCCCCAGGATCTCTTGTCTTGCTGGGCAGTCTGCGCCAGCCATTCCCTCTCCTCTGTTAACTCCCTTCCATTCCACGTCCGAGTCAAAGGACGGCCGGTGGCTGCTGGACCTCCTGATGGGCCAGAGGTCTGTCTGTCTGTCTGGATGTTTGTCTGGATGTGTCTGTGTATGCGCGTGTAGTCCGCTGACTTCCACGCAGGTGAGCCGCTGCAAGCCTCCCAAACGTGACAGGCTCCCAGCTTGGGTGGAAGAGTTTGACGCCCTTCCCGGCTTTGCTCTCCTTCGGGGTTAGAATCGGAACCCGAGGATGCCGGGTTCCAGTCGCCCCGGCGTCCGAACCGAGAGTTGCCCGGCGAAGTTCCTCGGTGGGAACTCCGGCCGCTGCCCACCCGTGGGGAGAGAGGGAAGAGCCCCGAGCGAGCCGCCTCGGTTTGGCAACCAAACCTATCCAGCCTTTTACCTCCCGTCCCCCCGCCCGCCCGCTCGCAGCCCCCTCCCCGGGCTGGCGCCAACTCCTCCCCGTGCCCGGCCTCCAGCTGAGGCAAGTCGGTGTCTCTTTAAGCTAGAGAGAGGAGGGGAGGGAAGGCAGGGACCAGCCGGCTGACAATGGGCCGGAGCGGCTGAGTTGGAGCAAATTCCGCGGCGGAGGCGGCGTCCCAGCTCCAGCGGCTCCGAGGCGAGCGGCTTGGCCCTTCCGCTGGGCGCTCGGAGATGAAGGCGCGCTGGCGCTGAGTTGAGCGGCGAGCTTGCCGAGCGCGCGGCTCCGGGAAGCCCCCCTTCTCCTCCCTGCTGGAAGCCGAGCGAGCCCCGCCGCCCACGGACTCCTGCGGCCGCCCCAGGGCTCCGGGAGGCAGGACCCGGAGGCAGCCCAGCCCTGCCGCCGCCCCGCGCCCTCCACCCGCTGCACGAGAGGGGACCCCGCTTTCCCCTTGCCGGATGCGTCCCTGGCGGAGCTGAGCCATGCGGCGGAGGCTCCCGCTCTGGTTCCGGAGCTTGCTGTGCCTCTGGCCGGTCCTGGTGGGACCCGCGGCAGGTAAGAGGCACCGTCGAGCGCCTCGTACAATGATTTATGTATGAGGTTTAAGTGACTGAGACACACTCCTGGCTACGCAGCAATGTTATTTCTGACTTAGTATACTATGAAATCCCCCAAATCCTCCCCACTCCAGGGGAAGGATACTATGAAATCCCCCAAATCCTCCCCACTCCAGGGGAAGGATACTATGAAATCTACATTTCCTCCCCACTCCAGGGGAAGGATACTATGAAATCCACATTTCCTCCCCACTCCAGGGGAAGGATACTATGAAATCCCCCAAATCCTCCCCACTCCAGGGATAGGATACTATGAAAGCCACATTCCCGCCCCACTCCAGGGGTAGGATACTGCAAAATCCCCAATTCCTCCCCACTCCAGGGGAAGGATACTATGAAATCCCCAATTCCTCCCCACTCCAGGGGAGGAAATAAATATTCAAAAACATTATTGGTATCTATTTTTATTTTTGAAATTTACCGGTAGCTGCTGCATTTCCCATCCTAGGCTTATACTCGAGTCAATAACTTTTCCAGGTTTTTGTGGTAAAATTAGGTGCCTCGGCTTATATTCGGGTCGGCCTATACTCGAGTATATACGGTAACTCTTTTTTAAAAAAACCATACATATTAATATCTTTCTTAGAACAAGATTGTATCTGCATTTGTGACCACCACGTGATATCTATCCCTTGACTGCGAAGTTCCTGTTTAGTTTTTAGTTCCCCTTTTAGTTCCCCAATCATTAATTGTTCTCACTGTCAGGAAATTTCTCCTCAATTCTAGGTTGGATCTCTCTTTGATAAACTCCCACCTGTTACTTCTTCTCCTGCTCTCAGGTGTTTTGAAGAAGAGGTCAACCCTCTCTTCTCTGTGACAGCCCCTCAAATATTGGAAGACTGCTATCATCTCACCCCTGGTCAGGACCTGGAGCGAAAAGAAATCATTAGGGAATGTTTAGAGAGGTGAAGAATTGAGGCCTTTGAACTATGTTACTGGAGAAGACTCCTGCGAGTCCCTTGGACTGCAAGGTGGTCCCTTGGAGATAGTGACATATTTTATTTTCCTGGGCTCCAAGATCACCGCAGATGGGGACTGCAGCCAAGAAATTAAGAGATGCTTGCTCCTGGGGAGGAAAGCTATGGCAAATCTAGACTGCATATTAAAAAGCAGAGACATCACCCTGCTAACAAAAATGTGTATCATCAAGGCTATGGTTTTCCCAGTTGCAATGGATGGCTGTGAAGGTTGGACCATAAGGAAGGCTGGACACCAAAGAATTGAGGCCTTTGAACTATGGTTCTGGAGAAGACTCCCGAGAGTCCCTTGGACTGCAAGGTGATCAAACCAGTCAGTCCTAGAGGAGATTAACCCTGACTCCTCTTTAGAAGGCCAGATCCTGAAGATGAAACTCAAATACTTTGGCCACCTAATGAGAAGGAAGGACTCACTGGAGAAGAGCCTCATGCTGGGAACGACAGAGGGCAAAAGAAGAAGGGGACAACAGAGAATGAGGCGGCTGGATGGAGTCACCAAAGCAGAAGATGTGAGCTTAAATGAATTCCAGAGGATGATAGAGGGAAGGAAGGCCTGGAGGAACATTGTCCCTGGGGTCGTGATGGGTCGGACATGACTTCACAACTAACAACCAAACTATCCTAAATCTACTCTGGAAAGTCTTTCAGCATTTGGTGAAAGATGCAGGCTTAATCAGCACCAAAGAGCCCTAGGGACTTTGAAGCTAAAATTAAGTCCACTCACATACTAACCCACTTTATGACCTAATGAAAGGTTTTTGTTTGAACAGGGCTTTTGATCAGTAACAATTGATCTGCTGAAAGGAAATGACCATTTTTGCCTTGGTCCATTAGGATATTGAGAGGACAATCTTGATGGAACTTCACAATCTGTGTTGAATCAGAAGCTCTCCTGTAAAGCCCTAGTAAAACCACACCTAGAATAATGCATCCAGTTTTGCTCACTACACTACAAAAAAGATGTTGAGACTCTAGTCTACAAAGAGTGCAGAGAAGAGCAGCCAAGATGATTAGGAGACTGGGGACTAAAACATATGAAGAACGGTTACAGGAACTGGGCATGGCTAGTCTAGAGAAAAGGACTGGGGGGGGGGATGATAGCAGTGTTCCAATATTTGAGGGGCTGCCACAAAGAAGAGGGGATCAACCTATTCTCCAAAGCACCTGAAGGCAGAAGAAGACGTACTAGATGGAAGTTTATCAAAGAAATTGTTTTCAATAGGTAAATAAATACTTTTTAAAAAAATAAAATCAAAAAGTCATTTGAAAACTGAATGATGTATCAGAAAGCTAAATGTGTATTAGCCTGGAATGAATTGCTCTGAGTAATTAGTGCAAGCTTATGAAACATGCAAAACTCTTAGAATTATGAACGATAAAGAATCTACAGAAACATCATTATCTGCAAGACTATCATAGAAATGGCAGAGTTCCGTGAAAAATGATCCCTTGAGGGTGGATTCCTATTCAATATTTGCGTAGCTTATTTCCTGGAAAGCCCAACAAATCTTTCATTTATACCTTGAATAAAATGAATCCAGTTTTGCTCACCACATTACAAAAAAGATGTTGAGACTTTGGAAAAAGTGCAGAGAAGAGCAACTAAGGTGATTAAAGGCCTGGAGACAAACACATATGAAGAATGGCTCTGTAAGGTTTCCTAAAAATGCCCTAATTGATTCGTGAGTATCGAGCCAAGTTTCAATACAAAACTAGTAATTTATTAGGAGCATCACAGGCAAGATCTTTTCGCAGTCAGATCTAAGCTTTTTTTGATTTATAGTTGCACTTTACACCTGTCCCTCCCCTCCCCTCAGGCTGTGTCATAAATTACATTCCCCTATGAGATGCACCCCTCCCAAGCCTGCTGCAGTAATCTGAGATCCAACTTCAGCCGACAGTATGTGGAATGCACTCCCCCCCTTCTCTTACTATGACAACGTTGGGAGTTGACATTTTGCAGGAATTGGATTTGGCTAGTCTAGAGAAAAGAAGGACTAGGGGGGACATGATAGCAGTGTTCCAGTATTTGAGGGGCTGCCACAAAGAGGAGGGGGGGTCAATTTATTTTCCAAAGCATTAGAAGGCAAGACAAGAAACAATGGAGGGAAACTAATCAAGGAGAGAAGCAACCTGGAATTAAGGAGAAACTTCCTAACAGTGAGGACGATTAATTCGTGGAACAGCTCGCCACCAGAAGTTGTAGGTGACTCATCATTGGAGGTTTTTAAGTAGAGGCTGGACAGTCACTTCTCTGAAATGGTCTCCTGCTTAAGGAGTGACTCAGAAGTGGTATTCAGCCAGTTCTGACAGGTTCTGGAGAACCGATAGCAGAAATTTTGAGTAGTCTGGAGAAGCAGCAAATAGGCTGGCCGCGCCCCCGCTGCCTCCCAGCTGATCTTCTTTTGTTGCCCTGAACAGGAGAATGGAGCTGGAAAGCAGGTTAGTGTGGTGGTGGTGGGGGAATGGGGATTTTGCAGTATCCTTCCCCTGCCATGCCCACAAAGCCACGCCCACAAAACCAGTAGTAAAAAAAAATTGAATCCCACCACTGGGATTCACTGGGACTAGAAGACCTCCAAGGTCCCTTCCAGCTCTATTCTGTTTGATTGATTGATCGTAAATCTACTCTTGTGAGATGTGAAATCACTCAAAAATTTATTACTAACATTCGACCATGTTTAATTTGCCACTGCGGAGGCTTCATACCCACTTCTCTAAGTCCTCATTATGCTCGGTGAAGTAGGATGTCAAAAGGAAGATTACAACAACTCAAGGAATAGCTAAGAGAGTTTAAATTGGGTGAATCCAATTTACACTTTTATCTTTGAGCTTAGGGTAATATGCTCAATCGTTCCACTGTTCACAGGATAACATTTGGGGACAAGGAGACCATTGAGAGAAATCTTATTAAAACTGGTAACAATGAGGCAGCATGAAAGAGAAGTTGAAACAGAGAGAAGAAAAGCAGAGCCATTATGCTCTCAGTGCCAAGGTTTTCCTTCCTTCAGAAGTCGGAGATAATATTCATGTTTGGCTAAACTGGAATATCAAAATCCCCTCTGTTAATCCAGCTGCATAAATCGCTGCGACCTTATTCAGTTTAAACAAATGAGATATTAATAAGGGAGAATATTTGTAGCTCAGATTGACATGAGGGGTCCTTGGTACTCTCTGAGTTTGCTTTTTTCTTGCAGCTGTTTCGTTACCCAAACTAGGTAACATCATCAAGGCAGAGGTAGGTTGCTCTCGGTTCGGCCTGGTTCAGCCGAACTGGTAGTGGTGATTTGGCCTGTGTCACAGAACCGCCAGTGGCCCAGGCTGGCCACGCCCTCCCCCGAACCGATTCCTTAGTTTCTTCTGCCATCACTGGCATGTTTCTGCGCATGCGCAGAACAATTTTCAGTCAACTGAGCAAAGTGCGGTCAAAGTGAACTGCCACCAATTGGTACAGGAGCCCACCCCTGCATCAGGGCTAGAAGAGAAAGGTGTTTGTGAAGAGGAGGAGGAGGAAGAGAAGGACAACAACAACTGTGGGGTGCTTGATGCTCCCTGAGCTTGGTTGTTTTCTTGTAGATGCTTCATTAACCAAACTAGGTAACTGTCAAGGATTCAAATAGCATCCAATATAAAATCAGAGTCCGAGGCAAGAGATTCCTCAAAGTTCCAATTTATTAAGAGAGCCATGTCGGCACATCTGGGAAAACCCAAATCTTAAAGCTTCCCGATTTTCCCCACCCAGTTGAAAGTTCAAGATCCTGCCTCAACACCCACAAGTTCATCACATGGTCCAATCTTCCACTGCCATGAAGACAGATTCCTCCCATCCAGTTCCGGCCAGGTGCAGAGACAAAGATGACCTTGAATTTCTAAGAAGAATGTTATTATGGCTACATATCATCCCACTCAGTTATGAAATTCAATACCAGTTTTACTACCAGTTCTGTGGACATGGCTGGGTTGGCGAGATGTGGCTTGGTGGGTGTGGCTTGGTGGGCGTGACAGGGGAAGGATACTGCAAAATCTCCATTCCCACCCCACTCTGGGGCCAGACAGAGGTGGCATTTGGCGGTTCTCCAAACTACTCAAAATTTCCGTTACCGGTTCCCCAGAACCTGTCAGAACCTGCTGGATTTCACCCCTGACCCCACTACATATAATCCCCCCTCCCATTTTCCCACAGTAGAAAGTGTGGCAGGCCTGAAGTTCAAAAGGAAATGACAGTAACATCATTATCAGTAGTACTGATGATGTTACCTAGTTGGGTAATGAAACTTCTGCAAGAAAACAACCAAGCTCAGCAAGCACCAAGGAATCCTCCAGTCCTCCTCCTCCTCCTCCCCCCCTCGAAATCCCTCTCACAAGTATACTAGTCTTATTGAAAAACTTTTTTCAGTGTCATGGTAACTTTGAACAGCCACTCAACCGTTTTAAATTGAGGACTATCTGTATTATCCCTCCATTAATGCCCCTAACCCCTTAAAAGCAATAAGAATGGGATTTGCAGCTTATCTCTTGTTAAGAATGGTGTTAAGGTATTTCTAACAACCACAAAGCAATTTATTTTAAATAATAGCGCCATCGTAGCACTCTTAAGCTACCAATCCTGAAATTAAAAAAGAAAAGAAAGAAAGGATAAAAGCAGGCCTAAAAGGAGATTAAAGTATTTCAGCAGCCACTAAAAAGCGTTAAGTGAAACTGATCTAACAGTTCTTATCGCCAATCATGATCTATTTGTTGATGCCCTAGATAAGTACGTAGAACCTCAAATGAGATGTAGAACTTCAGATGCTTCCCTCTTCATGCTTCACTACAGCATTTTGGCAGCCACTACAATAATAGCAAAGGATTCAGAATCCATTTCTGGCTTGATTCCACAGGAATCCAATCAGGTTCTAAATGGAGTTTTACATCGGCACCATCAACACAACAGTCAGTTGTGGTTTTAAGGAAAAAGCAAAGCAGGTTGAAAAAGGGAGGGCATTGCATTTTACCGAAGCAAAAAACTCACTTGGGTGATTCCTCCCCCCCCCCCCCCCTGCTCTTCTCTTTCACTTTGCTTCGAGAAAGCTTTTTACACATTTGGAAATCACAGATAAAGCCCTGGAGTTATTTGAATCCATCTTTGGGGCAATCCTGCCAAAGTAAATTGAAGGTTGAAGAGTCAGCAGCCGTACTCAAGTCTCACCCTTTAATAAATAATATTGTACACAGAAACACTTAATGGGCTTTTAGTGACATCAGGACTGCATGGATGATACTTCATAGATTTGTTTGTGGGTAAGAGAATCTGGGATGAGTGTCTGTAATCTTAAACTCACTAAATGTGTTTAACTTGTGATATTTCCTTCCTTCCTTTGTTTCTGTCACTCCTTCCTCCTTTCCTTTCTCCTCCTACCTCCCCCTTTCATTCTTTCTTTCTCTTTCTCATTCTTTCTTTTTCTCCTTCCTTCCTTCTTCCTGTCTTCTCCTCCTCCTTCTTCCTCCTCCTCCATTTCTTTCCCTCTCTTTCATTCCTCCCTCCCTTCCTCTCTCTCTTTCTTTCTTTTTCTCCTTCCTTCTCTTTTTCTTTTTAATTCCTTCTTTCCTTCCTTCTCCTCCTCCCACTCCCTTTCACTTTCTTTCTTTCTTTTTCTTTTCTTTTTCTTTCTTTTTCTTCTTTTTCTTTTTCTCCTTCTTTCCTTTTCTTCCTCCTCCCTCTCCCTCCCTTCCCTTCTTTCTTTCCTTTCTCTCTCTCTCTCCTTCCTTCCTTCCTTCCTTCCCATTCATTCATTCATTCATTCATTCATTTTCCCCTCCATTTCATTTCACTTTTGGAATTAACTGGTTATCTTCCAAGTCCAATGTTTGATGCTCAAATCCCTCATACATTTTTTCTTCTAAAGCTATGCTAAGATTTCCCCCCCCCCCAAAAAAAAAGAAAAAGAAAGAAAGATTATCTTACTAAGTACAAGAATGGGAAACATTTTTTGCTACATATATCAGCATCAGGCTGAAAGTTTTGCACAAAATTTGTAAAGTGAAACATTTGCACAACGTCTTGACCTTGGTTAGTGACAGCCTAGGTTCTTTATAATGTTGCCGTTTTCTTTCGCATGCATGGCTTTACATGTTGTGTGAACTGACCCCATTTGGTTATTTTATGTTTGAATGCAGAGGGTAGATCCAGAAAACAGATTATTTCATCTCTTCTTTGTCTCAGGTCCCTAACCTTAAAAAAATGGGGAATCATAAGCAATTTTTCAGCCCGGGTCGGACAAACTGGTTGTAGCGGTGGTGGGAGGCTCCACCCACCTACCCAGAGACTTCTGCGCATGCGCAGGAGCACGCCGAACTGGTAGTAAACAAATTAGCAACCCATCACTGCACTGTATGCATCAGATGAATCAATTCTGGCTGAAGGAGATGATCTTGAAAGTAAGTTGGCATCAAGCTATTAGTTTATATTTCAGTGTGTTGTGCAAACATGGACAATTCGGTAAATTCAGAAAATCATTATATCCTTTAACTATAGGACTGCATTTTGTGTGAACAGGACTCCTGCCTTGGACACCGGAAAATCAAAACCAGTCAGATTAGATCACACAATGGGGTGAAACAATATCCTCACCAGAGGTGGTATTCAGCAGGTTCTGACCAGTTCTGGAGCACCGGAAGCAGAAACTTTGAGTAGTTCGGAGAACTGGTAAATACCACCTCTGGCTGGCCCCACCCCCATCTATTCTCTGCCTCCTGAGTCCCATCTGATCACGAGGGAATGGGGATTTTATAGTATCCTTCCCCTGGAGTGGGGAGGGAATAGTGATTTTACAGTATCCTTCCCCTGGAATGGGGAGGGAATGGAGATTTTGCAGTATCTTTCCCCTTGAGTGAAGAGGGAATGGAGATTTTACAGTATCCTTCCCCTGGAGTGGCGAGGGAATGGAGATTTTACAGTATCCTTCCCCTGGAGTGGCGAGGGAATGGAGATTTTACAGTATCCTTCCCCTGGAGTGGGGAGGGAATGGAGATTTTACAGTATCCTTCCCCTGGAGTGGGGAGGGAATGGAGATTTTACAGTATCCTTCCCCTGCCATGTCCACCAAGCCACGCCCATAGAACCGGTAGTAAACATTTTTGAATCCCCACCACTGATCCTCACCTTATTGTATGACAGCATTCCAAGCGTGACCCGTCAAAAGCGCGAACGTCATAAGCGCGCCGACAACACCGCGGCGCTAAAACCGCGATGTCAAAAGCGCACCGACAACAGCGCACCGACAACAGCGCGCCGACAGAAGCGCGATTTCATTTAAGGTAAGATTTACAGTTAGGTTTAGGGTTAGGGTTAGGGTTAGGGTTAGGGTTAGGTTTAGGGTTAGGGTTAGGTTTAGGGTTACGTTACAGCGCGCTTCTGTCGGCGCGCTTTTGTCGGCGCGCTTTAGGGCTAATTAGTCGCTCATTCGTTGCACGGTTTTGTCACCGCGCTTTAGACACCGCGGTTTAGTCTGGCGCGCTTTTGTTGTGCGCGCATTTGTGGTGGAACCCATTCCAAGAACTAATTTGAACTAATATTAAAGACTCCAAGTCCAGGAAGATTTGAGAGTTGACCACACCACGAAAATATTTAGGAAAAAAGAGGCAACAACTCCAAGAAGCCTCTGGAAAGGAGCTTTTGAGCTCAGAAATAATTTCCTGGTCCAAGAACAAAGAAATGAAAACATGGTCAAATGGAGGAGCCATTTCTTTCCAAGATAAAGGGCGAAAAAAGGAAGATTGTGTTACCATTGTAAGTCCAAATGTCTTGGCACTAAGAGCGGCTAATTTCCTGCCAGGAAAGAGACGGGCCATTAACAAATCAGCTGTCCAAGTTGGCAAGGGCAGCTGTCCCCAAGGGCAGGCTGGGGAATATGTTTCCTGGGAAATTGCAAATCCTTCAAAAGAGCTTTGGAGGCCATGAAATTGAGAACATTCTGCTGATCTGGCTGAAGGGCCCTCAATTGATGCCTCCTCTACATATGGGGACGTGGTGGCTCAGTGGCTAAGACACTGAGCTTGTCGATCAGAAAGGTCGGCAGTTCGGCAGTTTGAATCCCTAGTGCGGTGTAACGGAGTGAGCTCCTGTTACTTGTCCCAGCTTCTGCCAACCTAGCAGTTCGAAAGCACGTAAAAATGCAAGTAGAAAAATAGGAACCACCTTTGGTGGGAAAGTAAGAGCGTTCCGTGCACCTTCGACGTTTAGTCATGAGGATTCTGCAATGCTCATAAGTGTGAAAATAGACACAAGTCACTTTTTTTCAGTGGTGTTGTAATTTCTTCTTTTTTTTTAATCATTAAAATATTTTTATTTTCCATTTTTCATTTTCATACAGTCACATATATACTGTGCATAACCGGGGCCATACAACATTAAACAATAATCACAGCAATTCCTCTTGTCAACAATACCCCCAGAAATATAAATAAAATAAAACTCAAACTCAAATAGAAACCCAATATACCTCTTCCACTCTCCATACACCTCTTCCTTCCACCCCCCTCCAACTTACTATCTTAGTGGTGTTGTAATTTCAAATGACCAGTAAATGAATGGTTGTAAATCAAGAACTACCTGTATACATTGCGGTGTATTACAGTCAGAGTAATAGAGTCAGAGGGACACAGTGGCTCGTGGCTAAGATGCTGAGCTTGTCGATCAGAAAGGTTGGCAGTTCGGCGGTTCGAATCCCTAGCATCACGTAATGAAGTGAGCTCCTGTTACTTGTCCCAGCTTCTGCCAACGTAGCTGTTCAAAAGCATGTAAAAATGCAAGTAGAAAAATAGGAACCACCTTTGGTGGGAAGGTAGCAGCGTTCCGTGCGTCTTCAGCATTTAGTCATGCCAGCCACATGACCACAGAGACCTCTTCGGACAGCGCTAGGTCTTCGGCTTTGAAACAGAGATGAACAGCGCCCCCTAGAGTTGGGAATGATTAGCACGTATGTGCGAGGGAAACCTTTACCTTTACCTACATATTTGTGATGACCAGAGGCAAGGCACGAAGGCAACACAATCAGCTGATAGTTCAAACTCCCTTTTATTGCTCCAACTTTTGCTCAGACACACACATACCTCCAGCAGCCTGTGGCTGTGAGTAGTAACGCTGTTAGCACAACGGTTTCAAGGCAAGAATTCCAGCAAGGCAAGAGAACAAGGCAATGAATCCCGCAAGCGAAGGAACAAGGCAATGATAAGGCAAGAAGTGCAGTGAACTCCAGACATCGACAACAGCACACAAAATTCCACAAATTCAGTGTTTGTTCCCAACAAGCACCCCTCTCCACAGTGTCTCTTTAAGTCTCAGTCGCCAGGTGTTCCTTGTGACAATGGGGTGGGGTGTGCTCCTCCCGAGTTGTCGTGCCTTCCTGCGCTGTTCCTGCCTTCTCTCCACTCTCCGTGCTGGGGGATCAGGAGTGGATGGTCCTTGTTCTTCACCTGAGCTCCATTGTTCCTCATCTCCACTGCCTGTCCTCTCTTCCCCCCTCTCTTGGTCGTTCTGCCCATTCTTTCCCGCTGGCAAACAGTCCCAAGCCCAAGGGACCTGGGGTTGCCTCATCCTGTCCTTCCCATGTTTCTCCAAAGCCAATGAGGCTGCCCCCTCAACCTGTTGGCCCCAGCTCTGGCTCATCCTCCTGTGCAGACTCAGGCTCCGTGACATTATTGTTGTTTCACCTCTTAGTCATCATCTCTGCTTACTTAGACCTACCAAGGGAAGATAGGCTTGTGATCCAGCGGGGTCACAAAGCAGAAGGTATGGACAGAGCTCAGTGGGGTAGGGTAGGTGTTCTGGCCCAGCAGGAGCTGTTGGAGCTGCCAATGGACTCCAATAGTGAGGGACCCTATGAGTTGGCTCTGGAAGATGTGGAGGACCCTGGGCAGGGTTCAGACTCTGAGCAGGGACCAGAGAGGCTGGTTGGCCACCATGAGGTGCCTGAGGCATGGAGCAGTGGTGAAGATCAAAGGGAGTTTGTCCCTGACACCTGGCAGAGGAGGGCAGAGAAACGAAGGCAGCAATTACGGAGACAGACTCATAGGAGATAATCAGGCCCAGGTGGTTGTGGTTTGGCTCCTCCCAAGAGGGTATATAAGAAGAGACTTTGGGAGGAGATCTTTTGCAGGACACAACCATTTATACCAAGCTGGATAAACTCTTGTGTGTATTGTATCTCTTATCTGTGGGCGTCTGGGTTGCTGCCAACGTCTTGTCTGTAAGTAATTACTGTGAATAAAGTGTGGCTAACAGTAAGCTTGTGTCAGTGTTACTCACCGGACCGGGGGGGGGAGGTGTCAGAACAGGTACGGTAGGGCTGCAGGCAGTTATGGTGTTGGACCTGAATCAAGGAGACCCAGCCATGGAAAACTACAATTGTCACCTTCAAAGCCTTATGTGGCCTGGGATCAAGTTATTTCAAGGGTGGGGTTTTCCCCCTCTTTTCCCCAGTTTGTTTTAGTTATCAAAATATAAAACATAAAATACAAAAATACAAAGGGAAAAAAAGAAAATAATGGGAAAATATGAGACGAAAGGGGGGAGAAAAGTAGGATAGAAGGAGAAAAAATGATGCCTTCCAACTCCTTTTGGTTCAGTAGAATTAGGTAATTGCAGCCTCAGCTTGATTCAGACAAACATGACCCCACACGGCCCAATGGGAGTCTGACTACAGCCAATAGAATACATGCCCTTGCCACAGGAACAGGAAGCTCAAAGGGCAAGGCCCAAGAGAAGATATAAATAACCCTCACTCTCCACTCTATGTGCTCAGCTGCCCAGGGCCTCAAACTCATGTGGTCCTCTTCAATAAACCATCTTTCCAATCAGCCTCCATGCTTCCATGCCTTTCTCTCCACTTTAAAAAAAAACGAATTAAATAAAATTTAAAAAAATTAAAATTGTGCCTGCTCAGGCAAAGGAACTGCCAATCTCCACTTCCTGTGTTCTACCTTTTTCGAGGTGCTTCTTCGTGGGCCAATACAAGAATGCACCAGATTTATCTTAAAACTGGGGCATGTCTGCAGCCTCTTGTGTGTTCTTGAGGACTTCTTGTATCTGAGCCTCACATCTGTGGTGTTGGCAACAGTGGAAAGTTTCTGGAAATTCTGCAAATGTTTGTGATTAGTCATCAAGTTGCCCATCAGCGGATGCAGAACATGGTGAAAGAGGTGATGAAAAGATTCTGTAAATACCCACATTAACTTCATGCCAGATTTGGGGGCGGGGTGGGAGAAGGCAGATGGAGGCCAGGTCATATCCTTCTCCTTTGGGGTTGCATCTCCTCTGGAGTATTTATCCAGAGATCCACGGCACAGTGTTGTGCATCACAACGATGTGGGATTGTGGTGAGAAAAAGCTGCACCTCGGTTCACCCATGTAACACCTATCCTCCGCGAGCTGCACTGGCTGCCTGTTGAT
The DNA here is from genome assembly GCF_009769535.1 of Thamnophis elegans. Classification (NCBI taxonomy): domain Eukaryota; kingdom Metazoa; phylum Chordata; class Lepidosauria; order Squamata; family Natricidae; genus Thamnophis; species Thamnophis elegans. The sequence goes on along the minus strand of NC_045545.1, from coordinate 91,535,494 downwards.
CTCCGGGTTCGATTCAAGGTGCTACTTATCACCTACAAAGCCCTTCATGGTACTGGACCTGGGTACTTGAGAGACCGTCTACTGCCAATTACCTCCACTAGACCGATACGATCGCATAGATTAGGCCTCCTCCGAATTCCATCATCTAGCCAGTGTAGACTGGCAACTACCCGGAGGAGAGCCTTCTCGGTGGCTGCTCCGACCCTCTGGAACGAACTCCCCGTGGAGATTCGGACCCTCACCACCCTCCGGTCCTTCCGCGCTGCCCTAAAGATCTGGCTGTCCCGGCTGGCCTGGGATTAAGACTCTAACCCCACTCGAATTGTGTGGCTGTTGTGTTTTTTAATATGTTGTATTGTCTGTATGTTGGAAACTGTTTGTCCTCCCCCCCACTTTTTTTAACTGTGAGCTGCCCTGAGTCCCCCCAGGGAAAAGGGCGGCATACAAATAAAGGGAAAATGAAATGAAAAAAAAATGAAAAAGTGTCTTTCTCCCTGACCACATCACAGAGGTTATTGTCTAAAGACAACTACGATAAGCCAGCAACAATTTGGAACAAAAGGCTCAGGACTAATGTGGGGTGTGGTGGGGGGGGGGAAATGAATTGTTTGGTCACAACCACACAAAATACTTTTGGAATAAAAAGTGTGAAGGCAAAGAAGAACAGAACATCTTGCTAAGTGTGATAAGCATGGAAAGGATTGCATTATGTTTTGGGGTTGTGTGACTGCCCAAAAAATGATGGGCAGATTTGAATGTGTCAACTCTTATAGAGTAGGTGGAGATAACAGAATAACAGAGTTGGAAGAGATCTTGGAGGTCTTCTAGTCCAACCCCCTGCTTAAGCAGGAGACCCTTTACAATTCCAGACAAGAGGCAGTCCAGTCTCTTCTTGAAAACCTCCAGCGGTGAAGCAACCACAACTCCTGAAGGCAAGTCATGCTGCTGGTTAATTGTTCGCACTCTTAGGAAATTTCCCCTTAGTTCTAGGTTGCTTCTCTCCTTGATTAGTTTCCATCCATTGCTTCTTGTCCTCTGCCTTCAGGTGCTTCAGAGAATAGGTTGTCCCCCTCTTCTTTGTGGCAGCCCCTCAAATATTGGACCACTGCTATCATGTCACGCCTAGTCATTCTTTCTAAAAGACTAAGACAAACCCAATCAGTGGTGGGTTTGATGTTTTGTTACCACTGATTTGCACCCCTTCCATGAATGCGCCCGGTCTTCCGCGCATGAACCTGGTCTCAAAAATGTGCCTGAATAGGACAGCATAGAGCCAGGGCATGTGGGCAGGCCCACTCATGATTTCCGCTATCGGTTCAGGCGAACTGCTCTGAATATCACCCCTGAACCCAAACCCTACAATATATATTAGCCTCCAGCCCCCCTAATCATCTTTCTTGCTCTTGAGATGTTTTAGGACTAAAAAGTCCAGAATCTTGCAAAAGGTGATAGGGTCTTCCAGCCTTCATTTATTAGTGAGTTTGTTAAGGTTGGGTTTCTTTTTGAAGATTTGGCATTTCTCCTTTCATCCTTTCCATACCTTGGGCTAAGCTGCTGATTCTTAGCAAAGACATGAATAATTTTTGATATCCCTCGGCTGCTGACATCTACAATCTTCCTAGAAATTGGGAAGAAGACAAGAGATTGCCTTCTTCCAAATCTCTCACCCAAAGAGTTTAATGAAGGGCAGCTAGTCCTCGACTTACAACCACAACGGAGCCCCCACATTTCTGTTGCTAAGTGAGGCAGATGTTAAGTGAACTTTGCCCCATTTTTCTTGCCACAGTTGTTAAGTGAAGCACTGCAGTTGTTAATAACACAGTTGTTAAGTGGCTTCCCCATTGACAGTTTGTTAAGTTAATAACATGGTTAAGTGAATCTGGCTTTCCCACATCAGAAGATCGCAAAAGGGGATCATGTGACACCCCCCCCCCCACCCGGGACATTGCAGCCATCATAAAATACATGTCAGTTGCCAAGGGTTCCAAATTTTGATCATGTGACCATGTGACACAGGTCATAAATCAATGGTCATTGCAACTTCTGTCACCCAACAAATGGTTGTAAGTTAAGGATTGCCTGTATCTTCAAACCGCCTCAAATTGAGAAAGAATAGTCTATTTCAACCTCAGGGTCACTCCAGGTCAGAGGTTGGCAACCTTAAACACTCAAAAAGCCACAAAAGTCCTAACCGGAAGCCCCCCGCCCCCCGTATTCAATTCTGGAGCCGACCGGAAGTCCAGTTCTCCCACCAGAGTCTCCTCCTAGCGTGGCGTCATTTTTCCTCTACCTGTCCTAACCGAAAGGCCTATCAATTGTGGAGCCGACTGGCAACAGGGAGCCACAGCAGAGGGATGAAAGAGCCACATGTGGTTCCAGAGCCGCATGTTGCTCCAGAGCCGCATGTGGCTCCAGAGCCACAGGTTGCCAACCCCTGCTCTAGGTGAATCAAAAGTAAATCTCAAACCAAATTTGAAGTTTCTTTGTGCCGTTGATAACTTGCGGGAAGAAGAAGAGAGCAGATACGTTTTAGGGAAACCAAGTTTTTTTTACATTTCTCAACCTACCCATTCCAACTTTCCAAGATAAGGTGGAAGATAATTGGAGGCCTCTGAATGTAGGCATAAAGATAAAGTTTAAGCCACAGAGGCTGTCATTGAAAAGTAAGGTGAAATAATTGCCTTAGCTTGCCTAAGCAAACATGTTGGCTTGTACGGATATCGTTCCATGCATGCTAGTTTCGCCTTCAAACTTTAGCTTCTGAGAGATCGGTGTTTTTTTTGTTTCACTGAATATTCTGATGCTTTTTTTAAATTAAAAAAATCGGTGTTTTTTTTTTACTGCTTTCCGCAAGCTGGCAAGTGTTGAAAGGTGCCAACTCCAAATTTCCTAGTCATGCATCTTACCCATGTGATTGTTCCACTCGGTCTTACTCATGCTACAAATTCATCACCTCTGAGTTACTATTTTATCAAACCCACAAACTCATCTCCTTCAAGGACCTGGGCTTTTTCGGTCTGAATGAGAAAATTCTGCTTGAGTCATCTCCGATTCCACGCTAACCATGATCCACAAACACAAGGGACCATAAAGAGTTGATATGGGTGGTGCGGGGGGTGGGGGGAATCCCAGCCACCAGAATAGACTTGAGTCACAAGTTTTGACCTAGAATAGGAGAAGTCAATAAACTCCATCAGATGGAGGGCTACATGTTTTTTTAACACAGAGACTTAATTGCATCATAAATACTGTATTTTTCGGAGTATAAGACGCACCTTCCCCCCTAAGAGTGTGGAAATGTTGGTGCATCTTGTACACCAAATACAGCCATTTTGAGCCTCTTGAAGCCCCAGGCGCCCTCATCTCATTTTTGCAAAAAATCAGTGAAAAACAGGCTGTTTTTGCCTTCTCCCAGCCCCCAGAAGCACACTGCAGGCTTCACCAGGGCTGGGGGAAGGCAAAATGCCCCCGTTTATGTGAAAAACAGGCAAAAAATGGGTTAAACTAGCCAAACTAGAACTCACAGTCTCCTGGTGATTGGCTCAAAATCACCCAGTTGGCTTTCATCCCTAAGGCAGAACTAGAACTCCCAACCTCCTGGTGATTGGCTCAAAATCACCCAGCTGGCTTTCATCCCTAAGGCAGAACTAGAACTCCCAAGCTCCTGGTGATTGGCTCAAAATCACCCAGCTGGTTTTCATCCCTAAGGCAGAACTAGAACTCACAGTCTCCTGGTGATTGGTCAAAATCACCCAGCTGGCTTTCATGCTTAAAGAGGGACTAGAACCCCCAAGCTCCTGGTGATTGGCTCAAAATCACCCATCTGGCTTTCATCCCTAAGGCAGAACTAGAACTCACAATCTCCTGCAGATTGGCTCAAAATCACCTAGCTGGCTTTCATCCCTAAGGCAGAACTATGATAGTACTCCCTGTCTCATTTCTAGGTCAGCACCTTAATCACTACACACACACTGATTCTCTAAGATCAGTTGCCTCTTTAGCTGTCACATTCACACAAGGTCACCTTAGGTATGGTAGACTTTGAACGATTCTCTGCTCCTGTGGGTTGGGTTCCGTTTGACTGCCCTCCACAAAACCAGAGAAGGGTTAACTTAGTCCTCAGGGCCAGAATGTTGCGTGAAGCCAGCCAACAAGTGGTGCCCTAAAACCCCTCGAGGGCTGCAATCCCCTCAATGCCACTTTGTTCTGTGGCCCAACCAGGGATTAACCCCCCCTCTCCTTGATCTCCCCCTCTAGGATTCCCTCCGCTTCGTGCCTGCTGCCAAACCAGCTGCTCAGAAGCCCCGGTGGTGGCGTCAGCGGAGGGGTGGGGGTGTAGAGCTGCGGCGGGCTCCCTCGTTGTCAAGCAGCGTGGGAAGAAAACCCGTCTCCCCAGAGCGTCAGCAGTGAGAGAATGACTTCGGTGGAAGAGGGTGGGTCTTTCTCTCTCCCCTCCTCTTTCTTTTCTTCCCTCTTCTTTCCCTTCCTTCCCTCTCTCTCTCTTCCTCCTTCCCTCTCCTCTTTCTACCTCTTTCTTTCCTTCCTTCCCTCTCTCCCTTCCCCTCTCCTTCCCTCTTCCTCCCTCCTTCCTTCTCTCTCTCTTTCCCTCTTCCTCCCTCCTTCCTTCTCTCTCCCCTTCCCTCCTGCTCTTTCCCTCCTTCCCTCCCTCTTTCTCCCCTCCTTCTCTCCTTCCTTCCCTCCCCTCTTTCTTTCCTTCCCTCTTCTTCCCTTTCCTTCCCTCTCTCTCCCCCTTCCCTCCCCTTCCTCCCTCTTTCTTTCCTTCCCTCTCTCTCCCCTCTCCTTCCCTCCCTCCCCTCTTCCCCTCTTCCTCTCTTCCTTCTCTCTCTCCTTCCCTCTTACTCTCTTTCCCTCCTTCCTCCCCTCCCCTCTCTCTCCCCCTTTCTTTCCTTCCCTCTTCTTCCTGCCTTCCTTCTCTTGCTTTCCCTTTCCCTCTCTCTCCTCCCCTCCCTCTTTCTCTCCCCCTCTTTCTTTCCTTCCTTCCCTCCTCCCTCCCCCTCTCTCCCCCTTATCCTCCCCTCTTCCTCCTTTCCTCTCTCTCTCTCTCTCTCTCTCTTTCTCTCCCTCCCTCCCTTCCCGCCCTCTCATCTTGGAAAGATGACCGACGGTAACCCCGGGTAGTAGACGCGCACTCGCCCCTCCTCCCAAGCGCGACGGTTGTCCCTGCACGCCAACTGATTGTGTCACCCACATCCTGCAGGCGCACCTCCGCTTCTCGGCTCCAAGAAGACAGCTGCGCCCGCCGCTCGCGAAGCCAGAAGGGTAATCTACGGAGCAGAGAGGCTGCCTTGGCACAATCCCGTGGGCCGGCTTCATTCATTGTTTGACTTCACACGAGATGCGGGGAAAAAACTAAACTAAGCTAAACTAAGCTAAGCTAAACTAAATTAAGATAAACTAAACTAAACTAAACTAAACTCAGATCTGGCTTCCCTTCCAGAATTTTAAGCCGCCCTCCCTTCGCCGCCCAAACCTGACCCAACCTGAGCGGGTTTTTTTTTTTTTTTTTGGGGGGGGGGAGAAATCTCCAGCCCAGAGGTTTACACCTGACCGAGTTAAGCGAGTCGCGTGAAGGCAGCACAAGAACATCTTATTTTCTAGTAAGGCGGGAATGGGGAAGAAAATAATAATATATTTATATATTAAAAAGTAAAATACAAAGCGGGGGGAGGACCTAATCAGGATAGATTTGAGAAGGAAAGGGGGCAAGAAATGATATTTAACTATTTTGGGGTTTCCGGAAATACCACTCCAAGGAAATAAAATTAAAGAGCTGGAAGAGACACCAACAAGAATAGAAAAAAGAAAGAGAGGAGGAGAGGAGAGGAAGAGGAGGGAAGTAAGATAGAGGTAAGGAAAGGAAGACGGAAGGGAGAAGGAGGGAGGGCAGGAAGGAGAAGAGGAAGAGAGGAGTAGGGGAAAGGTAAGGGAAGAAGGAAGGGAAAGGAGAGAGGAAGGAAGTAGAGAAGGAGGGAGAAAAGAAAGGGAAAAGAAGATGGTGTCAAAACAGGCGAGGGATGGTAAACAAAGTAACCCAAACCGTATGTTATGGGTTATGTAATGACAAATGAAATGACAAATGTATAAGAACGACGAATGTAAAAAAGAATAACAACTATGTGAATGTATACCTATAATTGTATATAAAGAACAAAAAAAATTAAAAAAAACCTTTTTTTTAAAAAAAAGATCTTTTCTCTCGGGCAGAAAACATGTTTTTTTCCTCCCTTGGGGAAAGGGGGGGGATGATTCCTCCTTGGTTTTAGAGAAAGGGTCTCACTTGCGCAGATCTGATATATGTATGTGTATGTGTATGTGTATGTGTATGTGTATATGTATGTATGTATATATATATATATGTATGTATGTATGTATGTATATGTATATGTATATGTATATGTGTGTGTGTGTGTGTGTGTGTGTGTGTGTGTGTGTGTATATATATATATATATATATATATATATATATATATATATATATATATATATATATATATATATATATATATGTTATATTTATGCTGATAAATAAATAAAGGGAGACTAGTATAGATCTATTTCAAGCTATTTAGCTCTCATCAGCTAGCCACACCCTTGGGTGTATATATATATATACACACACACACACACATACATACATACACATACACACATACAAATCACCCTCGACAACTCATACGACTTGGTCATATATAACTGCTTTCTGGACCAGATCACACGTGGTTGCTCCCTGTGTCGGCCAACCTGCGTTCCCTTAAACCCCGCTTTGGGGGGGGGGGGCGAGAAAGAAGTTCTCCCCTCTCTTTTCTCTCCTGGACCAACACCCCGAAATTGCAGAAAGTTTCCCCGAGAATTTCCAGAAAAGCACCGGCCGAACCTTTCCCTCGGGCGCCGCTGGACCGCGCGAAACGGCATAAAGGACACAGACGGTGTGTGACCCTAGGTAATGAAACGTCTGGAAGGAAACCACCCATCTCAGAGAGCACCAAGGACCCCCCCCCCCAGCTCCCCTTCCTCTCCTCCTCCTCCTCCTCCTCCTCCTCCTCCTCCTCCTCCTCCTCCTCCTCGCAAACCCCACTTCCCTCTAGCATTGATGCTGTTACCTAGTTTGGGTAATGAAACGTCTGCAAGGAAACCACCAAGCTCAGAGAGCACCAAGGACCCCCTCCCCGTCCTCCTCCTCCTCCCCCCCCCCGCCCCAAATCCCACTCCCTTCTAGCACTGATGCTGTTACCTAGTCAATCAACTCTGTTAATCTGCCATTTGTTACCTAATTGGGTAATGAAACGTCTGCAAGAAAACCACCAAGTTTAGAGAGCACCAAGGAATCCCCCAGTCCTCCTCCTCCTCCCCCCGCCCCAAATCCCACTCCCTTCTAGCACTGGTAATGTTACCTAGTGTGGGCAACCAAACGTTTGCAAGAAAACAACCAAGCTCAGAGAGCACCAAGGAATCCCCCAGCCCCCCCCTTCCTCTCCTCCTCCTCTTCCCCGGAAACCCCACTTCCTCCTAGCATTGAATGAAACGTCTGCACCCAGCTCCACGCTCCACCAAGCTCCGAGAGCACCAAAGGACCTCTCGCCATCTCAACCCTGAGCTACGAATATTCTCCTTTGAGCGAAGAGCAGAAAGGAGGCGTCGAGCATGAACAGTCAAATCAATTAAACACCCCCCCCCCCCGATGAATAGGAGACACCGCCCCCCCCCCCACTCCCCGTTAATTTTCCCTAACGCGCCTGTATTCAGGCAGGTTTTTTCCCCCCCCAGCAAAATACAACCAGACCCGAGGAAAATCTGGTTGGTTGCCGTGCGGGAGAGACGTGTGTCACACAAAGGAAGCCACTTGCACGCGCGCGCCCACACAAACAAACACACACACACACACACAGAGACACACACGCCCGTCTCGTTGCCAAGGGGTTTTCGCGCCCTTCTGCATCTCTCTCTCTCTCTCTCTCTCTCTCTCTCTCCTCTCTCTCTCTCTCTCCCTCCCTCCCTCTCCCTCTCTCTCTCTCTCTCTCTCACACACACACACACAAACACAATCACCCGCCTCGTCCCCATTCATCTCCGCACACAACCGCTTTACAACCGCTCCCCCCGCTTGAAACGCTGAATCATCTGCAGCGTGTTTGGTCTGCAGCGTGCAAAAAAAAGGGGGGAGGGAGGGGGCGACTTACTGGCTCTTAACAGCACAACTACCCGCATCTCCTCCTCGGCTTTAGCTCGGTGCAAGCAAAGCTGTCAGAAAAAAAAAACCAGCTGTTCCCATCCAAATAAAATAAAATAAAACCAGATGTTCCGAAGAAGAAAACGACGAAACGGAATCTAAACCGGCCCGAGGTGCTTTTGACCCATCTGGATTGCGCCCCCCCCCCTTTGAATCCGTAACGGGGATGACGACAATGGAGGGATCCAGAGAGGCATCTCTCTCCGCCCCCGGCCGCCCAACCCAGCTCGGATTCCCCTTCCATTCTTACCTAGGCTCCCCGTTCCCACGGGTGACTGCGTTCCACGTGTCACACGGACGCCGTTCCCGGGCTTGGGTGGATTCGCATGGCGCGCCTCCCAATCCTTAAGGAACCGAGCGGCGAGGCGCGTCGGTCAGCATAAGGCTGCGCGGAAAACATCGTAGTACACTCATGCCAGGTAGCGATCTCTTTCCGACGTTTCTTTTGAACCACTCGATTTTTTTTCCTTCCTTCCTTCCTTCCTTCCTTCCTTCCTTCCTTCCTCCTTCCCTTCCTCCCTTCCTCCCTTCTTTCCTTATTTCCTTCCTTCCTTCCTTTTTTCCTTCCTTCCTTCCTTCCTTCTTTCCTTCCTAGGCTAACTAACCTGCCTTCCGCGTCTTACAACTCGCTTCCACCTCGCTGCATCTTCGCTTCACCTGTACCTGTTTTTATTTTGCAATGACCCGGAGAGAGCCTCTCCCTTCTTCGGCTCTTCCTTCCCCCTCCCCTCCTCTCCCCTCCCTCTCATTCAATCCCCAGGTTAAAAAACCGCCTCCTTCGCCCGGACTAAGGTTTGGCCGGACCAACCCAAGCGCCTCTGACGTGCTGGTCTTATCTCGGCTTAAGCCAATGGCGAGAAAAGCGGGGAAACAAGCCGAAATGACAGCCCAGGAGATTGACGGGCAGGGAGGAAAAGGGTTAAGAGAAACAAAGCTGGGAGGCGTGTCAAAACGGGGCGGGGCGGGGTAGGGTGAGGGGGTGGGGAGGAAGACAATGACAGAACAAAAAGAAATAGGGGAACAATAGCAAGAATAAGAGGAAAACCTAAAGGAGGCATAGAGGTTTGGGGGAAATATCCCCCTCCCCAGGTAAAGTTTTTAACAGGTTGGCAGAGTTGGAAGGGACCTTAGAGGTCATCTACTCTAACCCCACCACCACACACACACACACACACACACACACACACACAAGCAGGAGACTGACAGGTGGCAGTCCAGTCTCTTCTTGAAAGCTTCCAGTGATGGAGCATATAAGATTTTTTTAAAAAAGTTCTTTTTTTATTTTTAGTCTCATGCACACATTTACAAGTATACATTCTCATAGTTATTATCACATGTTAACACTTTTAAACATTCCTTTTTCCACATAAAAAATTAAAATATATGATTGGGATTGCTTTGCTTACCATCCCATACATCTATCCTACTTTCCTTTCCTTTTTTCCCTCCCTCCCTTCTCTACTTTCTTCTTTCCTCCTCTCCTTTTCCTTTCCTTCTTCCCCTTCCTCGCAGCTACTCCTCTCAACCTCTTCCCTTTCATACCCTCCTCCTCCTATCCCTCCCCTTCTTCCTCTCCTTTCCTCTTTCTTCTTTCCCTCTCCTTCTCTTCTCTTCTACAACTTTTGAAGGCAACTTCTGTTCCATTGGTTGATTGTTCTCGCTGTCAGAAAATTCCTCCTTATTTCTAGGTTGAATCTCTCCTTGGTCAGTTTCCACCCATTATTCCTTATCTGGCCTTCAGGTGCTTTGGAAAACTGCTTGACCCCCTCCTCTCTGTGGCAGCCCCTCAAATATTGGAACGCTGCTATCATGTCTCCCCTGGTCTTTCTCTTCACTAGTCTAGCCATGCCCAGTTCCTGTAGCTTTTCTTCATTCATTGGCATTTTATTTATATATGATTATAGCAATAGCACTTAAGACTTATATCCTGCTTCACAGTGCTTTACAGCCCCCTCTAAGCGGTTTACAGAGTCATCCTATTGCCCCCTACAATGTGGGTCCTTATTTTACCAATGTCGGAAGGATGGGAGGCTGAGCCAACCTTGAGCCGGTGTGAATCAAACTGCCAAATTTGCAGGCATTGGCAGTCAGCAGAAGCAGCCTGCAATACTGCATTCTAACCACTGCACCACCACATTTCATTATCTCACCTTTATTATTTTTTAAAAATAATTCAAGGCAGCGAAACATACCTAATGCTCCTTCCTCCTCTTATTTTCCCCACGACAACAATCCTGGGAAGTGGCTTGGCTTGAGAGAGACTGGCCCAAAATCACCCGGCTGCCTTTCTTGCCTAAGGTGGAACTAGAACTCACCATCTCCTGGTGATTGGCCCAAAGTCACTCAGCTGGTTTTCATGCCTAAAGCAGGACTAGAATTTACAGTCTCCTGGTGATTGGCCCAAAGTACCCAGCTGGCTTTCATGCCTAAGGCGGGACTAGAAGTTACAGTCTCCTGGTGATTGGGCCAAAGTACCCAGCTGGCTTTCATGCCTAAGGCGGGACTAGAACTTACAGTCTCCTGCTGATTGGCCCAAAGTCACCCAGCTGGCTTTCATACATAAGGCGGGACCAGAACTCACAGTCTCCTGCTGATTGGCCCAAAGGCACCCAGCTGGCTTTCATGCTTAAGGTAGGACTAGAACTTACAGTCTCCTGCTGATTGGCCCAAAGTACCCAGCTGGCTTTCATGCCTAAGGCGGGACTAGAAGTTACAGTCTCCTGCTGATTGGCCCAAAGTCACCCAGCTGGCTTTCATGCCTAAGTCAGGATTAGAACTCACAACCTTCTGGTTTCTAGCCTGGTGCCCTAACCACTAGACTGCACTGGCTCTTTGACACATCAAGCCAGCAACTCTTGAAAACATCCTGACACATAGCCCATACTTGGAGTCTGAATTGTGGACAGAAGAAACTGAAGGAGAGAAGGCAATGTAGAAGATGTAACTAGCAGACAAGTCGTACTTAACGTGCAGTCCTCAACAGCGTTACATCCACATGGTGGGAAGTAAGAAGTGTGGGGTACCCCAAGGTTCTGTCTTAGGCCCAGTACTCTTTAATATCTTCCTAAACCAGTGTTTCTCAACCTTGGCAACTTGAAGATGTCCGGACTTCAACTCCCAGAATTCCCCAGCCAGCGAATGCATTCGCTGGCTGGGGAATTCTGGGAGTTGAAGTCCGGACATCTTCAAGTTGCCAAGGTTGAGAAACACTGTCCTAAACGATCTAGATGAGGGAATAAAAGGGGAACTCATCAAATTTGCAGGAGACCCTAAGCTGGCAGAAATAGCCAAATACCTCCAGAAGATAAGCTGAAAATCTAAAAGGCTCTTGATGGACTTGAACCAGGAGTGAAATCCTCCCGGTTCGGCTGAACTGGTAGGGACGATTGTCATTGGTTCTGCAAACCAGTAGTTTTAAAAAAAAGTTTCCAAGGATCGTGCAGCTCAGCTGTGAGCCGCGTGATTGCCCAAAGCTTTTTCCCCACTTTTTAAAGCATTTTTTCCCCTGCCGGTTCGGTCATACAGGCAGGAACAAAATGCTTTAAAAAGTGAAAAAGAACGCTTCCGATGATCGTGTGACTCACAGCTAGGCCACACAATTGTTAGACGCTCCCCCCCCCTACTTTTTAAAGCATTTTTTTCCTGCCTATTCGCCCACCAAGCCATGCCCACAGAACCGGTAGTAAAAAAACCTTTGAATCACACCACTGCTGTAAAACACTGTTAAGCGGTATGTACAGTGGTGGGATTCAGCCGGCTCGCACCTATTCGGGAGAACCGGTTGTTAACTTTCTAAGCAGTTGGGAGAACCAGTTGTTGGAAGAAATCTCATATTTTTTTCCCACTTTACGGGTTAATCCTGTAAGGAAGGCAGGAATGAAACATTCTGGTGTTGTTTCTAGCCTAATCTTTATTGCCCTGCTTACAGAAATTGCATCTCTGATTAACCCTTATTACATTGTAACAACTAAGGTGAAGCACCCATCCACGTGAATGACATTGAGTTGGCCATGCCCACACAGTCACAGGACCACAAAGCCACACCTACCAAGTTGGTTATTAGGGCAGTGTGGGAAGTTATCACCCAGCCCTCTCCCAGAAAAATGAAATATCCTAGAAAATATTGAAAAGGCAGAATATTTTTCTGGATATGAAAAGAAAGAAACATGTTTTAAAAGACAGAATAGTTGCCTGTAGCTTCCTGCCCATCCCCACTGTTAATGGGCCATTAAGAAGGCCAAGCTAGTCCATTTTACATAATAAAGACTTCTCCATTGCAGCTCCAGGGGGAAGGGATTAAGGAACTTTACTCAACAGACCACATGGCATCTGAGAACTCAACCAAATCTGGATTCAAAAGACAGCCTAGAGAGTAGCCCCTGCATGGCCCCATGGGAGTCTGACAACCAATCAGAATATATTTCTTACACAGGAACAGGAAACAGAGAGGTGGGACTGAGCAGGTTATAAAAAGCCTAGCAAGCCCCTCCCTCGGCCCTTCTCTTCTTCTCCACCAACATTGAAGCATGTGATCACCTTTTCTGTTCAGGGCTCAAGCCATGTGGTCCTGTCCACCATTAAACCACCTTTCCAAGCAGCCTCCATGTCTCCCGTGGCACGACAAAACCGCGCTCGACTAAAGCGCGCCCGATTAAACCGCGTCGCTGACGTCATCAACAGGGCGACAACAGCGAGCGCGGAGAAAGAAGGGCGCTTTAAATAGCACTTTGAAAGCAAGCCGATTCAACTTAAGGTAAGGGTTAGGTTTAGGGTTAGGGTTAGGCTTAGGGTTAGGTTTAGGGTTAGGTTTAGGGTTACGTTTAGGGTTAGGTTTAGGGTTAGGTTTAAGATTAGGTTTAGGATTAGGTTTAGGGGGGTTAGGTTTAGGTTTAGGGGTTAATTTTAGGTTTAGCGTTTACAGCGTGCTTCTGTCTCCGCACTGTTGTCGCCCTGTGATGATGTCAGCTACGTGGTTTCGTCGAGCGCGCTTTAGTCGAACGCGGTTTTGTGGTGGAACCCATGTCTCCAGTGTCTTTTTCCCCACTTGGAGTTGAACCCAGAAGGACATTTCTTTCATCAGCAGATAACCGGTTGTTAAATTATTTGAATCCCACCACTGGGTATGTAAGTCTATGTGCTATAGTTATCCACTTTCCTTCTGGTGGATTTCTCTTCTTCTGTATCCTAAGCAGATCCTTTAGGACAAGCTAATCTGGTTGCAGACCATTTCGTGCAGGGACTGTGTGGATACAACTCTCTTAACCTGAGCACTGAATCCACTCCTCTCTTTTTTGCACTTGCACAATCGTTCAAGAAGCAGCTAATCCTTATCAGCTGGATTGTGCAATGCAATCCATTCAACCCTAATCAAACAGATTTTAAAACTTCACACGCTTGGCCTGCTGTGCACGTTCAACTATCTAATCTATCACCAACCTGGCTAGGCCCAACACACAAGCACAGCTGCTGGGGATGTGTGTGTGAGGGGGGGGGAAACCCCTATCTATCCAACAATCATTGTTTTGGCCTTTTGCAAAATAGTCAAACATAAAACGTAGGAGAATCTAATCATCAATTTTGGGACTTGGTGTCTATGTTGACCCTGAAAAGCTATGCTCAATTTATTCTGGTGTATTGTGGGTGATAAGAGAAAAATCTGGGAAATTAGAAGGAGAAGAGACTCAAGGTTTAAATACCAGATAAAGGTTAACTAAAAACAGAATTCCAACACAGCACTTATTTTGAGTTCCAATACAATCACAGCTGTTCTCACTTCTGGATGACTTCAAGTGAGACTAATTAAAAAGTAGCACATCAGGGAGACATCCACAAAATCTAACATGGTGCCATTGATGAAAGAAATGTCCTTCTGGGTTCAGCTCCAAGTGGGGAAAAAGACACTGGAGACATGGAGGCTGCTTGGAAAGATGGTTTTAATGGTGGACAGGGCCACATGGCTTGAGCCCTGAACAGAAAAGGTGATCGCATGCTTCAATGTTGGTGGAGAAAAGAGAAGGAAGGACTGAGATGCTGAGTCCCTGGTTTTATGCCCTCTCTGGCCTTTGATCTTGATCTTGTATTCTGATTGGTTGTCAGACTCCCATGGGGCCATGCAGGGGCAACTCTCTAGGCTGCGTTTTGAATCCAGGTTTGGTTGAGTTCTCAGATGCCATGTGGTGAGTTGGGGCCAATATTATCATGCTTTAATCCCATCCCCCTGGAGCTGAAGTGGAGAAGTCTTTATTATGTAAAGTGGACTAGCTTGGCCTTCTTAAGGGCCCATTGACAAAGTGGGGATGGGCAGGAAGCTACAGGCAGCTATTCTGTCTTTTAAAACATGTTTCTTTCTTTTCACATCCAGAGAAATATTCTGCCTTTTCAATATTTCCTAGGATATTTCATTTTTCTGGGAGAGGGCTGGGTGATCCCCTTACATCACTCATATTTAGTCTATGTCAGAGGTGGGTTTCTACCGGTTTGGACCAGTTTGGACGAACCGGTAGTGGTATGGCGGCCTGTGTCGCAGGGATTCCCCCCCCCCCCCCAAACTGGTTCCCTGGTCACCGCCATCACCACTGCCATCTTGTTTTTGAGTTCTGCTCAGTAAAGTCAGCCAGAACCCACCCCTGATCTAAATATTTCATCTCCCTTTACATCTACCTCTCACTGTCAACTCTCTAGAGCCCCATCAATACCTCTTTCATCAATTCTATTATTCTGCTATTCTGTTGGTTCCAAATACAAGTCAAAGGCATTTAGGGATCATGAGAATGGTGGTGTTCACTGTATCCTTAAATGCTTAAGTTTCATTATGAACTAACAAGACCTCTCTTCTTTCTAAAATCTCTCTTTCTAAAAACCCATGGTGACCCCATGGGCAGCCTTCCTCCAGGCCTTCCTGTCCTCTACCATCCTCTGGAGTCCATTTAAGTTCACTCCTACTGCTTCAGTGACTCCATCAAGCCACCTCGTTCTCTGCCATCCCCTTCTTCTTCTGCCCTCCATCATTCCCAGCATAAGGCTCTTCTCCAATGAGTCCTTCCTTCTCATTAGGTGGCCAAAGCATTTGAGTTTCCTCTTCAGGATCTGGCCTTCTAAAGAGCAGTCAAGGTTGATCTCCTCTAGGACTGAGTGGTTCAATCGCCTTGCAGCCCAAGGGACTCGCAGAAGTCTTCTCCAGCACCAGAGTTCAAAGGCCTCCATTCATTGGTGCTCAGCCTTGCTTACGATCCAACCTTCACAGTCATCCATTGCAACTGGGAAACCCATAGCGTTGACTATACACAGTTTTGTTGGCAGGATGATATTTATGTTTTTTAGTATGCTGTCTAGATTTGCCATAGCTTTCTTCCCCAGGAGGAAGCGTCTTTTAATTTCTTGGCTGCAGTCCCCATCTGTGGGGATCTTAGAGCCCAGGAAAGTAAAATCTGTCACTGCCTCCATTTCTTTCCCATCTATTTGGAATGGAGAGAGCCAGATGCTTGTTTGTTTAGATAGTTCAAAAGTGGAATTTCATGCAGGTGTCTGTTAGATATGCCAAAAAGACAGAAGCGATCCAGCTGTGAGCAGATTTAGCTCAGTCCAAGGACTTCTGCAGGTGTCTTACTCTATCCTAAGCAGAAGTAAGAAGATGAAATAACGGTTATATCCTCAAACCAAAGCCACGGACAGGACAAATAAAAATTTGAGCTTCGAAGGAGTGTCTCTGTATTCGTCAACAACAACCCACGAAGAAGGATCAAGCATCTTGTTTCTTTCCCAGCCTCCAATTCTTGGCTTGTCCTAAGGTTGAAAAAGGGACCAGGGAGATTACTACTTGTTATACCATTTGATGTATCCGTTTACTTATTTCCCACATTCGAAGCTGGTTCTAATCAAAGGGTTTCTAAAGGCCAGAGTTGAAAAACAAGGAAGTTGGAACCAATGCAGGGATTAGTTTTTCTTCTGCATTTCTTCAACTGTTATCGCCCTTCACTCTGGGCCCATCGATACTGTTCTGCTTGCATGCTTCGATTCAAAGATGCCCCGCTTGCTTTTTGCGAAGAATATGTCCTCCAAATAAAATCTCCATCTGTCTTTTATCTATCTATCTATCTATCTATCTATCTATCTATCTATCTATCTATCTATCTATCTATCTATCTATCTATCTGAGATAGATAGATAGATAGATAGATAGATAGAGAGAGAGAGAGAGAGAGAGAGATAGAGAGATAGAGAGATAGAGATAGAGATAGAGATAGATCAGTTGTTCCCAAACTTGGCAACTTTAAGACTTGTGGACTTCAACTTCCAGAGTTCTCCAGCCAGAAGAGCTAGCTGGAGAATTCTGGGAGTTGAAGTCCACAAGTCTTAAAGTTGCCAAGTTTGGGAACCACTGATATAATATAGATATAGATATAGATATAGATGATATAGATATAGATATAGATATAGATGATATAGATGATATAGATATAGATATAGATATAGATATAGATATAGATATAGATATAGATATAGATATAGATATAGATATAGATATAGATATAGATATAGATATAGATTAGATATAGATATAGATATAGATATAGATATAGATATAGATATAGATATAGATATAGATAGATAGATTGATTTCTAATCTGTATATAGAACTAACCGATAACCCTGTGTTGCCCGAGTATTTATTTATAGGGGGGAAATGTCCAGACCAAACATAATTTCTAATGTTGGTTTTCCCCCCTTACCGGTGGAAGGATTTGCCTCCAGAACTTGTGGATGCTCCAACTCTGGAGGTTTTCAAGAAGAGATTGGACAACACTTTGTCTGAAATGGTTTAAGGCTTCCTGCTTGAGGGGGGAGCCCCCTTGAAGAGTACTGTGAAGCTGTTACCATGCAACTGCACTGCACTGCACAGTAGAAGCCATTTTACGGCAATACAGTGAAAGCCATTTTAAGGCACAACAGGCTGTATCTTAACAGAACACATACCCTGAGGGATTTAGGGTTGTTTTATCCCCATGATATTTTTTCCCAGCTATTAAGTCACCTGTGTACCAACTTTGGTTGAAATTGCTCGAGGCTTTCCAGAGTTATGCTGGATATCTCTCTTTCTCTCGCTCTCTCTCTCTCACTCTCTCTTTCTCTCTCTCTCTCTCTCTCACTCTCTCTCTCCCTCTCTCTCTCTCTCTCTCTCTCTCTCTCTCTCACACACACACACACACCTTTTTATATGTACAGATAGATTGATGATTTTAAACAAGGATGATTAAAAACAAATGTAAGTAAAGTAAGAAAAAGCAAAGAAAAAGAATTCAAAGAGAAAGCTAAAAGGGCAAGAAAGGGAATACCAGAATAACAGAGCTGGAAGGGACCTTGGAGGTCTCCTAGTCTAGCCCCCTGCTCAAGCAGGAGACCTTACACCATTTCAGACAAATGGTTGTCCAATCGCTTCTTAAAAACCTCCAGTGTTAGAGTACCAGTAATATGTCTGGAAAAAAGTAAACAAAAAATAGACAAGAAAGAAATTCAAAGAAGTACAGTAGCTTCTGATCTTCTTTACTGTAAATTATATTTACAGTTATGAATTTAACTGTTACTCTATTCTTGGAACATAACTCCGGTCAGCAATAAACATAGATACTTTTCTCGCTTCAAATAAATCAAATTAGCCATCTCAGCAAGTTTCTCTGCTGCCCATTTCTCTAGTGTGGATAGTGCTGAATCTTCACATCTGCACAGGTAGTCCTCAACATACAACAGTTCATTTAGTGACCATTCAAAATTGCAATGGCACTAAAAAAGGGGGGGGGACTTGGGACCATTTTTCACACTTTTGCAGCATCCGCATGGTCAGGCGATCAAAATTGGGATGCTTGGCCAGTGACTCACATTTATGACGGTTGTAGGGTTGCGGGGTCATGTGATCCCCCTTTTACTAATTTGGTAAGGCCACACTTGGAATACGGCATTCAGTTTTGGTTGTCACGATGTAGAAAAGATGTGGAGACTCTAGAAAGAGTGCAGAGAAGAGCAACAAAGAGGATTGGGGGTCTGTAGGCTAAAACGTATGAAGAACGGTTGCAGGAACTGGGTAGGTCTAGTTTAGCAATAGCAATAGCAATAGTTTAATGAAAAGAAGGACTAGGGGAGACATGATAGCAGTCTTCCAGTATTTCAGGGGTTGCCACAAAGAAGAGGGAGTCAAGCTATTTTCCAAAGCACCTGAGGGCAGAACAAGAAGCAATGGGTGGAAACTAATCAAGGAGAGAAGCAACTTAGAACTGAGGAGAAATTTCCTGACAGTGAGAACAATCAATCAGTGTAACAGCTTGTCTCCCGAAGTTGTGAATGCTCCAACACTGGAAGTCTTTAAGGAGATGTTGGATAGCCATTTGTCTGAAATAGTATAGGGTTTCCTGCCTAGGTAGGGGGTTGGACTAGAAGACCTCCAAGGTCCCTTCCAACTCTGCTATTGTATTGTATTGTAACTTAAGCACTGCAGTGACTCATTTAACAACCATGGCAAGAAAAGCCATGAAATGGGGCTTTAACGTTGGCCTCACTTAGCAACAGAATTTCCAGGCTCAGTTGTGGTTGCAAGTTGAGGACTACCTGTGTTTGCAAACAAGAGAACCATTTAAAACTGTGTCCCTCCACCAGCAGTTCTTCTCATGATTTTAACAGAATAACGGAGATGGAAGGGACCTTGGAGGTCTTCTAGTCCAGGGGTCATCCACTTTTTGGACCTCATTCATAATTTTATATCCCGTGGACCACTAATATGATCTGCCTCATGACCAGCAGGGTGGGCGTGGCAAGGTGGTCATGTGACTGGGTGGGTGTGGCCAACTTGATGTCACTCACGCCGAGGGACGCCTCGCCAGTCTCTACTCGCCACTCCTCTCCTGCCCGCCGGGGCTCCTTAGGACCCCAACAGGAAGCAGTTGTTGGAGCTAAGCAGCCTCCAGGAGAAAGAGTTGGCAAAACAGCTCAGTTCAAATTGGATCTGGCTGAGAAGGAGGCTCAGCAGAAGCACCTCACTGAGGACTAGGAGCATAGGCTTTCCAAGCAGAGGGAAGACCTGCGGGAGTGTAAGGCCAGGTGCCGGCGCCTGGAGGCTCAGCAGGCTGAGATGGTCGGCCAGTTCCAGGCCACGATGCAGTCCCACTGGAACGAGGCCCTCTGGCTCTTCGCCACCAGCGTCACTTCCCTCCAGCCTTCGCCCAAAGCCCCCCACCAGGAGGCTGAAGCACACCCCAAGTCGGAATTTCTGCCCCCTCCGACCCGCACAAAAAGGCTCTCTGCAGCAACACAAATATTTATTGTATGTATCCGGCCGGAGGCCGTAGTTTGAAGACCCCCCTGATTGAGTGCAATATAAAAAATGCAAATAATTTTTCTGCGTAGACCACCAACATTTTCTCACTGACTGCCAGCTGGTGACCGCTGTTCTAGTCCAATCCCCTGCTGAAGCAGGAGACCCTATAACATTTTATTTTAATTCTCCATTTGCTTTGGGGTATCTTTAAGCCTTCTGTTCCAACAACTCCTTCTCAGACAACTTAATCCTGCAGTTATGCTTGTGTGTTTACGTGTGTTTTGAAGATAATTGCCTTGGAGGATTACACGCCTAAATATTTCTATAATTTGACCTCGTTTTCCTCAGTTAACATGCCTGTGAGAAATCGCCAGTGATTCAGCGTTGATTTTACTAGGGTGATTCGGCTTGGTACCACCCTCGCTTAAGTCAGTTCTACACTCTTAGGGGAATTAATTTTAATTATGTGAACGTTTTAAAAACCCAGTCCCTTGGGAACAAACACAGAAACTCCCGAAAGCCGAAAGAAGACTATTCAAAGGACATTTTAAAGGTAGTCCTTGACTTACAACAATTCATTCAGTGACTGTCCAAAGTAACAACGGCGCTGAAAAAGTTATGACCTTTGAAGCATCCCCATCATTATGTGATCAAAATTCAGATGTTTGGCAACTGGTTCACATTTATGACAGCCGGCAGCTGAGGAGGGGGGGGGCACAACTGAGTCCTCAACTTACAACAGTTCTTTTAATGACCATTCGAAGTTGGGCACTGAAAAAGTGACCTGATCCTTTTCCATACTTACGTACTTGGCCATCCCATAGTCACATGATCAAACATCAAGCGCTTGACAACTGATTCATGTTTATGACGGGGTCATGTGATCTCTTTGCAACCGAATGACAAGCAAAGTCAATGGGGAAGAGCAGAGCAGAGAAGAGAAGGAGAAGAGAGAAGAAGGAAAGAAGAGAAGAGAGTGGAGTGGAGGATAAGAAAAGGGAAGGGAAGAGGAGAGGAGAGAAGGAGAAGCAGAAGAGAATAAAAGAAAAGAAAAGAGGGAAAGAAAGAAGTGGAGTGGTGGATAAGAGAAGGGAAGGGGAAAGGAGAGGAGAGGAAAGAATGGAGTGGAGTGGAGGAGAAGAGAAGGGAAGAGAAGGGAAGGGAAGGGAAGATGAGAGAATGGAGTGGAGTGGAAGTGAAGAGAAAGAAAGAGAAGAGAAGAGAGAAAGAAGTGGAGTGTAGGATAAGAGAAGGGAAGATGAGAGGAGAGGAAAGAATGGAGTGGAGTGGAAGAGAAGGGAAGAGAAGGGAAGGGAAGAGCTCTACATGGGGCTGCCCTTGAAGAGTGTTCGAAGACTTCAGCTGGTCCAGAACGCAGCCGCGTGAGTGATTGTGGGTGCACCCAGGTACACCCACGTCACACCTATCCTCCGCGAGCTGCACTGGCTACCCATTAGTCTCCGGACCTGCTTCAAGGTGCTGGTCGTTACCTATAAAGCCCTACATGGCATCGGACCTGGGTACCTGAGAGACCGCCTCCTGCCGATCACCTCCCATAGACCGATTAGATCTCACAGGTTAGATCTTCTCCGGATTCCATCTGCCAGCCAATGTCGGCTGGTGATTCCCCGGGGGAGAGCCTTCTCTGTCGCAGCTCCAGCCCTTTGGAACGACCTCCCCGTGGAGATCCGGACCCTTACTACCCTCCCGGCCTTCCGCAAAGCCGTTAAGTCCTGGCTGCTCCAGCAGGCCCGGGGGTTCTCGAAATATCCAGCCCCACGGAAACTGTGGCTGTTGTGTATTTTAAAGGGTTGTTTTGTGTATTTATCCCCTTCCCTTGTTTATTGTAAGCCGCCCGGAGTCCTTCGGGAGTGGGCAGCATACAAGACCAATAAAAATAAATAAATAAATAAATAAATAAAAGAGGAGAGGAGAGAATGGAGTGGAATGGAGTGGAAGGGAAGAGAAAGAAAGAGAAGAGAGAAAGAAGTGGAATGTAGGATAAGAGAAGGGAAGAGGAGAGGAGAGGAAAGAATGGAGTGGAGTGGAGTGGAGGAGAAGAGAAGAGAAGGAAAGGGGAGGGAACGGAATGGAGTGGAGTGGAAGGGAAGAGAAAGAGAAAGAAAGAGAAGAGAAGAGAAAGAGAAGAGAAGGGAGGCAAGGAGTCAGATCTAAACCATCTGGTGGTGATGATCTCTAACCCACATTCTTCTACTTTATCTAGTAGTAGGTTATGATCTATGGTTTTCCCAAGCTTAGGAAAAAAAATCTTCAACGCCTTTGGATGTGTTCCCCACTTGGAATTCTTGTAATACCTGGAGCAAACTCAAAGTAAAGTGAAGTTGAAATGCTTTGCATGATTTATTGTTTTTCATTGCTTCCTTTTCTAGAGTCTTTCTACGGTAACAAAGACCTTCTATGGCCTTCCTGGCCATTGTCTCCTGCCTGAAGCTCTTCAGAGTCAGGCCTGGGAGCCATCTTTTGCATTGGGCCTTCAGGCCTGCCACGTTTAATGCTGTGGGAAAATGGGAGGGGGGGATCAAATGGAGTGGGATAGATCTAGTCAAAATAACATTCCTTTCTCGGAGAGTCAAGGACCTCTTGCCCTGCACCAGGAGTGGCGTGACTGGGAGGCATCTCCAGTTGGGACGGTGCCTGATTGGACCATGTGATGGACATGTGGGTGCTGGGCAGGGACTTGAACTTTCATTTGGGTGGGGAGAACCTGGAAGCTTTCAGATTCGGGTTTTCCCAGATGTGCCAATAGGACGTCTCTAATAAAATGGAACTTTTGAGGAACCTCAAGCCTTGGAGTCTTCTTTCGTTGGGTGGGGGGGTGTCACTTGGAACCCTGACATCCAGGCAGCTTCACTGCCTTTCATGTAGTTCACTGCTATCCTGAACTATAGTACTGCTATGATTTGGGTTAACCAATTCCCTATTAACAAACTTCCACTTTGCAATGGAAAAAGCGGATGCATAAACAGAGGAAGCATTGCCTTTCCATAGAAAAGGCATAAGGATCATTCTTCTGTTGAATGTTTGTCATGCAAAGAAGGTAAATGGGTCCATAATGCATGCACACATCCATGCAAATAAGATGTGCAAAAGGTATGTTTCCTAATGAAGAAACACGTCTCTCAAACACTTTATAGTATGTGTGGCAAAGGGAATTAAGTATGAGTCAAATGCCAGAACCATCCCTTTCTCTCTTTTTTCCTTTTAGAGGTTTGCAGGGTGTTAGGGGTCTGTCTGTTTATCTATCTATCTATCTATCTATCTATCTATCTATCTATCTATCTATCTATCTATCTATCTATCTATCTATCTATCTAATCTTCTCTTCCCCTCATCTCTTTATCTATCTTCTCTTCTCCTCCCTTCCCCTCCCTTCCTCTCCTCTCATCTTATCTCTCCCCCCTCTCTCATCTGTTTCATCTCTGTATCTATATATTCTATCTATCATCTATCATCTATCATCTAACATCTATCATCTATCATCTATCATCTTTCTTTCTTTTTTTCTTTCTTTCTTTTTTCTTTCTTTCTTTCTTTCCTTCCTTCTATCTATCTATTCCTATCTCTTCCCCTCATCTCTTTATCTATCTTCTCTTTTCTTCTCTTTTCTTCTCTCCTTTCCTCCCTTCCCCTCCCCTCCCTTCCTCTCCTCTCATCTTATCTCTCCCCCTCTCCCATCTCTTTCATCTCTGTATCTATATATTCTATCTATCATCATCTATCATCTATCATCTATCATCTATCATCTATCATCTATCTACCATCTACCATCTACCATCTACCATCTACCATCTACCATCTACCATCTTTCTTTCTTTCTTTCTTTCTTTCTTTCTTTCTTTCTTTCCTTCCTTCCTTCCTTCCTTCCTTCCTTCCTTCCTTCCTTCCTTCCTTCCTTCCTTCCTTCCTTCCTTCTATCTATCTATTCTTATCTCTTCCACTCATCTTTATCTATCTTCTCTTTTCTTCTCTTTTCTTCTCTCCTTTCCTCCCTTCCCCTCCACTCCCTTCCTCTCCTCTCATCTTATCTCTCTCCCCTTTCTCATCTCTTTCATCTCTGTATCATCTATATATTCCATTTATCATCTATCTATATCTATCTATCTATCTATCTATCTATCTATCTATCTATCATCTATCTATCTATCTATCTATCATCTATCTATCTATCTATCTATCTATCTATCTATCTATCTATCTATCTATCTATCTATCTATCCTTCTCTTCCCCTCATCTCTTTATCTATCTTCTCTTCTCCTCTCCTCCCTTCCCCTCCCTTCCTCTCCTCTCCTCTCTCTCCCCTCTCTCATCTCTTTCATCTCTGTATCATCTATATTTTCTATTTATCATCTATCATCTTTCTATCTATCTGTCGGGTTTCCAAGTGATGGGACCCATTCAAAAGAAATATCCAAAGTCCATCTTCCAAGACAAATTTCGTTTTGCTTAGGTAAACATCAAATTGGCAAAGCTGTTGTAATTCTGGATCTGACACAAACTGGAATTACATCACATAATATTGAAAATTAGAAACATTCCACAAAAATCACATTCTCCAATAAAAGCAAGAATCATCATCGCCCTGTGTATTCAATTCCACCTCCAGCTCTCATCAAGGCCAGCCTCTGTTCCCACGGGAAAGAAGGTCACATAGCCAAAACAATCCTCACTATCTAATTGTCCCCTCCCCTCTTAAGAATGTGGTGAGCCCGAAAAAAAAAAAACCTTACATTGTAAAGTGAAAGAAAAGGAGTTAATGAGTAAAATAGAGAGCTAAATAAAATGGCTACACAAATGTCAATTTTGGGTTTCACACTATCATCTATCTATCTATCTATCTATCTATCTATCTATCTATCTATCTATCTATCATCTATCTATCTATCTATCTATCTATCTATCTATTTATCTATCTATCTATCATCTATCTATCTATCTATCTATCTATCTATCTATCTATCTATCTATCTATCAGGGGTGGGTTTCAGGCGGTTCGCGGCGGTCCCCACGAACCCGTTGGTCAGCAAACCCGGAAGTAAATAACTTCCGGGAACGCCGAAGGGTCCACCCTCCCGCCCGCGTTTCTTACCCGGTTTTGACAAGTTCTGTGCTTCCACGCATGCGCAGGACGCATACAGCGCTTGCGCGATCCTCCAGGAGCAGCTGGAGCATCGCACAGACGCTAGTACGCATGCGTGCACTGCGCGCGTGCATGAGGACGCCGCCGGCCCCGTTCCAACCGAACCGGTTGGAACAGGGCGAGAAACCCACCCTTGCTATCTATCTATCTATCTATCTATCTATCTATCTATCTATCTATCTATCTATCTATCTATCTATCTATTATCTACATACTCTCTCTCTCTCTCTCTCTCTCTCTTTCTCTCTGATGATGTGATGGCTCAGCAGTTAAAGTTGCTGAGCTTGTCAGCTGGAAAGCTGACAGCCTGGGTTCAAGATCCGAGCACTGCAGGACAGCTTGAGCTCCTGTCCTCATCTCAGCTCCTGCCCACCTAGCAGTTTTGAAACCATGCAAATGCAAGTAGGTACCACTTTGGTGCAAAGCAACAGTGTCCCATGTGCCTCGGCGTATAAGTCATGCTGGCCACATGACCACGAAAGCATCTTCAGAAAACACTGGCTCCCTCGACTAAGAAACTGAGATAAGCACCACTCCCTAGAATCAGACATGACTAGAAAGGGGAAACTTTTATTCCCTGTCCCTCCCTCCCTTCCACTCTCCCCCCTTCTCATGTTTTGTCTGCTATGCTTTGCACATTGAATTTCCTACTCTGCTGGTTCGAACAACTAGTCCAGCTTAACCAAATATCTGAATCACAAGGCTGAAAGAGACCTTGAAGGCCTTCTAGTCCAACCCTCTGCCCAAGGAGGGGGTGTTATACCATCACGGACAAATGGTTCTCCAATCTTTTATTAATGTTGATGGTGCTTTGTTCTCCAAGATTGCCATTTTAGCTTCTGAATGTTTCGTCACCAGGTTAGATAACACTTGGAATCCTACATTCAGTTTTGGTTGCCACGATGTAAAAAAGATGTTGAGACTCTAGAAAGAGTGCAGAGAAGAACAACAAAGTTGTTTAGGGACTACTGGAGGCTACAACATATCAAAAAGAGTTGCAGGAACTGGGTATGTCTTGTTTAATGAAAAGAAGGACTAGGGGAGACATGATAGCAGTCTTACAATATCTCAGGGGTTGCCACAAAGAAGAGGGAGTCAAACTATTCTCCAAGGAACCTGAAGGCAGGACAAGAAACAATGGGTGGAAACTAATCGAGGAGAGAAGCAAATTAGAACTAAGGAGAAATTTCCTGACAGAATAATGAATCAGTGGAACAACTTGCCTCTAGACGTTGTGAATGCTCCAACACTGGAGGTTTTTAAGAAGAGATTGAACAACCATGTGTCTGAAGTGGTGTAGGGTTTCCTGCCTAAGCAGGGGGTTGGACTAGAAGACCTCCAAGGTCCCTTCCAACTCCATTATTTTATTATATTAGCGGGACTTCATTTGAAGCTTAGTCAAAGGTGACAAAACATTCGGAAACAAGCTCAGAGAACAAAGCACCATCAATAGTGGTTGGTTTCAAAATTTTTTAGAGCCTCCTCTGTAGGTGTGGCCTGCTTTGTGGGAGTGGCTTATTGGCCATGTGACTGGGTGGGAGTGGCTTGCTGGCTATGTGACTGGGTGGGAGTGGCTTGCTGGCCATGTGATGGGGTGGGCATGGCCAACTTGTAAAATGTGGTGAAACTCACTTAACAACGCTCTTGCTTATCAACCAAAATTTTGGCTCAGAAACTCTGGCATTTGAAGCACGCAAGTCTTAAAGCTGTCAAGTTGCAAGACCCTTGCACCCCCAACCCTTTAGAAAAAAATCCCCAGGGGTGTCCAAACTTGACAGCTTTAAGACTTGTGGACTTCAATTCCCAGAATTCCTCCTCTCGCTCTTCATCGTGATGATGTGTGGACGGGCAGGGAGAGGGAGCTGGAACTGGTTCTAAACGGCACTGTAGATTTGTGGAACCTCTTCTATAGAAGAGGTTAGAACTGGCAGGAACCCACCCCTGACCATCAATATCTACTAATATTTTCCACTATTTCTTTTCTTGATCTGTTCTAATCTGCCCAGTTACAGAAAAAGGGTTTATTTGTAACCCTTGGCTGTAAATCCCAGGCACTTTTGTGCTGAGATCTGAGCTTCTGAGCCTTGGAGACCAGCAAAAAATTGTGTTAATTGCCTTAAGCAGCAGTTCACCCAACACACACACTGTGGGAAAAGTTCTATAGTAAAGAGCCACTTGTTATAGGAAGGTCTCACCACTCCACCAAGTGGTGAGAAAGAAGCAGAGGAGAAAAACAAAGAAAGGACAGCCAGGAAATTAATTCAATAAGGAAGTTAAACCTATTGCATTAATATGACAGTAAGTAAGTCTTAATTAGGGATGCGGTGGCTCAGTGGCTAAGACACTGAGCTTGTCGATCACAAAGGTCAGCAGTTCAAATCCCTACCACCGAGTAACCGTGTGAGCTCCAGTTACTTTTCCCAGCCTCTGCCAACCTAGCAGTTCGAAAGCACATAAAAATGCAAGTACAAAAATAGGAACCACCTTTGGTGGTAATGAAGGAAATGTCCTTCTGGGTTCGGCTCCAAGTGGGGAAAAAGACACTGGAGACATGGAGGCTGCTTGGAAAGATGGTTTATTGGTGGACAGGACCACATGGCTTGAGTCCTGAACAGAAAAGGTGATCACATGCTTCAGTGTTGGTGGAGAAGAAGAGAAGGGCTGAGGGAGGGGTTTGCTAGGCTTTTTATAATCTGTTCAGTCCCACCTCTCTGTTTCCTGTTCCTGTGTAAGAAATGTATTCTGATTGGTTGTCAGACTCCCATGGGGCCATGCAGGAACAACTCTCTAGGCTGTGTTTTGAATCCAGGTTTGGTTGAGTTCTCAGATGCCATGTGGTCAGTTGGGGCCAATATCATCATGCTTTCCTGTAGCTGAAGTGGAGACGTCTTTATTATGTAAAGTGGACTAGCTTGGCCTTCTTAATGGCCCATTGACAAAGTGGGGATGGGCAGGAAGCTACAGGCAGCTATTCTGTCTTTTAAAACATGTTTCTTTCTTTTCACATCCAGAGAAATATTCTGCCTTTTCAAGTTTTCCTAGGATATTTCATTTTTCTGGGATAGGGCTGGGTGACAACTTCCTACAGTGGGAAGGTAACATTTCATGCCCCTTCGGCATTTAGTCATGCTGGCCTCATGACCACGGAGACGTCTTTGGACAGTGCTGGCTCTTTGGCTTTGAAATGGAGATGAACTCCACCCCCCTAGAGTCAGAAACGACTAGCACATATGTGCGAGAGGAACCTTTACCTTTAAGTCTTAAGAACGTCCCCATTTCATCAATGGCAACTTCTTCCAAAAGTCCATATCAAAGAAATCCCAGAAGTAAATTTTCTAACAGCCCATGGGAAAAAAATGCAA
This sequence comes from Thamnophis elegans, assembly GCF_009769535.1. Lineage (NCBI taxonomy): Eukaryota > Metazoa > Chordata > Lepidosauria > Squamata > Natricidae > Thamnophis > Thamnophis elegans. The sequence goes on along the minus strand of NC_045545.1, from coordinate 91,507,423 downwards.
GAGAATTTCCCATTACAGTCCAGTACAGGTAGTCCTCAACTTGCAACCAAAATTGAGCCCAAAATGTATGTTGTGAAGTGAGAAATTTCTTCAGTGAATTTGTCCCATTTTACAATTTTCCTGGCCACATTTGTTAAGTGAATCATAGCAGTTGTTAAATTAGTAACACAATTGTGAAGCGAATCTGGTTTTGCCAGATTTCGCCAGGTCGCAAAAGAGGATCCCGTGATACTGGGACCCTGCAATGGTCATAAATGTGAGTCAGGGGTCAAGCACCCGAATGTAAATTACTTGACCATGAAGATGCTGCATTGGTCATAAGTCTGAAAAATGGTCATTAAGTGTACCTTTGTCAGTGTCATTGTAACTTTGGAGGGTCACTAAGCGAACCATTGTAAGTTGAGGACTCTCTGTAATAACCTCATTTACTCACCATTGCAAGTAGTTCTCATCTTACAATTAATTTAATGACCATTTGGAGTTAAAATAGAGCTGAAAAAAGTGACTTATGGCCGTTTTTCACACTTACGACCCTTGCAGCATCCCCATGGTCATGTGATCAAAAATTCAGATGTTTGGCAACTGGCATGTACTTATGCCGGTTGTGTTTTTCCTGTGTCATGTGATCGCCTTTCCCGACTTTTTGACAGGCAGTCAATGGGGAAGCCTGATTAACATAACAACCGTGTTACTAATTTAAGAATTGCAGTGATTCACTTAACAACTGTGTAAGAAGGGTCATAAAGTGGGGCAAAACTCACTTAACAACTGTCTTGGTTAGCAACAGATATTTGGGGTTTGTTGCGGACAAGAACCACCTGTAGTCCTTCACATCAAGTCCCCCTTTGGGGCGTCATCACTCACACTAACCTTATGGGTATAACCTGGAAGACTCTAGGAAGTCCTCCACTTATCACCATAATTGAGCCCAAAATTTATGTTGCTAAGCGAAACATTTATTAAGTGAGCTGTGCTTTATGTCCCCTCCCCCCGCAACTGCCACCTACTGGATAAAAGTATAATTGCATCTGATCCTTGCACTCAGGGCTTAGTCAAATGTCCCCTTATTTTAGGGGTGGGCTTCAAAAATTTCAGCAACGGGTTCTCCGCCCAGTTGCTGGGTGGGTGTGGCCATGGTGAGCATGGGCCAGGGTTCCAGCACTCACTACTGCTGGTTCGCTCATGGCCGCACCACGTGCACGGGCTTGATGCGTGCCGTGCTCGCATGCGCAATGCAATATTTTTTTTTTTGCAGAAGTAAAAAACAAGATGGTGGTGCCTACAGCACAGCTGGGAGGACCAGTTTGGGGGCATGGCAGGCCTGGGTCGCTGCCAGTTCCAGTGACCCAGGCAGCCAAACCACTACTGGTTTGGCCGAACCAATCCAAACCAGTAGGAACCCACCATTGGCATGGCCTAGTTGGCCTCCTGAACCATGGTGGGGGGGATTTTTCCTTTCCCCAGGCTCCGAAGGGTTTCCTCGAGTCTCTGGGAGGGCAAAAACCGCTTCCCCAGGGCTCTGGATGCTCTCCGGAGTCCGGAAACGGGCACATTTCTGTCCTCCCGGAACTTCCGGGAGACTCGTTTTCCCTCCTCCCTGAGCCTCCGCGTGAACCCTGCACTTACCTCACATCCAAAATGGGCCACATAGAGACTCCTAGGAGGGGTGGGAGGGGCAGGGGCAGCCAGGGGTGGGATTTGGAGGTTCTCCAAACCAGCCATCATGTTAGCTATGGGGGTCTCCCGAACCTGGGCGAATCTGTAGCAGCCCAGCCCTGCCTTGTTTCATGTGAGTTCTTTTCAATAAACAAACAAACAAACAAACAAACAAATAAAGTATGTAAGTAAGTAAGTAAGTAAGTAAATAAATCAGTAAATCAATGAATCGATCAATCGATCAATAAGTAAATAAGTAAGTAAGTAAGCAAGTAAATAAATCAGCAAATAAATAAATAGGTAAATAAATAAATAAGTAACTAAGTAACTAAGTAAATCAGTAAATCAATCAATCAATAAGTAAATAAATAAGTAAATAAGTAAGTAAATAAATAAGTAAGTAGGTAAATAAATCAGCAAATAAGTAAATAAATAAATAGGTAAATAAATAAGTAAGTAAATAAGTAAGTAAATAAGTAAATAAATCAATCAATAAGTAAATAAATAAATAAGTAAGTAAATCAGTAAATCAATTAATCAATCAATAAGTAAATAAATAAATAAATCAGTAAATAAATAAGTAAGTAAGTAGGTAAATAAGTAAATAAGTAAGTAAGTAAATAAGTAAGTAAGTAAGTAAATAAGTAAGTAAATAAGTAAGTAATTAAATAAGTAAGTAAATAAATAAGTAAGTTACTAAATAAATAAATAACCAACCAACCAAACAAATCCAAAGTAGGCTGAGGTAGGTGACATCTGTATGAAATAACAATCATTTATTTATTGAGCATTGAAGTCTTTGGTGCTGGAGAAGATTGCCAAGAAAACCAACGGAGAGCTAGGAAAACAAACAATTGGATCATCGCATCATTTTTAACCCAGAATTCTCATTTGAGGCAACAACGATCAGGCTTAAAAAGTTCCACTTCAAATTCACGAGGCATAGACCTTGCTGTCTAGAAAAGTAGGTGAAGCTGAAAAAGGTGGAAGGAAAAAGAAGGAGAGGATGACCATCAGTGAGAGGGTGGGGGGAATGGACTCAGTTACAGTGGTGATGGGTTCATTGTTAGAAGACCTGACTGACTGGCTGGGTGTCAGCATTCCAAATATCATGTAGAATTAAATCAGAGTCCAAGGCAAAACGATCCTTAAAGTTCCAATTTAATAAAGCAGACATCTTAGCACATCTGTGTTAATCCCAATTCTGTAAATTACATCAGAATCCCACCCAGTTAAAAGTTCATGATCTTGTCCCCACACCCACAATCCATCACATGGTCCAATCTTCTTCCATGCTGGTGTCTCCACCCAGCTGCTTCCTGTCTGGTGTAAAAGTGTGGAGACAAAAGATGACCTTGGCTTCTAGTAGAGAATAACAACAATACATTCCACAATCCTACTCCTTCTATTCCCCCCCCCCATCAACTATACTAAAGAAACAGCATAATGAAATAAGAGAAAGTGTGGCAGGCCAAAATTCTAAAAGGAATATAATTGCAGGCCTGACACTGGGGAATTCTGGGAATTGAAGTCCACAGGACTTAAAGTTGTCAAGGTTTGATACCCCTGTTTTATAACATTCAGCTGTCAGGCAGGAATGAACCCTAAACATTTTAAGGGAAAGAACTGTGCTCGCTAATTATCTGGTGCAAAATATTTTTATTAGAAATTTGATTAGAGTTTATTGCGGGATTAAATGCAAATGCAAACAAAAATTAAGGAAACGAAAGAGAGAAAAAGAAAAGTGAAGAAAGAAGTACGAAAAAAGGCATCACTTCTAATATTTTTCAATGCAGTAGAATACAAAAACTCTGTAGAGATTCGCAGTCATCCAGGTCATGGCTGTCCCAAAAGTGCTTTTTCAGGAGGCAACCAGACTTCCTTGGTTTTTTCTTTTGAAGATGTTTTGCTTCTCATCCAAGAAGCTTTTTTTTTTTGGCTCTGAAAGGACAGAATCCTTCCTTCCCCCACTGTTCTGTCAGAGCTGAAGAAGCTTCTTGGATGAGAAGCAGAACATCTTCAAAAGAAAAAAACAAGAAACTCCAGTTGCTTCCAGAAAAGGCACTTTTTGGGACAGTAGTATACAGAAAATGTGTCAGAGAACTCATGACTGGCAAAGACATGGTAACAAGGTCAGCCAATGAATAGGCATAGCAACAGATCAGCCAATGGGAGCTGAAACAGATTGGAACCTGGGCGTAGTTTAGCCCTGCAGTTCTGTGTGCTGTGCTGAGAATTGATACTGAAACTGGTCTTGTCTGCATTAAGCTCTGAACTGAAACCATCTCTCCTCTGCCTGTGTTTTGCCTGTAACTACTACCACATTGGAGAATCCACTATTAGTATTGTACATTTTACTCATGTGTTATTGTGTATATAAAAAAGTTAATGAATCCTGCTGAATCAGTTATGTTTGTGTGTGTGTTTTCTGGATGTGATTTCTGCAACAAACTCTGACAAAATGTTATAGCCTCGTCCTTTTGCTTTGCATTTCTAAATCTTTCAAACAATTTCTATAAAGTCAAAACCATGCTGTCAAAACTTAAAACTAAAGTTTCTTTTTTTCTCCCAGTTTCGTGTACAAAATCCAGAAGTGGTTACTGACTGGAAACAAGGCTAGCTAAATCTGATGGAGAAGAAATATCTTTTAGAAGCATGGTTGAAGGAGGTCAGTTCCAACATTGGTAACCTTATTTAGAAGATACCTCACGGAAGCAAGGGCTGAATTAAATGGAATCTTGTGGTCTTATAGGATTATAAATATTTTTATTGGCCTTTGCTCTTGTGCCTTTGCAAAAACAGCTTGCACTGCAAATATTGATCTATAGATAAGGCTCAACCTTAAGTAGTGCAAAATGTAGTTGCTACATTTTCAGCAGGAAATGTCATCAGTCAGGTCTGAGAATTCTTGGAGAATAACCTTTTTGGGAATAATAAAAAAAGACATTGAGGAAGACTGGTGCCTGCTTTCTTTCAAATCTTTCAAATCCATTTTTAACATTGTGGATTTGCATTGTATTCAAGGAATCCCATGTCAGGGAATTATGTAGCAGGTGTCCCAATGAAGTTGTCATAGACATTGACACGAATTTGTAATTTTATATAAATAAATTTATTTACAGTTATACAGTGGGACCTCAGGTGCTGACTGTAATCCAGCAGCTAGTCAGCACCTGATTTGGTCGTGACCAGAAGCAAGACGCACTGTGCATGCACACACACAAAAAATATGGCACAGAAGGGGAAATCGCAGTGGCAGAGAAAATTACCACAGCTGTGTTTATTCAGCACCCAAGGATGTGTTCTGTAGGTGTGGCCAGCTTTGTGGGAGTGGCTTGCTGGCCATGTGACTGGGTGGGAATGGCTTATCAGCCATGTGACTAGGTGGGAGTGGCTTGCCAGCCATGTGACTTAGTGGGAGTGGCTTGCCAGCCATGTGACTGGGTGGGCCACCTTGTAAAATGTGGTGAAACTCACTTAACAACGCTTTTGCTTAGCAACCAAAATGTTGGCTCAGAAACTCTGGCATTTGAAGCACGCAAGTCTTAAAGCTGTCAAGTTACAAGACCATTGCACCCCTAACCATTTAGAAAAAAACCCCAAGGGGTGTTCAAAGTTGACAGCTTTAAGACTTGTGGACTTCAACTCCCAGAATTCCTCCTCTCACTCTTCATCTTGATGATGTGCCGATGGGCGGGGGGAGGGAGCTGGAACCGGTTCTAAACGGCACTGTAGATTTGTGGAACCTGTTCTATAGAAGAGGTTAGAACTGGCAGGAACCCACCCCTGGTTCTGACTCATAGTAAAATCCCACTTTTCCAGATACTAAATTTAAATATCTTAACAAAACTCTTTGAGTGGTGAATGGATCTTGGAGTTTTGTATGAGCAGGCAACCATAGACTGAGTTGACACCATATGCTTATCCAAGCCACTTTCAGCAGCTGCAAGATGAGCTGTGTTCATCTTGGTCCGTGTGAATTTAACCCATTTTGCTCATTTAGAGCGTTGTGCAAATCTTCACAGTGCTTTATGTTCTGACCAAGGCTTCCCAAGAGCATAAAACAACTCCTTGTCCTAACAAAAACCCCTTTTATTAATTTACTGTGAATTCTGCTTATTCACATCCAGTAAAATCTTTCAAGGGATGATTTACAGTCACAGACCTTCTCTGGCTTGGAGAGCTGCCAGGCCGATATCTGCAAAACTTGGCAAGGAGTCTCGGAGAGTCACCAACCAATTAAGTGAACTAATTGCCTCCTGCAAACTCCACTCCCCTTTCTCTCCTCTTTTATTTCCTCTGGGAGGGGCCATTCATTGTCCACCTGTGGGTTTACTCCCAAGTCGATGCTTGTTCTTTAACTGTTCCCTGCATCTGGCAACTCTGTGCATGCGCACACTGGGAACAGGCTCCAGCTGTTCATCTGCCTCACTGCTGTCTGTCTCCAAAGGCAGCTGATAACTGTCAGACGGCCCTGGCCCCCTCTCTGCCTCTGACACAGAGCCCCCATCAGAGCCTTCCCCAGACTCCAGGACAGGCCCATGTTCCTCCCCAACCTCCTCACTGTCCGAATCTGGCGGGCCACAATACTTTAATTCAATCCAGTAGTTGAAGTAGGTGGCTTGCGCAGCATCTTACATTCACCAATGAGAGGATTACTAATCCAAGGTGGCGCAGTGGTTAAATGCAGCACTGCAGGCTACTGCTAGATCAGCAGGTCAGCGGTTCAAATCTCACCGGCTCAGGGTTGACTCAGCCTTCCATCCTTCCGAGGTGGGTAAAATGAGGACCCAGATTGTTGGGGGCAATATGCTGACTCTCTGTAAACCGCTTAGAGAGGCCTGAAAGGCCTATGAAGCGGTATATAAGTCTACTGCTATTGCTATTGCTATTGCTATTTTTTTATCCTGCTGTCCGGTGCCAATAAAATCATCCAACGGCTCTGTAACAATGACAGTAGCAATAGCAACAACGTTCAAGGGAAGTCTGGCAAATCTAACACTGTAGCTTCAGTGTTGCTATCCCTGGTGCTGATTCCAAAGACAAGACTATCCCATCTGGCAATTGTAGAACTGTCCAGGGTCCTGAACTTGCTATTTTTGAGATCTGTATTGCAGATATTCCCCGACTTACAACCGTTCATTTAGTGACTGTTCAAAGCTACAAAACGATGAAAAAATGTGACATGACAGTTTTTCAGTTACAAGCTTTGCAGCATCTCCATGATCATGTGATCAAAATTCACATTGGGTACATATTTATGACCTCCGCCTCCTCTTCTTTAGGGGTCAGTGGAGGATTGACTGCGGCTGCCCGGTCCCAGCTGCCTTTCCCCAAACCCGGACAGCGCTACTCCTGCCTCTCCGTGTCCAATCTGCAGCCAGCAAAGCGCCACTTCAGCAGCCCTATCTCCAGCCAGGCTGCAAAGCACGGGGAGCAGAGAGCAGCCACGCCCACAGAAGCAGAGACCAGCCACCACTGCCGCTACCCCACTGTTGCTGTTGGTGGTGATAGTAATAGTACACATGGACCAATGGTGGGTTTCAAAAATTGTTCGAACCTACTCTGTGGGTGTGGCCTCCTTTGTGGGAGTGGCTTGCCACCCATGTGACCGGATGGGAGTGGCTTGCCGCCCATGTGACCGGATATGAAGATGCCGATGACACTTGTCAGAACCACCTTAAATTACCTCTCACACAGCACTGGCATGCATAAGAATATGATGTAAACTTGTTTTTTAAAAGGCATCTTTGGTTTGCGTTAAAACAACTTCAACACACGCAATGTTCTGATTGTACCACGAACGCAGGAGTCATCCTTCCCTTTCACAGAGGCACTGAGTTTTATAAATATGAGCATGATAGTGTAGAATAATCATATCCAAGGACCAGTGGTGGGTTTCAAAAAATTTTGGAACCTCTTCTGTAGGTGTGGCCTGCTTTCCGGGTCCACTGGTGGAACCTCTTCTAAACGGTTCGGTAGATTTGACAAACCGATTCTACCGAATAGGTGCGAACTGGTAGGAACCCACCTCTGACATGGACACATCTTTGCTGTATGCTCCACCGTGCCCAGTCTCATGGGAGGCGAAATGGGAGGTGCCCTGCCGGAAGAGCCTCTGGGTAGAAGGCGAGTGAAGGGCACAGTGGCAGGAGAGGCTGGCCATCCCTGAAGCCAGCTCTCAAGGAAGGAGGCAGAGATGAGGCCTCGGGCTCGCTTCCCTGCCTCCTTCCTCCAAGAGCTGCAGGCGGCAGGCTGCCGCCCATTGCAGGTGCCCAGGGCAGCCTCGATCCCCGCCTCCAGGCCCGCACAACCGCCCCGCCAGCGCACCAACCTGGGGATGCTCCCACTTCTGCTGGGCAGCTGCTCTTTTGTGCCCCATTGCCAGCTGCAGTTGGGCTTTTGTTAACCCCGCTTTCTCCTGGCACCCGTTCCTGGCTGGGAGACACTGCAGGACAGCTCCGTCACCTTGGCCAGGCGCTTGGTCAGTCAGCAGCCCAGGTACTGCCACCACGCGGCCTTTACAGATGGAATTTAACCAGCTTCTTTTAAACTTTCCATTTCAATGAGGATTTTTCTAAAACTTCTTAAATTCTCATCGAAATGGGAAGTTGAAAAGAAGACGGTTGATTTTTGTGTATAAATCGGCGGCCAGCTGGGAAAGCATCCCCAGGAGTTGAGCAGGGTGAGTGTGGCTTCGGAGGCTGAAAGGGAAGCTGTGCTCCCCCCCGCCCACCAGGTGCCCCCTGCCCTTCTTGCTGGACTTTTGGAACTTCCCACCCACCTGTTCCCCCTCCTTGGCCACCCAAGGTGGGCAGAATATGCCTTAGGGCAGTGTTTCCCAACCTTGTCAACTTGAAGATGTCTGGACTTCAACTCCCAGAATTCCCCAGCCAGCATTCGCTGGCTGGGGAATTCTGGGAGTTGAAGTCCAGACATCTTCAAGTTGACAAGGTTGAGAAACACTGCCTTAGGGCACTTCACCTCACTGTGATCTGAGGAATGTTCTTGCCTTGGTATCATCTTTCCCTTGAGGCCATGCCTGCAGTGGGGGAGGAGAGCAGCGGAGGCAAAGCAGCCTTTCTGAGCTCATATGAAGAAGTTCATCCCCCCACCCCCAACTTCCTTCTCTTTGAGAAGCGGTTTGCAAAGTCCTAGTTTTGCAAGGAGCTTGTCAAAGAGAAGGAAGCGTGGGCTTCTTCTAACAGCGGAGTCCTCCACTCCCGCAAAAGAAGTGGGTGGGTGGGGCAAGCATGGTGCAGACAGGCGGGGTGAGAGAGTGACTGACCGGGAGGGCAGGCGGAGCGAGCGGGAGGGGGCAGGCCAGAGGAGGGACGGTTCCATTATGGGGCCTCTGAAGGCGCTGGTACGGGAATGGACACAAAATCCTTCCAACAGGTATGGCCGTAGCATACCTGATCGGCTGAAACCCACCTCTGATGCTGTCCCCACTTACCCAAGTCATCATTTAACCGAATCCTTGATGGAACAATATATCAAGTGTCTGTTGGGGTAGACATATTCAATCAGCAACCCTACTCAAGAGTATTTCATCTCAAATTGAACTATAATAAAATTTGGGCGATAACCCTAGAGAGATTACACTTCTCTTCTGGCAGGTTGTGATTCTTCTAGCACATAAAGTCCCTCACTCCATTAATGTAATCATCCATCCTATTTGGAAAGATCAATTTGGCAAGAGTCTGTTATTAGCAGCTTGGTTCTGAAAGATCCTTCTTTCCCTGCAGCGGGATGGATTTTCATAATTGTCAAATTATTACGGAGGAAAGAGAAGGCTGGAAATACTCTAGTGCTCCAGAAGAGGGCATCCTTAACCGTTCTCAAAATATACTGCAGCAATAAAAGAGGATAATACCTCAAGAGCATGTGGAGGACAACCTTACTCTATGCAATAAATAAATAAATAAAAACAAATGGTGGGGCAAAAGATATTGATCGTGTCAATTAATCAGCAACTATGGTGTAAAATACGGGGTCAAATTAAATGAGCAATTTGGAAGGAGTTCAGGATTTTAACCCCTTTTTCTCTCCCTCCCAAGACTTCGTAGTCCTCCTCTTCTGTTTTTTTTTAGTGCCATTGAATTGAATTCAGTTCCTGATGAGCCTTTGCACAAAACTCTTTCCTTCCTCAACCTCTTCTGGTGCACAAAAAGGGATGGACAAGAAAGCTCAAGACGGCCCAAGGAGGACTTGCTGAGACAGTTTCTACAAAGGAATAGCAATAGCAATAGCAATAGCAGTTAGACTTATATAGCAATAGCAATAGCAATAGCAGTTAGACTTATATACGGCTTCATAGGGCTTTCAGCCCTCTCTAAGTGGTTTACAGAGTCAGCATATTGCCCCCAACAACAATCCGGGTCCTCATTTTACCCACCTCGGAAGGATGGAAGGCTGAGTCAACCCTGAGCTGGTGAGATTTGAACAGCCGAACTGCAGAACTGCAGTCAGCTGAAGTAGCCTGCAGTGCTGCATTTAACCACTGCGCCACCTCGGCTTCATAGGGCTTTCAGCCCTCTCTAAGAGGTTTACAGAGTCAGCATATTGCCCCCAACAACAATCCGGGTCCTCATTTTACCCACCTCGGAAGGATGGAAGGCTGAGTCAACCCTGAGCCAGTGAGATTTGAACAGCCGAACTGCAGAACTGCAGTCAGCTGAAGTAGCCTGCAGTGCTGCATTTAACCACTGCGCCACCTCGGCTTCGGAGGGCTTTCAGCCCTCTCTAAGCGGTTTACAGAGTCAGCATATTGCCCCCAACAACAATCCGGGTCCTCATTTTACCCACCTCGGAAGGATGGAAGGCTGAGTCAACCCTGAGCTGGTGAGATTTGAACAGCCGAACTGCAGAACTGCAGTCAGCTGAAGTAGCCTGCAGTGCTGCATTTAACCACTGCGCCACCTCGGCTTCATAGGGCTTTCAGCCCTCTCTAAGAGGTTTACAGAGTCAGCATATTGCCCCCAACAACAATCCGGGTCCTCATTTTACCCACCTCGGAAGGATGGAAGGCTGAGTCAACCCTGAGCCAGTGAGATTTGAACAGCCGAACTGCAGAACTGCAGTCAGCTGAAGTAGCCTGCAGTGCTGCATTTAACCACTGCGCCACCTCGGCTTCGGAGGGCTTTCAGCCCTCTCTAAGCGGTTTACAGAGTCAGCATATCGCCCCCACAGTCTGGGTCCTCATTTCACCCACCTCGGAAGGATGGAAGGCGAGTGACCAGGAGGGTAGGCGGAGCGAGCGGGAGGGGGCAGGCCAGGGGAGGGACGGTTCCGGTATGGGGCCTCTGAAGGCGCTGGTATGGGAATGGACACAAAATCCTTCCAACAGGTATGGCCGTACCGTACCTGATCGGCTGAAACCCACCTTTGATGCTGTCTCCGCTTACCTCTAAACTCTCTAAGCGGTTTACAGAGTCAGCATATTGCCCCCTACAACAATCTGGGTCCTCATTTCACCCACCTCGGAAGGATGGAAGGCTGAGTCAACCTTGAGCCGGTGAGATTAGAACCGCTGAACTGCAGATAGCAGTCAGCTGAAGTGGCTTGCAGTTCTGCACCCTAACCACTGCGCCACCTCGGCTCGGAATTGTGGAGTCTGTCATTGGCACGTCTGTAGCTGTCTGGTTTGGCACAGCAGCCAAACAAGAGAGACACAGATTTCAACGAATAGTTAGGACTGCAAAAAGGAAATAATTGCAACCAGCCTGCCTTCCACAGAGGACCCGTATACTGCACCAGCCAGAAAGAGGGCTGTGAAAATAACTACAGACCCCTCCCATTCTGGACACAAACTCTTTCAACTTCTTCCCTCAAGACGACACTATAGGGCATTGCACACCAAAACAACTAGGCATAAGGATAGTTTTGCCCCCAGGCCATCCCTCTGCTAAACAACGAATTCCCATAATAACATTGTCTTATGCTCTGGGATGTCAAACCACTAGTAGGGCTGTATTACTATTATCCTTCTCATCTTTCCTATTGCCTATTTTCTTATGACCATAACTATGCTGTTCGTATCTTATGATGTATGTTGATTGCTTTTATTAGTATCCTATTATGATTTATGTTGATTGCTTATTTAGTATCATATAACTATCACTGAGTGTTGCATTTACGATTTATAATGATTGCATTTTATGATTACGATCATGATTTATCACTTGTTTGTATGTAGGCTAAGATTTTATGCACCAAAGACATATTCCTTGTGTGAATTTGACTGCAGGACAGTAAATTTGTTGCTTGTATCCTTACAATTTATATTGATATTGATTGTTTCTTGATTGCTTATTTGTACCCTATGACTATCATTAAGTGTTGTACCTTATGATTCTTGACAAATGTATCTTCTCTTTTTAGTACACTGAGAGCATATGAACCAAAGGCAAATTCCTTGTGTGTCCAATCACACTTGGCCAATAAAGAATTCAATTCAATTCAATTCAATTCTATTCCATTCCATTCCATTCCATTCCATTCCATTCCATTCCATTCTATTCTATTCTACCTCCTGCTTGAGCATAGGGATGGACTAGAAGACCTCCAAAGTCCCTTCCAACTCTCTTATTCTGAATCCCTGTTCATTTGGATGGCTTATAATTCACTGCCCTATGTCAGGAACCTCACTGTTAGCGTTCCAAACACCATGTAAAATTAAATCAGAGTCGAAGCCAAAACTATGCTTAAAGTTCCAATTTAATAAAGCAGGCATGTTGGCATAGAGCTATGCGATTCCGACTCTGGAAGTTACATCAGAATCCCACCCAGTTAAAAGTTCATAATCTTGCCCCCACACCCACAGTCCATCACATGGTCTAATCTTCTTCCACGCTGGTGTCTCCACCCAGCTGCTTCCGGTCAGGTGTAAAAGTGTGGAGACAAAAGATGACCTTGGCTTCTAGTAGAGAATAACAACAATACATTCCACAATCCTACTCCTGTCTATTCCCCCTCCCATCAACTATACTAAAGAAACAGCATAATGAAATAAGAGAAAGTGTGGCAGGCCAAAATTCTAAAAGGAATATAATTGCAGGCCTGACATTGGGGAATTCTGGGAATTGAAGTCCACAGGACTTAAAGTTGTCAAGGTTTGACACCCCTGTTTTATAACATTCAGCTGGCAGGCAGGAATGGAAGTTACATCAGAATCCCACCCAGTTAAAAGTTCATGACCTTGCCCCAACACCCACAGTCCATCACATGGTCCAATCTTCTTCTTCCACGCTGGCGTCTACGCCTAACTGCTTCCGTCCAGGTGTAAAGGTTCGGGAGACAAAAGATGACCGTGAGCTTCTAGGAAGGAATTTCTTATTTTGAAAACAACACATTCTACCCTTTGCTAAATCCCCCCCTTAATAAGAGTGTGGCAGGCCAAAGATTCTTAAAGGAACCGCTGCGGGCCTGACACTCACAGGATGGGATTACTTCACTGAGAATGCTGGAGCTTCTCCAATATGTTACTAAGCTCATAGTGTTGTAGATTAAATACAACAATAACAGCTTGTGGCTTCCTGCCAGAAGCCACTGGAAGAGTGTGAGTCATTGAGACAAAAACAATTTTACATTTTCACATCTCTCTCTTTTAACCTGCTTCCCCAATCTTTATTTCATGAGCCATTAATCAAATGCAAAATCAGGAGGGTGGGTTACTTCATGTAACCCCCTCCCCCCATTGATTTTACTGGTACTTCAACATGTCCATTAAGGGAGACAAATCTTCCAAACTTGTTAGAAGTCCAGTTTATAGTAATCAGATTGGGAAGCTGTTAGTGAGGATGGGGGAGCCGCTTTATTATTATTATTATTATTATTACTGTTGTTGTTGTTGTTGTACAATTGTATCACAGCGGCCAGTTGTTTCGCCGGATTTGGCATTGGTTACTAGTCGGGCCCTATCCAGGGGCCTAGGACGTCGTAACGTATTTTCGTAATATGCGTGCAGATCCAAGCAGTGCGGCTTTTTGCATTTGACTGATGGTGATTTTGTCAATTTTTAACTGTTTTAAATGTAATTCCAGTGCTTTTGGAATAGCACCCAGTGTGCCAATTACCACTGGAATTACCACTGCTGGTTTGTGCCATAGTCGTTGAATTTCGATTTTTAAGTCCTGGTATCTTGCGATTTTTTCATGTTCCTTCTCGGTGACCCTGCTATTATTATTATTATTATTATTATTATTATTATTATTATTATTAAAATAATGTATTCATTTTCAGACATTTGTCCGAAATGGGATCGAATGGATGGCAATTAAAATGCCTCCCCAACTGACCCTCTCTCAGCTCTTTGCCCTTATCCTTTGGCCCTTGGCCAACTGGAAGGTATTACACCAGAGTTGAACCACACTGAGTGGGAATGATAGGCTATGTAGTATTGGACACAACTGGAGAATGTTGAGCAGGCTGCACCAAGCCCACATTTACAAATCATGTGCTACAGTTAACCTAAAATAGAACATGGAACAAGGAATCCTAGGGCTGGAAGGGACCTCAGAGGTCTTCTAGTCAACCCCCCCCCCTGCTCAAGACAGGAGAACTTACACCATCCCAGTCTGTCAGGATTTGTTGCAAAAATCAAATCCAGAAAGCACACACAGATGATCCAGCAGGATTCATTAACTTTTTATATACATAATAACACACAAAGAAATGTACAATACCAACAGCAGATTCTTCCAACGTGGTAGAGAGGAGAGATTGGTTTCCAGTTTCAATTCAGAGAGCAGACTAGATTAGTTCTCTTGCACAGACTCAGAGCTACATAGGTAAGCCACACCCAGGCTCTGAGCAATTTGGATTAAGATTGTAAGATTTATATATTATCCTACCCAAAAGGGAGAATGTTAGGAATATAATCTAGTGGTTGGGTTGGCAATATATAAATCATGTAACAATGCTATATCTGTTTCTTTAAATCATACTGTAAAATGTGATTGGTTGCTGTTTTCTTCAATCGGCCATAAGAGGGAGCCAGAATGACTGTTAGCTCTCTCTTTGTTAGATGCTGGGCTGATCTGATCTGAGTGTTTTTGGAAGCTGGCTGTTAGAAAGTGCCGTGAACTATTGTAAGTTTTGCAACTGCTAGCAAACTTTGAGTACCGGACTGTTTGTATGATTATGGACTATGTTATTTGGATTATCCCTTAACTGAAAGGCATTGATGACTGACTGTCTTAGCCGTGTATGACTTGGACTGTTTGATGGACTCTGATACCTCTATTTCCACGAAAGTAAAAGCCTTTTAACCTGCAGTGTCTCTGTATGCTGGTTTGTGTGTTCTCCAACACAACTCTCACAACGCTTCTCTGAATGCACTCGCTCTCCCAACGGGGAGCTTTCCTAACAATGGCTCTCAGTCACCAAATGGTTTCCTTGACTGACCCAGTTGCCGTGCCTATACATTGGCTGATCTTGTTACCATGTCCTATTCCAGCCAGTCCCCAATGGCTGACCTGCTGCTATGTCCTATTCCAGTTCATGAATATTCTGACACAGTCAAATGCATGTCCAGTCTATTTTTGAAAATCTTCAGCAACAGAGCACCCACAACTCCAGGTGGCAAACTATTCCATTGATTGATTGTTCCCGCTGTGAACAAAATTTTTCCTTACTGTATTTCTAGGTTGGATCTCTCTTTAACAAGCTTCCACTGATCACAGTGACCTAAATACAGGTAGTCCTCAAGTTATGAACACAACTGTGTCCAAAATTTATGCTGCTAAGTGAAACATTTGTTAAGTGAGTTTGCCCCCATTTTACGAATTTTCTTGCCACCGTTGTTAAGCGAATCATTGCATTTGTTAAGTTAGGAGCATGGTTGTTAAGTGAATCTGGACTCCCCACTGACTTTGACCCACTGACAGTCTCAATTGCATTTCTGAATTAAGAGAAAAACAGAGTTGGAAAGGACCTTGGAGGTCTTCTAGCCCAGCCTCCTGTTCACACAGCAGACCCAACTCTGTCTCATTGCTGAGCTGGATTTTTTCTCATCATTAATAAGAAGTTAACTTGGCTAAAGTATTTTTTTTTCCAGTGGAGTTTATATCTGGGCTTGTAATTATGTTATTCCTGTGTAATTTAATGTAATGCAGTATTTATGTAATTTGTGCTCCATCACTGAAGATTTTCAAAAATAGACCAGACAGCCATTAAACTGGGATAGTATAAGGTAGTGATGGTGAATCTTTTTCTTACGGCATGCCAAAATTGACCACTCAATCTCCCTGCCCACCTGCGCATGCGTGCACGACCCCTCCCTAGGCTCTGGAGGCTTTCCTGAAGCCTGGGGAGGGCGAAAACGGGTTGCCCTCCAGAAAGGCAAAAAACCACATGGCCTGTGTGTGCATGTGTGCCAGAGCTGACAGCTGGAGTGCCACCAATTATGGCTCCGTATGCCACCTGTGGCACATAGGTTTGCCATTTCAGGTATAAGGCAATGTTGACAAAACCTTTAGGCATTGAGTGCCCAAAGTGTGCGTGCTCCCAAACTGTAAGGCATGGGTGCATGGATGCATGCACCCCAAGCATGCATGTGCACCCCACATATGCACCCATGCCCAACCCAAACTGCAAGGCATAGGCACATGCACAGCCATGCCCCATGAATGTGCAGCAGAGACCTGAAGACCAGCTGGCCGGTGGGAGGTGCGCCCGCTGAAACAGAAGTGGGGCAATGGCGCGCATACCCACAGAGAGGACTCTGCATGCTACTTCTGGTATGTGTGCCATAGGTTCACCACCACTGGTATAAGGTCTTCTGCCTTGATCAGGGGGCTTGATTAGAAGACCTCTGAGGTCCTTCCAGCCCTAGGATTCCTTGTTCCATGTAGTATCTTATATGAACTATAGAACATGTGTCAACTTGACGCTGGCCTGACTGAGGCTACCTTGGAGGCTTCAGTGTCGCCACAATGGTGCTGAGAGATAGGGAGGCAGGAATCGAGATAGCTGAGGTTTTATAGCCAAAGCAAAAGACTTTCCCCTGAGAATCAAGGACATTCCCACAGGTGGCTGAAAAGTGGAGGAGTGAAGTTTCCAAGCAACCAGACAGCACCGTGATTGGACCATGTGACTGATTGTTTGGGAAAAGGGGGAAAATGTTTACTTTTAATTAGGGGAAAACCGTGGGAAACTTTAGAGTCGTATTTCACCAGTCTATGCCAATGTGATATATCCAATAAACTTCAAGGAACTTGCTTGCCTTGGAGTTCTGTTTGCTATGGGTGTATTATTTGGAGCCTGTTGTGGCCTGCTGGCGGCCAGTGGAGCTGGCAGCAGAGTCGGACAATGAGGAGGTTGGGGAGGAACATGGGCCAGTCCTGGAGTTGAGGAAAGCTCAAGATGAAGGCTCTGCATCGGAGGCAGAGAGACAGCAGTGAAGCAGAAAAACAGCTGTAGCCTATTCCCAGTCTGTGTGCATGCGCAGAGCTGCCAGAAGACAAGAACAACTAAGAAAGCACTGTCTACTTGCGACTAAAGCCACAACTTGGAAGTGATGGCCCCTCCCAGAGGAAACAAAAGAAGAGTGAATGAGGAGTGGGCTTTTGCAGGAAACAATTCATTCCTTCAGTCTGGAAAGTTCTGTTTGTGATTATAAGAGACTCTGTACCAAGTTTTGCTTTGCCCTGTGCTTGGAAACTAGTTATCTGGCAGCGCTCCAAACGAGATAAGGTGCGTGTGGATAAACATTCCTCGGGAAGACTGTTTGCTAAAGCCTTGCTGACTGTGAATGAAAGGAATCCACAGTTGTGTAAATAAAAGAGGTTTTGCAGAGGCCAAGACTTTGCTTCTTGCTTTCTAAGGAAGCCTGGGTCAGAACACCAACTCTGGCATCATGATTTGTAAATGTGGGCTTGATGCAGCCTGTCCAACATTGTCCAGTTGTTTTGGATACCATAGCCCATCGTTCCCACTCAGGCTGGTTCCAGACTGGTGTACAGTCTTCCAGTTGTGTTCCCTAGGCCAAGGGAGGAGGTCAAAGACCTGTAAGAGGATGCATTGTGGTGATAGTTTTAACTACTATCCATTCCAAATGGGAAATTGGTCTCTATGTCTTTATAGATACCCGTGGCAAAGATATTGCATTCTGGCTCAGTAAGGTCGGTCATGGCTAATTGCTTAGGAGGAAATCTAACTTTAGTCTGGTGTTTCTCTTTCTCATTAATAAGACATGAATATGTAAATGCATCCCAAGATGATTTCACCCATGCACAAATTCCCATGGTTTATTTAGATTTCACTGCAAGATGTAAACACTGGAGATGTTATAGCGTCGTTCATAATCCATCTCGGGAGAACGAGGGGCTCCGGCTTCATGGCAGACGAGAAAAGTTTCTCTACTGGGAGAATCTGATGGTAGTGGGGCAACGTGGAGAGCAGGAAAACTGTTTCTGAAAAGCAACCAGTCAGGACTGCCCTGAAATCTGACTTAGGGTTGAAATGACATGTTCCACAAGCCATTTTCTACCTATTCCTCAAACATGCTCAAACAGGCCACATATCTCAAGAAAGGATGGCTCTATTGTCCCCCTTCAGAAAGGGCCTTTTGCTTATTTTCTTTTCTTTCTTTCTCTCTTTCTTTCTTCCCCTTCCTCCATCCTTCCTCTCTCTCTCTCTCGGTTCTTTCTTTCTTTCTCTTTCTTTTCCTTCCTTCCATCCTTCCTCTCTCTCTTTTTTTTCTTTCTTTCTCCTGGTTCTTTCCTTTCTTCTTTCTTTCTCTCCCTCCCACTCTCTCTCTCTTTCTTTCTCCTCGTTCTTTCTTTCTTTCTCTTCCTCCCTCCCTTTCATTCATTCATTCATTCATTCTTTCTTTTTCTTTATTTTCTCCTTCCTTTCTCACTCTCTCTCTCTTTTCTTTCTCCTGGTTCGTTCTTTCCTTCCTTCCTTCCTTCCTTCTTTCTCTCCCTCCCACTCTCTCTCTCTCTTTCTTTCTCCTCGTTCTTTCTTTTTCTTCCTCCCTCCCTCCCTTTCATTCTTTCTTTCTTTCTTTCTTTCTTTCTTTCTTTCTTTTTCTTTATTTTCTCCTTCCTTCCTCACTCTCTCTCTTTTCTTTCTCCTGGTTCTTTCCTTCCTTCCTTCCTTCCTTCTCTCCCTCCCATTCTCTCTCTCTCTTTCTTTCTCCTAGTTCTTTCTTTCTTTCTCTTCCTCCCTCCCTTCCTTTCTTTCATTCATTCTTTCTTTTTTCCCTTCCTTCCTTCCTTCCTTCCTTCCTTCCTGACTCCCCTCCCTCCCTTTACTTCCTTAATCGGATTTATGTAGCCACCACATATATGATTCTGGTGAGCTTTCAATAAAATAGATAAAAACAAATAAAATACAGAATATAAAAGTAAAAAAAGCACATTTACAATTCAAGGGTGTTATCCTTTTTCTATCCTTTCCATATTATGGCTGTTCCATTTCCCATATGTGAAAAATAATCTTGAAGAGTCAGGAATCACATATGGGAGGTGAAACCGACTTAGATATAGATAATATTTTCCACCTTACTCCTGAGGAGGATCTCTGGCAATCTCTCTGGCAATCTCTCTCTCTCTCTCTCTCTCTCTCTCTCTCTCTCTCTCTCTGTCTATCTGTCTATCTGTCTATCTGTCTCTCTTTGTGTAGCTGCGTTTGTGTGTGTATGTGTTTATGTGTGGTGTTATATGTCTCCCTCCCAAATCAATAAAAAGGCCATGAAGATTTTCCCCCACCACACTCCCATTTATATTAAGCGCTGATGAATGAGGATGTCTTGCTTTGCATTTATTCAAATTAGACAATGAAATGTTTTTATTGTTTTAATGGTCTTTACCATTTGTTATCATTTTAAGATGTTTGGGAGATTTTAAGTGTAGGGTATTTTTGAATTTTGAGCCACCTGTTTGAATCTTAGAATAACAGAGTTGGAAGGGACCTCAAAGGTTTTCTAGTCCAACCCACTGCTTAGGCATGAAACCACTTCAGACACATGGTTGTCCAATCTCTTCTTAAAATCTTCCAGTGTTGGAGCATTCACAACTTCCAGAGGCAAGTTGTTCCACTGATTAATTGTTCTCAGTCAGGAAATTTCCCCTTACTTCTAGGTTGGTTCTCTCCTTGATTAGTTTCCACCCATTGCTTCTTGTTCTACCCTCAGGTGCCTTGGAGAATAGTTTGAATCCCTCTTCTTTGTGGCAACCCCTGAGATATTGGAAGACTGCTATCATGTCTCCCCTAGTCCTTCTTTTCATTAAACCAGACCTACCCAGTTCCTGCAAGTATTCTTCATATGTTTTAGCCTCCAGTCCCCCAAAAATCTTTGTTGCTCTTCTCTGCACTCTTTCAACGTTTGTTGAGATGGGTGGCTATAGAAATCAAAGAAATGAATGATGAATGAATGAATGATGAATGAATGAATGAATGAATGAGGGAAGGAAGGAAGGAAGGACAAAATCCCTAAGGAACTAGAACTGGTCCCTGTTCAGCCAGATGCCAATCATTTCAAATATTTTCATGGATCATCACAGGTTCCATGTTCCTGATTTTTTTCCGGGCTTTCGCCTCATCCATCCAGAGCCGAGTCACTTGACAAGAAGGAGCAATTTTTTTGCTCATTAGCATCAGGCATCTGGGAGGCTGAAACCAGCATTTCATTGTTAATTCAAGAAGCAGCCACTCTCGCTCTCCAACCGTTTGAAGTTGGAAAACAACAAACCTTCGGAAGGGCTTTGATGGCGGGTTAAACACATTGGCTTTGCGGCCAGAATTACCTATTCTATGAGGATGGGAAAGGAGGATCACCAACCAATGTGGAGCTAGGGCCTGCCTGACAGCTTCTCATTGAAAGGTTCCAAAAACGCTTAGCTGGTGCCATTTTTTTGGGGGGGGGGAGCAATATTGCAATGTAGTTAAAAGTTGAGTGGGTTTGGTTACCGAGTATGGCGGGTTGGCCTCAGAGCAGGGCAGGGGTGGGCTGCTGCAGGATCGCATGGGTTCGGGAGAACCTCTAGCTAAGAATCTGACCAATTTGGAGAACCTGCAAATCCTATCCGTGGCTGGCCTCGCCCACCCTGCCCCTCCCCTCCCAGGAGTCTCCACGCGGCCTGTTTGGGATGCCAGGTCAATACAGGGCCTGTGTGGAGGGTTGGGGAGGGCGAAAACTGGGCCTCCCGGAACTTCCGAAAGGCCAGAAATGGGCCCATTTCCATCCTCCAGAGGGCCTCCAGAGAATGGGGGAGGCTGTTTTTGCCCTCCCGGAGGCTTGAGGAAAACTTCTCTAGAATTCTCTTGTGTGCCATTGTTTATTTCCTTTTACAGGTAGCACTTGATTTACAACCATGTGTTTAGTGACCGTTCAGAGCAGTGGTGAGTTCTGGATTCTGTTCCAACCGGTACAGCATGACGTCACCTACATGCATGCACGTGATGTGTGCACACGCGCGTGGGGAGCATGCATGTGTGTTTTAGTACCAAATGATGCTTCCGCAAGCCTCTGCGATGCTCCAGCTGCTCAGTGGAGCGACGCGCAGGCGCTGTACGTGTCATGCGCATGTGCGGAAGTGCCAAAAGCTTAAAACACAGGTAAAAAGCGTGGGTGGGCGGGCGGGCCCTCCGGAGCACCGTACCGGAAGGGTACCCAGTGCTCCGGGCAAGATCTGGTACGTACGCCTGTATCGGGGCATACTACCTGCAACCCACCACTGGTTCAGAGTTACAAAGGCACTGAGACAAATGATGTAGGATTGTTTTTCATGCTTATGACCAATGCAGCATTCCCCCTGGTCACATGATCAGATTTCAAACGCTTGACAATTGGCTCATATTTATGACAGTGGCAGTGAAAAATGGCCCTATGGAGGGCTAAAACAGGCCCTACGAGCAAACTGGAAGTCCGTTCCTGAACTTCCGGTTTGCCCTTGTGATGCAGGAGGGCAGCAACCCCGCATCTATAGCCAATGCCAGGGATCAGAGGGGGTGATGTGTTATCTCTCTGCAAGGGCTGAACAGTGTGGCAAGACCCTGTAAAGGACGGGCACAGGAAGCCAGGCGTGGGTGAGAGATAGAACAGAGGTAAAAACTGCTGACAGCTTAAGACATTATAGGAACTTCTCTTTTTTGAATTTTTCCTATGTACTTCTCTGTAACATTCCAAATGAACTTCTGCTTTTTGAAATGTCATGCTTGTCTCGTGTATGGAAACGCCTTGAGAATGCACAGTATGGAACACGGCATAAAAGTAGCATCCAGGGCAGAGCCCAGGCAGTTCAGATTTTGGTGTGTGAACACGCTGAACTCGATGCATCAAATAAACCTGTTTCTCTCACCTTCGTGGTTTCAAGTCCTGGTCTTTCGTAAGTAGATTACAAACCTCAATCTGCTGCAACACTTGGGCTGGTTTTTCGCGCTCCGGAGGCTTCAGGGAAGCTCCTGAATCCTCCACAGTGCCTAAGGCATAACAACTGGCTGGGTGACTCTAGGACAATTACCAGGAGACTATGAGTTCTAGTTCCATCTTAAGAATGACATGCCTACGCATGCCATAGGTTCGCCATCCCAGGCTTAAGGCATAACACCTGGCTGGGTGACTTTAGGACAATCACCAGGAGACTGTGAGTTCTAGTATTGTTTTAGGCATGAAAGCCAGATGAGTGACTTTGAATCAGATTGTGAGTACTAGTTCCTCTATAGGCACGAAATGCACCTGGGTGACTTTGGGCCAATCACCAGGAGACTCTGAGTCTTAGTCCCATCTTAGGCAATAAAGCCAGCTGGGTGACTTTGAGACAATCACCAGGCGACTGTGAGTTCTAGTCCTGCATTAGGCACGAAAGCCGGCTGGGTGACTTTGGGCCATTCAATTTCTCTCAGCCCAACTCACTTCACAGGGTTGTAGTGGGAAAAATAGGCAGAGGAAGGACTATTAGATATCTTTGCTGCAATAAGAGTAAGGACAGAAATTGAATAAATAAAAACGTAAAAATCCATCACGAAAGATGAAATGTTGCCCATTCCCATAACTGAACGTCATTGATTAACTCAGCCTTGGAAAGCTGAGAAATCTGAAGCCTGATCCCATGCCTCCTTTTAATCTGATAAATGAAGTCCCACTGAAAGTGTAAATTGGACTTACCTCCAGAGGGGTGTGCAATCACCCCCGTGTGATGTGCTCCTAGGAGTAAGACTCAGCAATAAATCTCACTGGCTGCTTCTGCACAACCTCATTAATCCACTCATTGAAAGGTAACAGCTGCATTTGCTCAACAAACTAAACTCAGTTACTGCAAATCAGGTTTAGATTATTTTTTTTTATGGTTTAGCTTCTGGTACAAATCCAGCAGGTGGGATTAATTCATGCTTCAGTGTAGTGTGTGGATTTGCTATCCAGATTAACCAGACAGTCCTTAGACTCTGCAGTATTATAATTCTACAGAGGAATTATTGAGTCTGTCAGCTGCACCTCTATAACTATCTGGTTTGGCTCTGCAATCCAACAAGACAGACAGAAACTTCAGAGGATAATCAGAACTGCAGAAAAGACAGTTACTGCCATCCTGCCTTCCATTGAGGACCTGCATACTGCACGAATCAAAAAGAGGGCTGTGAAAATATTTACAGACCCCTCGCATCCTGGGCATAAATTGTTTCAACTCCTACCCTCAAAACAACTCTATAGAGCACTGCACACCAAGACAACTAGACACAAGAACAGTTTTTCCCCGAACGCCATCACTGTGTTAAATTGTTGCAGCAGATTGTGGTTTGTAATCTACTTACGAAAGAGCAGGACTTGAGACCACGAAAGTGAGAGAAACAGGTTTATTGGATGCATCGAGTTCAGCGTGTTCACACACCAACATCTGAACTGAACTGAGCTCTGCCCAGGATCCTACTTTTATGCCGTGTTCCACACGGTACATTCTCAAGGCGTTTCCATACACGAGACAAGCATGACATTTCAAAAGGGGAAGTTCACTTGGAATGTTACAGAGAAGTACATAGGAAAAATACAAAAAAGAGAAGTTCCTATTTCATCTTAAGCTGTCAGCAGCTTTTACCTCTGTTCTATCTCTCACTTCCTGTGCCCCCACTTTACAGGGTCTTGCCACACTGTTCAGCCCTATTTGTAATACTTATGAGGAAGTTGGGGAGAAGGTTCACTCCAGATAAAAGACAACTTTGGGACTCCAGGGCACTAGAATTAAAAGCCAAACTAAAATGAATTTATAAGGTCCATTCTATTAAGACTACCTAACATGGCCAGCCACTGGTGGGTTTACCTGTGCAACCCATGCTGCATCAAAATAAATAATTCCCTCACCTATTCCACTGATTGATTGTTCTCACTGTCAGGAAATTTCTCCTCCGTTCTAAGTTGCTTCTCTCCTTGATTAGTTTCCATCCATTTCTTCTTGTCCTGCCCTCAGGTGCTTTGGGGAATAGCTTGACTCCCTCTTCTTTGAGATATTGGTCACTTTGTTCAGTGCCGTTGTAACTTTGGACTGCCACTAAATGAATAGTTGTAAGGTGGGGACTACCGGAACCCCTGTTGCTGAATGAAAACTCTTAGCAACCAGCATGATCAGTGGTGGGGCATCTGGGGACAGTATTTAGCCTCAGGTGTTACATGAATTTTCCAAGGATCTTTTCTGAGAGATGATTTGTCCCTGAACAAGTCCCCCCCCCCCCACCCCAACCAAGGAAGAAAGCTGCAATTCTTCCAAGCAGATTACTTTATTGCAGTGGTGAGTTTCAAAAATTGTTTGAACCTACTCTGTGGGTGTGGCCTCCTTTGTGGGAGTGGCTTGCTGCCCATGTGACTGGATGGGAGTGGCTTGCCACCCATGTGAGCGGATATGAAGATGCCGACGACACTTGTCAGAACCACCTTAAATCACCTCTCACACAGCACTGGCATGCATAAGAATATGATGTAAACTTGTTTTTTAAAAGGCATCTTTGGTTTGCGTTAAAACAACTTCAACACATGCAATGTTCTGATTGCACCACAAACGCAGTAGTCATCCTTACCTTTCACAGAGAGGCACTGAGTTTTATAAATATGAGCATGATAGTGTAGAATAATCCTATCCAAGGACCAGTGGTGGGTTTCAAAAAATTTTGGGACCTCTTCTGTAGGTGTGGCCTGCTTTCCGGATCCACTGGTGGAACCTCTTCTAACCGGTTCGGTAGATTTGATGAACCGGTTCTACCGAATAGGTGCGAACTGGTAGGAACCCACCCCTGCTTTATTGCTCCTCACTTCATAGACAGAATCTTGCCAGAATGGAGCAGTCTGCTATCTCACAGGTGCTATTCTGCTGATTCGCCCTGGTTTGGGCAAACTGGTAGTGGCGGTGGCTGAAGGCTCCAATCACCTGCCCAGATGTCATTACAGACAATCTGCGCATGCGCAGAAGGTTGTGCACATCTGCAGAAGCGCCACTCGCGCATGCTCCCAGTTCTGAACTGGTAGTGAAGATGACAGCATTTCATGCTTGTGCTGTCTACATTAAAAATATACCATATTTTTGGAGCATAAGACTCACCTTGTTCCCCCTAAAAAGAGGGTGAAAATCTGGGTGCATCTTATACACTGAATACAGCATTTTTGTCCTCCTGAAAGACCGCCCCTTTGCAAGAATGGACGTGCAGAAGCCTGCAAATGCTCCTGGGGGCTGGGGAGGGCAAAAACGAGTGAAAAACGGGCTGTTTTTTTGCTTGTTTTTGCCTCTCCCCAGCTCTCAGGAGCACTCTACAAGCCTCCTAAAGGCTATGCATGTCCTTTGGGGGGGCAAAAATAGGCCCGTATTTATGTAAAAGGGGTGCTTTTTGCTCATTGTTCCCCCCCAGCCCCCGGGAGCACTTTGCAGGCATCTCAAACTCTCTGCATGCCCTGTTTTTCACAAAAAAAAAAAAAATTAAATCTTCAAAATCTTGGTGCGTCTTCTACCCCGGTGCGTCTTATACGCCGAAAAATACGATACTTAGGGAACTATTAGGAAGGGTCTGTCTTCCCCTTCCTTCTCTCACACAAACTATCGGAAGTGAGCGGCCTCTTACTCCTCTGGAATGAAGCCCCTCCCTCCTGGAATCCAGACTACATTCCATCACATCAGATTGTGGCAGAAATGTAGCTCAGCTTTTTCCCCCAGACAAAATAAATGTGATCCCTTAGTGGATGGTCTCCTGTCTGTTAAACTTTCTAGGAAGGAACCATTTTTCACGGGGTCCCCCTATTGCTGTCACCATGTGGAGGAGAGAGGGAGAGGGCAGGCTTTGGATGTGCAAAGAAAGCAAAAACTAGACATTCCAGCTCTGTCATCTCTTTTCGGAAGATGAGTCCAAACACATCTGCTTCTAAACAGACAAGTCAATTTATGTTGGAATACTTTATTAAAAATTTGGACGTAAATCTGCCAGAACAGAAACTTGCCCTATAAAGAGAGCAGTAAAATGAATCCAATTAACATTGATCCTCACATAACTAGATCACCTCATCCTTGGCATAATTAAATTCAGCCCCCACTGAGCATAAGAGATACCGAAATCTGCCTGTGTTTCTGGAACCCAGAGGACTCCCCCTTCCCCCCCAAAATTGTTTATAACCCATTGAGACCGTCTCCATGATGGCATATGAGATGTTGGAGAGAGAGAGACAGAGACAGACAGAGAGAGGAGAGCGAGAGTGGGGACACACACACACACACACAGCCACAGACAGAGAGATACAGTGAGAAGAGAGAGACTGAGAGACAGAGAGAGACAGAGGGGAAAGAGAGACAGAGAGAGAGACAGAGGGGAGAGAGGGACAGGGAGATAGAGACAGAGGGGAGAGAGAGAGATAGAGGGGAGAGAGAGACAGAGAGAGAGACAGGAAAGAGACAGAGAGGAGAGAGAGACAGAGAGAGAAACAGGGGACACAGAGACACAGAGACACAGAGAGAGAGAGACAGAGAGAGAGACAGAGAGAGACACACAGTGAGACAGAGAGAGAGAGACAGAGAGAGACAGAGAGAGAGGCAGACACACAGAGAGACAGACACACAGAGAGAGATACACACAGAGAGAGACAGAGAGAGAGAGAGAGAGAGACAGACACACAGAGAGACAGACAGAGAGAGACACACACAGAGAGAGGAGAGACAGACAGAGAGGGAGAGGGAGAGACAGAGACAGGGAGGAGAGAGAGAGACAGAGAGAGACAGAGAGAGAGAGAGAGTCAGAGGAGAGAGAGAGAGAGGAGAGACAGAGGGGAGAGAGAGAGAGAGAGAGAGAGAGAGGAGAGACAGAGGGGGGAAAGAGAGAGAGAGGAGAGAGATAGAGAGACAGAGACAGACAGACAGACAGACACACAAACACCGAGATGGAGAGAAAGAGAGGGGAGAGAAAGAGGGGGGAGAGAGACAGACAGACACACACACACACACAGACAAAGAGAGAGAGAGGAGAGAGACACACACAGAGAGAGACACAGACAGAGAGGAGAGAGAGATCCCAGCCTCTTTGAGGAGATGCCTTTGTGCCTGCCAACTTGGAAAATGTTTCATGCCAGATGGTCACAGAGCCAGTGGGCACTCCAGATCTCAAGACTACAAAGCAGAAAAGGGGCATTGTTTAATAGGTTGCAACAATGCTAAACAGAAGAAGATTATTTTTCAGGAAAAATGCTAACATGCAGGACTGGTTTAGGTAAAGGTGGAAGTAGGGAGACAAAGAAAGAAAGAAAGAAAGAAAGAGAGAGAGAGAGAGAGAGAGAGAAGGGAGGGGGGAAGAGGAGGAGAAGAAGGAGGAGGAGGAAGGAAGGAAGGAAGAAAAAGAAGGGAGGGTGGGTGGGAGGGAGAGGAGAAGGAGGAGAAGAAGAAGGAGGAGGAGAAGGAGAAGGGAAGGAAAAGAAAAGAGGAAAGGAGTGGGAGGGAAGAAAAGAAGAAAAGGGAGAAAAGGAAGGGAGGAAGGAAGGGAAAAGGAAGGGAAAGAAATAAAGAAAGGAAGGGAGGGCGGAAGGAAGGAAGGTGAAAGTAGGGAAGTGGGAGGGAGGAAAAGAAGAAAAGAAGAGAGGGAGGGAGGGAGGGGGAGTCAGGAAGGGAGGGGAGGAAGGAAAACAGGAGGGAATCTCTGTTGCAAATCTATAATTTCTTTCCCAAGTTTCATCCATTGTCAACCTACAGAATGAAAATAGCCCTGATGGGAGGCTCTGCTCTTCTTTGCCAACTCATTAGAACAGAGGCTTCCATTCGCCTCATCTGATTCCGTAATATGAATGGCTGTGAGCCAACCCTGCCCCTTTGCATTGGGCCAACTTTTAAAGGATGTACATGGAGGCCTATTGTAGCCTAGTATTGAGTAGGAATAGAGGATTGCAGGCCCAGCCTCCTCCTTGGTGTTTCCCTGACGTCTTCCTGCAGGTCCCACAGAACCATATTGTATCGCTTGTTGGCTTTGAAGCTGATAAATTCCCTGGGTGATTCGTCTAAAGGACAACGATGCACTTATGCACTCTGCCTATTATAATTCTGTTCTACCTATTATAATTCTGTCTCTTCTAGTTATCATGAACTGCAACTCTCATAATTCCCTTCCTCCCAGCCTGGCTATTAGCCAGATTGGGGGTAGAGGTAAATTAACAATATTGTTGTCCAAGGGGCACCATATGTATGTTCTTGCTTTCCTAGACCCTTGGGAAGGCTCTGACAGTCAAAAGTATCAAATTAGAGGAGTTTAGTTTAGTTTAGTTTATTTGGATTTATAGGCCGCCCTTTTCCCTGAGGGGACTCAGGGCGGCTTACAATCATTAGGGAGGGGGTGAAATTCAAAACAAACAGAGAGGAGGAGAGGAAGAGGAAGAGGGAGAGGGAGAGGGAGAGGGAGAGGAAGAGGAAGAAGGAGGAGGAGGAGGAGGAGGAGGAGGAGGAAGGAAGGGGAATAAGAAGGAGGAGGAGAAGGAGGAGGAAAGGAGGAGGAGGAAAGGAGGAAGAGGAGGAGGAGATGACGGAGAAGAAGAAGAAGAAGAAAGAGGAAAGAAGGAAGAAAGAAAGGAAAGAATGGGAATAAGAAGAAGGAGAAGGAAGAGAAGAGGAGGAAGAGGAGGACCAGGAAAAGAGGAAGAGGAAAGGAGGCAGAGGAGGAAGAAGAGGAAGAAGAGGAAGAAGAAGAAAGAGGAAGGAAGGATGGGGAATAAGGAGGAGGAGGCGGAGGACAGGCGGAGGAGGTGTGGAAGTGGATGGAGGAGGAGGAGGAGGAGGAGGAGGAGAAGAAGAAGAAGAAGAAGAAGGAGAAGAAGAAGAAATAATAATAATGGATAAGGAGGAGGAAAGGAGGAAGAGAAGGAAGAGGAGGGGAGGAGGAGGAAGAAGGAGAGGAAGATGACAAAAGAGATAGGAAGGAGGGGGAATAAGAAGGAGGAGGAGGAAGACTGTGCGGTCCTTGGTGTTCTCTGAGCTTGGTTGTTTCCTTGTAGACATTTCATGCTCTTCAAACACAGATACTGGGTAGTCATATATCAGAATGGTCTAGTATAGGTAGTCCTTGACTTATGACTACAATTGAACCCCAGAAGAAGAAAAGGGACAACCATCCCTGTGGCTCTTCTCCAAGCATCAGATTGACAGGACTGCCTGTGTTTTGATATGTGTGTGTGTGTGTGTGTGTGTGTGTGTGAGAGAGAGAGAGAGAGAGGGGCGGGGAGAGGCAGAGAGAGAGAGCTTAAGTAATCTTCAGGCTATTTGCTAATAAAATCCCCAGAGTTTTCATGCAGCTACCGGTACTTCTTAAGCAATATGGAAAGAATCTTGTTGTGATGTTTTTTGGAAAGGGCAGAATATGATAATTTATATGATGCTGCCCCCCCTCCCCCCAATTTGGACATATATTTCGCAAGGATTTTTATGGCTTTCCGCAGGATCAGAGAGATTTAACTGCTTTTGACTGAGCAGTGTGATGCCTCATATTGAGTAGCGCTGCGCAGCACCACAAAGCAAATAGCATTGTGTTCCCCAAGATGTGATTGCTTTGCACATTGTGTATTCCCTCTGTGTCTGGGACTAGGAGACCTGGCTTGTGGGTTTTTTTATTTTAAACTTTGCTCGTTTTATGCATAATTCATAGCTTCCATGGTGCTTGTGCAGATCCTACAACCGAAAATGAAAGAATGGTAATCGGAAGAGACAAGCCAACATTTCTGTGAAGCTGAAGACGGTTTTCAAAAGGAAAAACCTCTTTGGAGTCAACTTCAACACCTGCTCATTCCAGGAGCACAATATGCGCTTTTCTTGGCAATGTTATGAAACGGATTTACCACTGGCGTCTTCTACCTTATCTTCTGACTTCCCAGTCCACGGCCTTTGTATTCCCACAGAAGAGACTCTCTGTACCACAAGGTGGAAAGGTGGAGCCTTTGGTGCTGTCCCAGCTTGGCAGTTGGCTTGCAGAGATTTCATTACCCAAACAGGTAACATCCTCAATGCCAATGGGTAGAACGGAACATCTTCAAACAAACAAGTCTGCAAGCCAACAGCCAAGAACAGACAGCATCAAGAAAAATATAGCCCTTCTCTCTCTCTCTTTCCCTCTGTCTCTTTCACTCTCTCCATCCATCCATCTCATTCTTCTATCTATCTATCTATCTATCTATCTATCTATCTATCTATCTATCTATCTATCTATCTATCTATCTATCTATCTATCTACCTACCTACCTACCTACCTACCTACCTACCTACCTACCTACCTTACCTTACCTTACCTTACCTTACCTTACCTTACCTTACCTTCTATCTATCTATCTATCTATCTATCTATCTATCTATCTATCTATCTATCTATCATCTATCCAACTATCTATCTATCTATCTATCTATCTATCTATCTATCTATCTATCTACCTACCTACCTACCTTACCTTAACTTACCTTAACTTACCTTAACTTACCTTACTATCTATCTATCTATCTATCTATCTATCTATCTATCTATCTATCTATCTATCTATCTACCTACCTACCTACCTACCTACCTACCTACCTACCTACCTACCTAACTTACCTTAACTTAACTTAACTTACCTTAACTTACCTTACCTTACCTTACTATCTATCTATCTATCTATCTATCTATCTATCTATCTATCTATCTATCTATCTATCTATCTATCTATCTATCTATCTATCTATCTATCTATCTATCTATCTATCTACCTACCTACCTACCTTACCTTAACTTACCTTAACTTACCTTACTATCTATCTATCTATCTATCTATCTATCTATCTATCTATCTATCTATCTATCTATCTATCTATCTATCTATCTATCTATCTATCTACCTACCTACCTAACTAACTTACCTTACCTTACCTTACCTTACCTTACCTTACCTTACCTTACCTATCTATCTATCTATCTATCTATCTATCTATCTATCGATCAATCGATCTACCTACCTACCTACCTACCTTATCTTAACTTAACTTAACTTACCTTAACCTACCTTAACTTACCTTACCTTACCTTACCTTACCTTAACTTACCTTAACTTACCTTAACTTACCTTACTAACTATCTATCTATCTATCTATCTATCTATCTATCTATCTATCTATCTATCTATCTATCTATCTATCTATCTATCTATCTATTGATCGATAGAAAGATAGATAGATACAAATACAACATATATATGTATGTATGTATGTATGTATGTATGTATGTATGTATGTATGTATGTATTAAGTGTTACAACCCCTGGTATGCCCAAATATATACAGCCCAGGTTCAAATCCCAGTAAGGGTATGGCTAGCTGATGAGAGCTAAATAGCTTGAAATAGATCTATACTACTCTCCCTTTATTTATTTATCAGCACAAATACAACATATGTATGTATGTATGTATGGCCAGTGGAACAGCTTTCCTCCAGAAGTTGTAGATTTTAAAGAAGATATTGGACAACCATTGCTCCAGAATGATATAGGGCAGGGCTGTCCAACTCTCATCCTGTGGGCTGGATGCGTCATGCACTGGCTATGCCCATACCCGGTTTAGCGAAGCGGGGGGGAGTCATGATACATCACGTGATGCCATCGTAACGAAGCGAGTTTGACACCCTTGGTATAGGGTTTCCTGCTTCAGCAGGGGGTCAAATTTGGAGACTCCAAGGTCCCGTCTGTTATTCACTTATGTTCTATTATTCTGCATTGTTTGGGCACTGCAAAATTTGCTTGCAAACATTTGGCACAGATCTTTTTTTTTTTAGTCTTTATAAATTACAGTGCTGTTCTACAACTTAAAATAATAATCAAACACACAATATTTGGGCTTCCCCCCAAAAAAGTCGTACGGGAGAAATTTTCCTATCATTGGAATTTTATTCCTTATTGTGTTCATTTCTGAGCTGGAATCAAGGAAACAGCAGGCAGTTGCATGACGTTAAGTTCATTATTCTTCACTCAAGAGCGATGACAGCTTGCTGTTAATTGGGCTGCCACAAAGACCCCCTTCATCCAACATCTTCTTCATATATCTATATATCTATATCTATGTTGCATTTGTGCTGATAAATAAATGAAGGGAGACTAGTATAGATCTATTTCAAGCTATTTAGCTCTCATCAGCTAGCCATACCATTCGAATCTGGGCTGTTTTTACATGTTAAGCAGTTGTATTAGCCTCTAAGCCACAAGCTCTCCTCCCTTATCAGCTGAGCCAAGGAAATGATTAAGTGTTATGTCAAAGCAGCTGGTATGCCCAAATATGGGAGGGAACATACTGCTTCTCTTTTGGCTCAGCTGATAGGGGAGGTGACTATGTGGTTTAGAGGTTAATATAACTGTCTAATACGTAAAAACAGCCCAGGTTCGAATCCCAGTAAGAGTATGTCTAGCTGACGAGAGCTAAATAGCTTGAAATAGATCTATACTAGTCTCCCTTCATTTATTTATCAGCAAAAATAGCAACATGAAATGGTTTTCTGCCTGGAAGTCTCCTAGGGTGGAGCTGAAAGGCAAAAGGGAAGCAGTATGCTTCCTCCCATATTTGGGCATACCAGGTGCTTTGACATAACACCTAATCTATATCTATATAAATGGCTGTGTATATGTTTCAGCATAACTCTGGAAAGCCTCGAGCAATTTCAACCAAACTTGGTACACAGATGACTTACTCTCTGGAAAAAATACTGTGTGGGGTAAGACACCACTGAAACTCCTTGGGGTGTGTGCTCTGTTAAGATACAGCCTGTTGTGCCTTAAAATGGCTTCTACTGTGCTGCTGTAAAATGGCTTCTACTGTGCAGCGCAGTAGAGTTGCTATGGTAACAGCTTCACAGTACTCCACAAGGGGGAAAATCCAATTTCTAATTACGTTTGGTCTGGACATTTTCCCCCTATAAATACCCAGGCAACTCTAGATTATCAGCTAGTATTATATACATTACAATCAAAGCCCTCTCTCAAATACTCCCTGCCCCTCACCCAGATGCTCATTTGCCTGTTCAGCATCATTCTGTATAAGGAACTTGCTAGGGTTATAATTTTTCCGGGAATACATTTCTCTAAGAAGTTATTTTTGGAATGCAAGCCTTATCTCATTTCCATGGGTAAACTATCATCAAGACCTCTGAAAAGTTAGAAGGCCAACAAGATCTTAAAATAACACAGGGTTTCAAAGACTTAATTAAAGTGTTAATGCTCTTAATCGGTGTTTCTCAATCTTGACTAGTTGGGGAATTCTGGGAGTTGAAGTCCACATGCCTTAAAGTTCCCAAAGTTGAGAAACACTGCTCTTAATACTATAAATGTTCTTACACTAAGATCTGCATTAAACGTATTGTTCTGGATTGAATTACAGAATTGGTCTAGTTGGTCATCTTGTCTGGGGAAGATCTACAGGAACTCCTCAACTTACAGACATTCATTTAGTGGCCATTCCAAGTTGCAACAGCAATGAAAAAAGTGACATGACTGTTTTTTTAAACTTACGGTCATAAAATGGGGCAAAACTCACTTAACAACTGTCTCACTTAACAACATACATTTGGGATTCACTTGTGGTCATAAGTCAAGGACTACCTGTACTAGACCATTCTGATATATGAGCATCCAGTATCTATGTTTGAAGAGCATGAAATGTCTGCAAGAAAACAACCAAGCTCAGAGAACACCAAGGACCCCACAGTCTTCCTCCTCCTTCTTCTTATTCCCCTCCTTCCTCTTTCTTCTTCTTCTTCCTCTCCTTCTTCCTCCTCCTCTCCTCCTCTCCTTCCTTTCCTCCTCCTTCTTATCCATTATTTCCTGTCTGCCTTCCTGCCTTCCTGCCTTCCTCTTTCTTCTTCTTCTTCTTCTTCTTCTTCTTCTTCTTCTTCTTCTTCTTCTTCTTCTTCTTCTTCTTCTTCTTCTTCTTCTTCTTCTTCTCCTCCTCCTCCTCCTCCTTCTCCTTCCTCTTCCTCTTCCTCTCCTCCTCCTTTCCTCCTCCTCCTCCTTTCCTCCTCCTCCTCCTTTCCTCCTCCTCCTCCTTTCCTCCTCCTCCTCCTTATTCCTCCTCCTTCCTTCCTCTTTCTTTCTCTTCCTCTTTTCCTCTTCCTCCTCCTCTTCCTCCTCCTTCTTCTTATTTCCATTCTTTCCTTCCTTCCTTCCTTCCTTCCTCTTTCTTCTTCTTTTTCTCCTTCTTCTCCTCCTCCACCTCCTCTTCCTCCTTTCCTCTTCCTCCTCCTTTCCTCCTCCTCCTTGTCCTCCCTCCTCCTTCTCTTCTTCTTCCCCCCTCCTCCTTCCTCCTCCTTATTTCCCCCTCCACCACCACCTCCCTGCCTCCTCCTCCTTCTCTTCCTTTTCCCTCAGCCTCCTCCCTCCCCCTCCTCCTTATTTCCTCCTCTTTTCTTCTTCCTTCTTCTTCCCTCCTCGTCCTCCTTCCTTCCCCTGCTTATTTCCTCCCCCCCCTTCTTGTTGCTGCAAACGCCACTCTCTTCTAGTACTTCTATAGATCTTTGAATACATTTTTGAAAAAGGATTATCTCAGAACTGATCTTAGATGCCAGCAACTTTTCCCCTCTGGAGAGTAAACAATTCCAAATTAACAAATATTCTCTTTCCCATAGGTGTGGTGGCACCGTTCTGCAATTTTATCCATAATTAATTTTATACCTGTAGCCTGACAATGCTGCACTTGCTTTGTAACCAATTAATTGGGAAGGAGCTGCAAATTAGTAATAATTAGTAGAAATTACAAGGTGAACCACCTTAATAGAACATCAAGCTAATAAGCCTCTGATGGGCAATTTCAATTCAGAAAGAAGCTGTGATTTTGTTTTTCTCTGTTTGAATCACTCCTTTGTTTCCTCTGTTAGTTATTTAGAAGTGAAATAGGGAAATCACAGTGGTGCTTTTTTCTTTTTAAAGATATGATGATGCTAATTATACTACATAATGAGAGCACATTATTGAAATGTAACTTATACATGATTACTAATCAAATGACTGTTCTTAAAAGATATATTGTTGATTCTTGCTTGCTTTTTTTTAAACTCTGCCTTTCCTGCTACAAAATGTTGTGCGTGAGAACAGGAGCTAAAAACTGAAGCAACGTTAAATACAATAGAACACTTTCTCTGGTCAAGTGTGATTAGGCACACAAGGAATTTGTCTCCAGTGCATAAGCGCTCAGTCTACACACAAAAATGACCAAGTAATAATAATGATAATAATGATACTAATAAGAGAAGGTCGAAGAAAAGATGAGAACGATAGTAGTAATGCAGCCAGACTACAGGGGTAAATAGACACAAGACAGCACTGTTGGAATTAGATGTTCAGCAGAAGGAAAGAAACTGCTCCTGTACAGGTAGTCCTTAATTTAATGCCCACAACCAAGCCCAAAATTTCTGTTTGTCAGGCATTTGTTGAGTAGAGTAGACTAAGAAATGGATAGGAATAGAATACAATACTGTAGAATAGAATAGAATAGAATAGAATAGAATAGAAACAGGAACAGGAACAGGAACAGGAACAAAAAACAGAAACAGGAACAAGAAACAGGAACAGAAACAAGAACAAGGACCGGAACTGGAACCGGAACCGGAACAGGAACAAGAACAAGGAACTGGAACCGGAACTGGAACCGGAACCGGAAGAGAAGAGAACATAATAGAATGGGAACAGGAATCGGAACAGGAACAGGAACAAGAAACAGGAACAGAAACAAGAACAAGGACAAGGACCGGAACTGGAACCGGAACCGGAACCAGAACAAGGAAACGGAAACGGAAACGGAACAGGAACAGGAACAAGGAACAAAGAACAAAGAACTAGAACAGGAACTGAACCTGGAACCGGAACCGGGAACCGAATAGGAATCAGGAACCGGAACGAGATAGAGAACAGGAACAGGAACAGGAACAGGAACACGAACAAGCCCGAACCAGGAATCCCGGACAGGAACCGGGAAGCAGTAACAGGAACTAGGAATAGGAACATAGGACAATAGGACTAGGTACTAGGAACTAGGAACTAGGCAACCCGGAACTGGAACTAGGAACTCGGAATAGGAATAGGAATAGGAATAGGAATAGGAATAGGAACAGGAACAGGAACAGGAACAGGAACCGGGAGAGAAGAGAACAGAATATAATAGGAACAGGAATAAGAAACTGGAAGAGGAAGAGGAACAAGAACAGAACAGAACAAAACAGAATAGAATAACTTTATTAACATCTATGCTGATCAACCTGCCCCCATCTTCAGCCACATCTTCAGGAAATCACTGGAGATGTGTCATGTTTCTTCTTACTTCAAACAAGAAACATGAAAATGAATAAAGGGGTCCTTGGTGTTCTTGGTTGACTTTTAAAAGTTTGATATATGTATTGAATGGAAATCTTCAAGTAAGTTTTGTATGTATAAAATAAGTATGTAAGTGCATGTCCTCTTAAAGTAATGCTGAATAATATTCCAAAGTTTGTAAAATATTATCGACTAGATTTGAAAATATGAGAATGAATGACATATTATCTGTCCACAGCAAAGACAAGCAGAGATGGTTAAACTGATTCTTTTATCCAAAGAAGTGAGTATATTTAATTTTGTCTCTATTTTGAAATTGCTTCTGAATTTTGTGCTTGCAATGTGGGGTGGGGTGAGGATGAAACTTTGACTGTGTTTTTGTAAACTGGATAGGCTTATTATTATAGAAACAGCTTGTATAAAAAGCAAAGAGTTGTGATTATAATGTTGTTACCTTCTACTGTGCTAAAGAGAGTTGGAAGTCGGGCCCTTTTTCTTTCTTCTTTCTTCTTTCTTCTTTCTTCTTTCTTCTTTCTTCTTTCTTCTTCTTCTTCTTCTTCTTCTTCTTCTTCTTCTTCTTCTTCTCTCTATATCCCTTCTTTTTCCCTCCCTCCCTCCTTACTTTTTCATACCTTTTTTCCTTTCTATCTCATACTTTGATTAGTAAAAAAGTTAAAGGTAAGAAAATAAACATGAACAATAAAGCAGTGATTGGTGCTCTCTGACCTCGCTTGCTTTCTTGCAAATATCCAGGGGTGGGCTACTACGTATTTGCCCCAGTCTGGGAGAACCCGTTGCTAATGTTATGTCAGGTTCGGAGAACCTCCAAATCCCACCCCTGGCTGGCCTTGCCTTGCCTCGCCCTGCCCACCCCCCACCCCATGATCCTGCCACCCCACCCCATCTCTCCCAGGAGTCTCTACACAGCCCATTTTAGATGTGAGGTAAGTATAAGGCCCACATGGAGGCTCAGGGAGAGAGAAAAACAGACCCCCCGGAAGGTCTCCGGAGCCCGGGAGAGGCAGTTTCCACTCTCCCGGAGGCTTGAAGAAAGACTCCAGAGCCTGAGGAAGGCAAAAATGCCTCCCACTCCATGGTGCAGAAGGCGGATGTAGGCCACGCCCACCAAGAAAACCCGCTGCTGAATTTTTTGAAGCCCACCCCTGCAGACATTACATTACCCTAACTAGCAGGGGTGGGTTGCTCCCGGGATTACTGCCAGTTCGGTGTGCGCAAAATTTTTGCCCCACACATATTCACTTTCCTCATGCACACGTAATGCGCTCCGCACATGTGTGCATTTGCACAAAAATAGATTTGTGCATGCGCAAAACGTTTAAAAAAATGGAAAAAATGTGCAATTACAATTGTTCTGTGCGGCGCAGAATCAAAAATCAAGATGGCGGCCTCATAGGAGAACCGGTTCAGGGGCTTGGCAGGCCAGGGTCCAGTGGTGGGTTTCAAAAATTGTTCGGACCTACTCTGTGCGTGTGGCCTCCTTTGTGGGAGTGGCTTGCCACCCATGTGACCGGATATGAAGATGCCGACAACACTTGTCAGAACCACCTTAAATTACCTCACACACAGCACTGGCATGCATAAGAATATGATGTAAACTTGTTTTTTAAAAGGCATCTTTGGTTTGCGTTAAAACAACTTCAACACACGCAATGTTCTGATTGCACCACAAACGCAGTAGTCATCCTTACCTTTCACAGAGGCACTGAGTTTTATAAATATGAGCATGATAGTGTAGAATAATCATATCCAAGGACCAGTGGTGGGCTTCAAAAAATTTTGGAACCTCTTCTGTAGGTGCGGCCTGCTTTCCGGGTCCACTGGTGGAACCTCTTATAACTGGTTCGGTAGATTTGACGAATCGGTTCTACCGAATAGGTGCGAACTGGTAGGAACCCACCTCTGCCTGGGTCGCTGCTGTTTCCAGCCACCCAGGCTGCCAAATCACTACCAGTTCGGTCGAATCCATCCGAACTGTCAACACCTCTGCTAACCAGGTAACATCATCAGTGCTAGTCTGACATGTTACCTAGTTAGGATAATGAACCATCTTCAAGAACAAAAGGAAGCTCAGAAAGTACCAAGAACCTCTCACGTTAACCCTGAGCTACAAATATTCTTCATGAAGAATAAACCTGGTTAAAAACAGTTAATTTTAGAAGCCCACTTAAAAGCCTTGTTAAAACAATACACTTTCTGAACTCGGAGGGAGGCCTAATCACAGTTAATTAATGCAGAGACTTTAATGACTCTGAAATCTGTTGGGAGGTCAAATCTGCCAAGTGTGAGCCTTCCAGAAAATTCCTCCCTCCCCCTTTTTTATTTTTTTGCTGACAACTTTCTTCTTCAAAAGGAAGAGAAAGATATAAGAAGATACTAATCGATGGGAAAGAATTAACAAGAACACTGAAGAAAAGTGATCTGGCAATCCT
Source organism: Thamnophis elegans (assembly GCF_009769535.1). Taxonomy (NCBI): domain Eukaryota; kingdom Metazoa; phylum Chordata; class Lepidosauria; order Squamata; family Natricidae; genus Thamnophis; species Thamnophis elegans. The sequence continues at coordinate 91,468,570 of NC_045545.1, read as the reverse complement.
GGATTTCTAGATCATCCAGGAAACCAAAATCAAGCATGCTTAAAATGATTTGTTTTTTAAAAAAACCAGACACTACGTAACATTCTAAAGAGATATTCTAGATACTGTTAGTCTTCACTTAACAACCATTCTGTCATGCACCAAGGAAGTCAGAAGATCCGGGTAGTACAAATGAGTAGAAAGATTTATTGCAGGCTTAAGCTCTCTACAAGAATGGGGATGAATATAAACCTCCGAGTGGCCTCAATGACTCTCTAAAAAAGGATGCAAATGACCAGCTGTCTGCAAGGAGTATAAATCCTTCCGTTCCCCACCCTCCAGTCAGAGCTGAAGAAGCTTCTTGGATGAGAAGCGAAACGTCTTCAAAGAAAAAACAAGAAAGTCCAGTTGTCTCCTGAAAAAAGCACTTTTGGGTCTCTTCAAGAATCCAAACTACTAACTACTATAGTGGGGAATGGAAGGATTTACTGCAAAGAGGAATACTGTATTTTTCAGAGTATAAGACGCACCAAGGTTTTGAAGAAGCAAATAAACAATTTTTTTTGTACTCTTCAGACCTCCCCAAAACGGCCCCTTTTTTTTAAAAAAAAGGGGGGGCATGAATAGCCTTTAGGAGGCTTGTAGAGTGCTCCTGGGGAGGACGAGCAAAAAGCAGCCTGTCCCCCCCCCCAAATGGCATGCATAACCTTTAGGAGGCTTATAGAATGCTCCTGGGGAATGGGGGCAAAATTGAGTGAAAAACGGCTCTTTTTTGCTCATTTCTGCCCTCTCCAGCCCCCAGGAGCATTCTGAAAGCCTCCTAAAGGCTATGCAGGGCCATTTTGGTGAAGGGGTCGGGGTTTCAGGAGTAAAAAAAAATGCTGTATTCAGTATATAAGACGTACCCAGATTCTCAGCCTCTTTTTTGAGGAAAAAGGTGTATTGCATACTCTGAAAAATATGGTAAATTCTTCAACTCCCCACCCTCCAGTCAGAGCTGAAGAAGCTTCTTGGATGAGAAGCAAAACGTCTTCAAAGAAAAAACACGAAAGTCCAGTTGCCTCCTGAAAAAGCACCTTTGGGATTTATTTATTATTTATTATTTATTATTATTTATTATTTATTATTTATTATTTATTATTTATTATTTATTATTTATTATTATTTATTATTTATTATTTATTATTTATTATTTATTATTTATTATTTATTATTTATTATTTATTATTTATTATTTATTATTTATTATTTATTATTTATTATTTATTATTTATTATTTATTATTTATTATTTATTATTTATTATTAGGAGTTTGGAGTTTATTCAATTTGTAGGCCGCCCTATTCCCCGAAGGGACTCAGGGCGGCTGAACAAAAGCCAAGGGAGGGGAAATTACAAAAAGTAAGACAAAAACAATCAGACAATAGGAACAATTTAAAAGCACAACAGACACAGCAAATTCGAGTAGAGGGGGGGAACTCAACCCCAGGCTTGCTGGGACAGCCAGGTCTTCACGGCTGTCTGGAAGGCCCGAAGGGTGGAGAGGGTCCGAATCTCCACGGGAAGCTCGTTCCAAAGGGCCGGAGCAGTCACAGAGAAGGCCCTTCTCCGAGTAGTTGCCAGCCGACATTGGCCGGCAGATGGAATATGGAGGAGGCCTAATCTGTGGGATCGAATGGGTCTGTGGGAGGTAATCGGCAGAAGGCGGTCTCTCAAGTACCCAGGTCCAATACCATGTAGGGCTTTATTATTATTTATTTATTATTATTTATTTATTATTTATTATTTATTATTTATTATCTATTATCTATTATCTATTATCTATTATCTATTATCTATTATCTATTATCTATTATCTATTATCTATTATCTATTATCTATTATCTATTATCTATTATCTATTATCTATTATCTATTATCTATTATCTATTATCTATTATCTATTATCTATTATCTATTATCTATTATCTATTATCTATTAGACATATACCGCTTCATGGGGCTTTCAGCCCTCTCTAAGCGGTTTACAGATTTTTTTTTAGCAAATTGAGTCAGCAAATCGCCCCCACAGTCTGGGTCCTCATTTCACCCACCTCGGAAGGATGGAAGGCTGAGTCAACCTTGAGCCGGTGAGATTTGAACCGCTGAACTGCAGATAACAGTCAGCTGAAGTGGCCTGCAGTACTGCACCCTAACCACTGCGCCACCTCGGCTCTTTAAAGGAAGATGTTTGCAAGATTCTTGAACAAAGCAGGAAATTGAGGTTGCTTTGCTTATTGTCGCTGTGCAATACAAGTCCTTGACTTGACAACCATTTGTTTAGAGACTGTTCAGAGTTACAAAGGCAACTGGGGGAAAAAAATGACTTATGACTGTTTTTCCCACTTAAAAACCATTGCGGCATCCCTATAGTCACTTGATCAAAATTCGGACACTTGGGAACGGGTTCGTATTTATGATGGTTGCGGCATCCTGAGGTCACGCAATCTCCTTTTGAGAAGCAGAGTCAATGGGAAGGCAGTTTTGGTTTATAACTGCACCAGTAATTTAACAGTGACTGTCATTCACTTATCAACGGCGGCAAGAAAGGTCGTAAAATGGGGCAAAGCTCACAGTTGTCTTGTTTAGCAACAGAAATTTTGGGCTCAGTGGTAGTCACAGATCAAAGACTACCTGCATACGTACACCCCCCCCCCCACACACAAAAAAACAGTGACTGATTTTTGTTCATCTTAATAAATTTCTCTATATAAAATTGGCTCTGTGTGTGTATATGTTCCGGCATAACTCTGGAACGCCTCGAGCAATTTCAACCAAATTTGGTACGCAGATAACTTACTCTCTGGAGACAAATACTGTGGGTGGGGGGTAAGACATCCCTAACACTCCTTGGGGTGTATGTTCTGTTAAGATACAGCCTGTTGTACCATACTGCCATACTGACTTCTACTGTACAGCCCAGTGAAGTTGCCATAGTAATGGCTTCACAGTACTCCACAAGGGGGCTCCCTCTGGTAAAGGGGAAAATCCAATATTTGGTCCGGACATTTCCCCCCTATAAATAAATACCAGGGAAACGCTGGGTTATCAGCTAGATTTAATACAATACAATACAATAGCAGAGTTGGAAGGGACCTTGGAGATCTTCTAGTCCAACCCCCTACCTAGGCAGGAAACCCTATACCGTTCCAGACAAATGGCTATCCAACATCTTCTTAAAGACTTCCAGTGTTGGAGCATTCACAACTTCTGGAGGCAAGCTATTTGTTATAAACGTCATACTTTCAGGTCATATTTTTTTATACAAAGGGGCCAATTTTATTGCAGAAAGCGCTTCTTTCCAACCCGGAGAATAAAATAACTCTGAGAAACTCTCTATCCTTTATTTAGTTTTGTCATTTTAAGAGGGGATGAAGGGGGGGGGGGGAATCCAATACTAGATAAAATATAGCCATTCTGTAGATGCGCAAGAGACTATATTAAATGACTGCAGGCCATCATAGCTTTCTCCAGTTCTTCTCTGACACTTTCATACAACTTTGTTCTTGCCCATTTGCTTTCTCTTGTCAGATCAGCTGTTTTTTAAAAAAATTCTCAGTCCCGGAGACATGATATCTGCTGCATTTCCACACACACACACACGCCCTCTGTGCAAGTGGAAAGATTGAGAAAGGGGCCAGGAGAAGAGTAATGGATGGCGGTAAAATGGCTTGTATATTATTGTGGGAACGCAGACAATGTTGCAGGCCTGAGAAAACATGAATGAGTTAGATCTGTCATCCTTGCTAAAGACTGTGACAAGAAGCTGGTGCAGGGAAGGAAGCATTTGCTGGCCACATGACCACGAAGACGTCTTCAGACAGCGCTGGCTCTTTGGCTTTGAAATGGAGATGAGCACCGCCCCCGAGAGTCGGGAACGACTAGCACATATGTGCGAGGCAGAGGTGGGATCCTACCAGTTCGCACCTATTCAGTAGAACCAGTTCGTCAAATCTACCGAACTGGTTAGAAGAGGTTCCACCAGTGGACCCGGAAAGCAGGCCACACCTACAGAAGAGGTTCCAAAATCTTTTGAAAACCACCACTGGTCCTTGGATATGATTATTCTACACTATCATGCTCCTATTTATAAAACTCAATGCCTCTGTGAAAGGTAAGGATGACTGCTGCGTTTGTGGTGCAATCAGAACATTGCGTGTGTTGAAGTTGTTTTAACGCAAACCAAAGATGCCTTTTAAAAAACAAGTTTACCTCATATTCTTATGCATGCCAGTGCTGTGTGCGAGGTAATTTAAGGTGGTTCTGACAAGTGTCGGCATCTTCATATCCGGTCACATGGGTGGCAAGCCACTCCCATCCGGTCACATGGGTGGCAAGCCACTCCCATCCGGTCACATGGGTGGCAAGCCACTCCCATAAAGGAGGCCACACCCACAGAGTAGGTTCGAACAATTTTTGAAACCCACCACTGGTGCGAGGGGAACCTTTACCTTTATCTAGTTTCCATTCACAGAACTCTATACAAGCCCTTTCTATTTTTTCCAGCCATTAGCTATTGAAAAGAACTGATTCAAGTCAAATTTCCAATTGTATGTATTTATTCAAGAAGCCATTAGAAAGAACATTTGAAATAGTGTTTCAAGTGACGTTTTTATATGTTCAACTAAATATAGAATTCACTAACTAACCTTGGTTCATTTATGATTTATTAACCAAGAGCATTTGCTAGCAAGAGTTCATCAAAGTAGTGATCATAAATTGTTGCCAGCCACTCAAAACCCAAGCAATTATTTTTAATTCAACTTTTTTTCTCTTTAGAAGTCTGGAAATTCAAATTCTCCAATATCTGGTTACCTTGGCAATGCATCGTTGGGCCAATTCTAGCATGTGATCATTTAACATAAATCTCAATCATAAGGAAGGTTAGAATGGAGTGGTGCAGTGGCCTGGAGGTGGTGATCTCGTCTCATGATCAGGAGGCTGTGGGTTCAATCCTAGGTAGAGTCAGATATTTCTCTCTCTGGGCACGATGAGAATATATCTGCTGAACAAAACTTCACATTGGTGACAGGAAGGGCATCCGGCCAATAAAACACTATGCTAGCATCATTCAGTTGTCGAGACTCTACCCTGCAAGGGATAATGGGGTCATTAAAAGATTATGATGATGATAAGGAGGGTCAGAGTCAGTCTTTTAGATATGAATTTGGTGCAGGTTTGGGTACCTCCAATTCTCTAAGCAAGCCCAGATGTATTTCTTGACCATGTTGAAGGGAAGGCCAAGCATTACCGTATTTTTCAGGTATAAGATGCGCCTTTCCCCCTCAATAAAGAGGCTGAAAATCTGGGTACGTCTTATACACTGAATACAGCATTTTTGGCCTCCCGAAATCCCGCCCACTTTGAAAAAAATGGCCGTGCATGGCCTTTAGGAGGCTTGTAGAAGGGCTGGGCAGGGCAGGGCAGAAATGAGCAAAAAATGGCCCATTTTTCATCCCCCAGCCCCTAGGAGCACTCTACAAGCCTCCTAAAGGCCATGCATGTCCCTTTTTGGACAAAATAGGGCAGTTTTTGTGAAAAACGGGCCATTTTTGGGAGGTCTGAAGAGTGCAAAAACTTTTTTTCATTTGCCTCCTCAAAATCTTGGTGCGTCTTATACTCTGAAAGATACGGTAATTTTGTCTCTAATTCTTGAATTTTACAGAACAATCCCATCCAGCCTTGAAGAAAAAAAATTTACAGTTAGGAAATTCAACCAATTTGTGGAAGCCTGCACTTAGCCAAGTTTTAGTTTCTATAAACATATCTATTTAATTTATACCCTGTAGGAGAAACATGTATTTAGCCAGATTCTAGTTTCCGTAAATTTGCTCGTTTGGGTACTTATGAAACTTGTAACCCCCAGTGATCCAGCAACTCTTGGTGGCTTAGAGTGTTTACAGTAAAATAAGAATTAAAACACCCATGGTACAAACTAAAATCAATACATCATAAAACTCCAGCAAAAACAGAGAAAAGCAGACAGGGGAAAAAAAAACAATAACAATAAAAATGTCACAATAAATTAAACCCAGAGAAAAAGTCTCCAAAATGCTACAATTTTCAGAAGGATCATAAAAATGTAGGATTGGAAGGGACTTTAGAGGCTGCCCAGTCCAACCTCCTGACCAGGACAGTGGTCCTTATATCGTCTCGGACAAATGGAGCACCAGTGGTGGGATTCAACCGGTTCCCACCTATTCGGGAGAACTGGTTTTTAACTTTCTAAGCATTTCGGAGAACAAGTTGTTGGAAGAAATCCCCTTTTGTTTTTTTTCCAATTTTACAGGCCTAATCCTGTAAGGAAGGCAGGAAGGAAACATTCTGGTGTTGTTTCTAGCCTAATCTTTATTGACCTGCTTACAGAAACTGCCTTCTCTGGTTAACCCTTGTTACATTGTAACAGCTAAGGTGAAGTGCCCATCGAGTGACATTTAGTTGGCCATGCCCACCTAGTCACATGACCACCAAGCCACACCTACCCAGCTGGTCATTAGGGGAGAGAACCGATTGTTAAATTATTTGAATCCCACTACTGTGGAGCACCCACAATTTCCCGCAAGGAAAGCTGCTCCACTGTTGAAGAGTTCTCCTGTCAGGAAATTCCTCCTTATCTCTCAGGAGTCTCCACCCATTGCTTCTTGTCCTCTCTTCAGGTGCTATGGAGATTATATTAAGGATGTGGGATTGGGATAGGGATAGGGATTGGGATTGGGATTGGGATTGGAATAGGAATAGGAATAGGAATAGGAATAGGAATAGGAATAGGAATAGGAATAGGAATAGGAATAGGAATAGGAATAGGAATAGGAAAAGGAATAGAGTAGAGTATGTTAGGTAAGCTCCCCGTTGGGAGAGCGAGTACATTCAGAGTAGTATTGTGAGAGTTGTGTTGGAGAACACACAAACCATCATACAGAGACAATGCAGTTTAAATAGACTTTTACTTTCGTGGAAATAGAGGTATCAGAGTCCATCAAACAGTCCAAGTCATACACGGATAAGACAGTCAGTCATCAATGTCTTTCAGTTAAGGGATAATCCAAATAACATAGTCCAGTATCATATAATCGGTTCAGAATTCAAGATTTGCTAGCAGTTGCAAAACTTACAATAGCTCATGGCACTTTCTAACAGCCAGCATCAGCCCAGCATCTAACGAACAGAGAGCTAACAGTCATTCTGGCTCCCTCTTATGGCCAATTGAGGAAAACAGCAACCAATCGCATTTTACAGTATGATTTAAAGAAACAGGTATAGCATTGTTACATGATTTATATATTGCCAACCCAACCATTAGATTATATTCCTAACAGAGTAGAGTAGAGTAGAGCAGAGCAGAGCAGAGCAGAGCAGAGCAGAGCAGAGCAGAATAGAACAGAACAGAATAGAATAGAATAGAATAGAATAGAATCAGAGGTGGTATTCAGCAGGTTCTGACCAGTTCTGGAGAACTGGTAGTGGAAATTTTGAGTAGTTCAAAGAACTGGTAAATACCACCTCAGACTGGCCCCATCCCCATCTACTCTCTGTCACTCGAGTCCCAGCTGATTGAGAGAGAATGGGGATTTCGCAGTAACCTCTCCCTGGAATGGGGAGGGAATGAAGATTTTACAGTATCCTTCCCCTGCCATGCCCACCAGGACCCACCCACCAAGCCATGATATGCCCACCAAGCCACGCCCATAGAACCAATAGTAAAAAAAATGTTAAATCCCACCACTGAATAGAATAGGAGCTGGGAGGGACCTTGGAGGGGTCTTCTAGCCCAACCCTCTGCTGAAGCAGGAAACCTTCTACCATTTCAGATAAGTGGCTGTCCAGTCTCTTCTTTAAAAACCTCCAATCATGAAGCACCCACAACTTCTGAAAGCAATTTCTGTTCTACTGATTAATTGTCCTCACCGTTAAGGAAGTTTCTCCTTAAATCCAGGTTTCTTCTCTCTTTGATTCGTTTCCAACCATGGTTTCTTATCCTGCCTTCAGATGTTTGGAGAATAACTTGACTCCCTCTTCTTTGTGGAAGCCCCTCAAATAATGGAAGATTGCTATCATGTCTCCCCTATTAGCCTTCTCTTCATTAAGCTAAAATTATCTTCATTCCTTTAGCCTAGTGATGCAATTCAACCGGTTCTATCCGGCCCAGATGAAGCAGCAGCAGTGGCGGCGGAGGCTCTGCCCACTCACCCATACATCATTGCATCCTGTTTTTGACACTCTGTGCACGCGTCGAATGTCCTGCACATGCGTGGATGTGGTGCTCACATTTGTGAACTGGTAGCGAGGTTGATTCCACCCCTGCTTTTAGCCCCTTATCTCTGAAGTTCTTCTCTGTACACTTTCTAGGGCCTCAGCCTCTTTTTCATATTGTGACCAGAACTGGATACCATCTTCCAAATATGGTTTGGCCAAACGGTATAGAGTAGATCTATCATGCTCCAGAAGACAATGGATGGGAACCGGACGAAGAGACAAGCACCCTAGTAAAGCAGAATAAAATGTGAATTAAAATATAAAAGTGACATGTGAGAGAAGGAAGAGATAAAAACCTGCTTGTAATGCTTGACATTTCCAAAAACAGGAAATGTCAAAAGCCCAAAACCACAGAGTTCAGCTAAAGTTCTTACAAAGCCACGTAGTCAGTACCTGTGGCGCAAGACAAAAGGAGAAGTAAGACAATATCTACTTACATATAAGGCTTCTTTCTCAAAATGACCAATAAGAAATGGGTTAAGTGTTTCCTCTGTTGAGCTGCTTTTGAGAATATATAAGAATCTGTGCTTCCATGAGAAGGGTTCAGTGGTGGGTTGCTGCCGGTCCGCACCGGTTCTCGTGAACCGGTTGGTTACCGGACCCAGAAGTAAGCCTGCCCTGCCCCCGGCCCTGTATACCCGGCCAGCCGGTATTTTGTCCCTTCGGTCTCCCCGTGCTCAGAAAAGCAACTTCAGGAAGGTCCTTTGCTAGCAGGCAGGTTCTAGGACGCCTGCCGCCACCAAAGATCGAAAGACATGGAGCCACAGACTCCCCTCTTTTCCCCGCCCCACAGCTCGCCTCCTTGGGTGGGACCAGGGCGCGCGCAGGGTGAGTGGAGTTTGCGACCAACTTTAAAGTGAATGGGGCTGTTTGTGACTAAATGGGACAGAGAACATAAAGGAATGCAAGGGAACATGGAGGTAATCTAGTCCCACCCCTTCCCAAGGCAGGAGTCCCTCCTTTTCTTTGAGAGCTGTCAGTGATAGACATGAAGGAAATGGTGTGTGTATGAATGAGAGAGAGAAAGAAAGAATGAGAGAGAGAGAGAAAGAATGAGAAAGAGAAAGAAAGTTAGAGAGACAAGAAGGAAGGAAGGAAGGAAGGAAGGAAGGAAGGAAGGAATAGCAATAGCAATAGCAATAGCAATAGCAATAGCAGTTAGACTTATATACCGCTTCATAGGGCTTTCAGTCCTATGGAAGGCTGAGTCAACCCTGAGCCGGTGAGATTTGAACAGCCGAACTGCTGAACTGCAGTCAGCTGAAGTAGCCTGCAGTGCTGCATTTAACCACTGTGCCACCAGGAAGGAAGGAAGGAAGAAAGGAAGGAAGGAAGGAAGGAAGGAAGGAAGGAAGGAAGGAAGGAAGGGAAAGAAAGAAAGAAAGAAAATAAGTGGGGGAGAGTGACACAAGAAGGAAGGGAGGGGGAGAGAGGGAAAGAGGGAGAGAACTTATGATCTCAATTGAGCCCAAAATTTTGGTTTAAAAATTTTGTGAGTCTACTCCCTTTCAAATAGCCAACAAAATATTTCGGGTTTTAATTCCATATCTTGCTTTACCATTGCTTCTAACCACTAACTTCTGAATAGCTACTTGAACCTACCTAAGTAGTGAACCTAATTCATATATTCCTGTTTTTTGGAACTGAGAACTAAATTTCAGAAAAAGGAAAGCTGTACTGCTCTGGGAATCTACCTATGACATTCATTCTTGAACTAAGTTCTTGGATGAAAGACTATATCTTTCCTGTTTGTTTATATCTTTCCTGTTTCTCATCCTTCCTGAAAAGACTGCACATTGTTGGTTGAAAGCAGAGGTCCTTTCTGTAACCTGTAGTCCTCAGCTTATAACCACAATTGAGTCCAATATTGTTTTATTTCTTTTGCAGTTGGTATTATTTATTTTTGTACTTATTTTAATCTTATTGTAGTTCATCCATTGGGGCAAAGAATTCAGTGACATCGTCTTGGCCACTCCCACCCAGTCACATGACTGCCAAGCCACTCCCACCCGGTCATATGGCTGGCAAACCACTCCCACAAAACAGGCCACATCCACAGAGTAGGTTCCAAAATTTTTTGAAACCCACCACTGGAAGGGTTGTTCAGAAGTTGCATAGTAGCCTTTGACGAGTTTTCTGAACCTGGCTGCCAATAAACTTCTCCTTGATCCCGAGACGTCTTAAGTCCTGTCATTTTCTGCAACCCTAGAAATAAGGAGAAATAGCTTGACAGTCAGAACAATCAACCAGTGGAACAGGTTGCTTGAAGAAGTTGTAAGTGCTCCAACACTGGAGGATTTTTTTTTTTATAAAAAAATTTTTTTGTTACATAAACAACACATGCCCACACCAGTGGGAAAAGTAAAAATCAAAACACACACACACACACACACACACACACACAGACACAGACAAAAAACAAGGCAGGGGGAAAAAAAGAAATACAAAAGAAAAAAAGAAAAAAAAACACAGGTATATATTATAAAAAAGTATATCAGCTGGTTACAACATGTTTTGGTGCATCTCTTCCATTAATTCATATTAATTCAAATATCTTAACTCAAATGTTTACCATATTGACATCATTATACCTCCACTTTTAGTTGACTACAGTTATTTAAACATCTTTCATCCTTAACCATGCCAAAGATTTAATCCATAACCACATGCTAGCATTTCATTTACTTGTTTGTAAAATCCTCTATTAACATCAAATCCTCATATCCTGTTTTAGCTAAACATCCATAATGTTTAATACCAAAAATTCCATCTTCCATGCATATAGTTTATTATCATTCTCCTTTCTTTATGTAATTATATCGTATATCGTAACATTTTCCCCATATTAGTTAATATTTAACTGTATATAGTTTTACTTTATTTTTTAATAGTGATAATTATTGTGATTAATAACCTTTGTATATGGTCCAAAAATATTTCCAACCTTCCCTTCTCATATCCAATTATTATTTATCATATCAACTCCACTGGACAACACTGGAGGTTTTTAAGAAGGGACTGGACAACACTTGGTCTAAAATGGTACAGGGCAGTGATGGGTAACCTTTTTGGTTCCAAGTACCCAGAGTGTCTGCGCGCCCCTGCAAATGCATGCGTGTATGCCCCAATCCCCCAAAAGGCAATGTGAGCGCCTCCCTGCGCATGCACCCTACGCATGTGCCCCAATTCCCTGCACATTCCTCCCCTGAGCATGCACCCCACCTCCAAGCCCACATTTTGGCTTCCAGTAGGAGGCTTTTAAGGCCCAAAACGGGGCACAGAGGGCAGCCTCGCTATCTCTGCAGTTTCTCCCCAGTGCGCCCAGGTGTTCTCCTCCATTCTTGCCTCTCCGATCTGAACAGTTTCTCACCGCCGCCCCCCCCCCAGCATGGCCAGGATTTCTCCTCCATTCCTGTGGAGATCAGGGAAGGCCCCCGCGCATGCACGGCTGAGATCTGAAGACCAGCTGGCCAGCGGAGATGCGTGCGCATGCGTGGTGCAGCTGGGCTGGGCGCATAGATATAGGGTCTCCTGCTTGAGCAGGGGGTTGGACTAGAAGACCTCCAAGGTAAGGTGACCAGATTTTCAGATTGGTAAAGAGGGACACCATTGAACACCATTGATTAAAATTTTTATATTTTGTCAAAAGATCACCCCAGGACACTGAAACCAGCATAAATACGAATCTGTTGCCAAACAAATTTTTGATCACGTGACCATGAGGATGCTGCAACGGTCGCTAAGTGTGAAAAATGGTCGCAACGGTCGCTAAATGTGAAAAATGGTCATCAGTCACTTTTTTCAATGCCATTGTAACTTTGGTCACTAAAGTGATGATGTTTGCTGCATATCAATAGAATAAAAAAGTTGTTACACTCCTACTTGGCAGTTTCAATATACAGCCTCAATTGTTCTAATGTAGGGTCAGTTGTTGCTACTTTTCAATAGATAGATGACAGGTAGGTAGGTAGGTAGGTAGGTAGGTAGGTAGGTAGGTTTATTCTGAAGATAAACGTTTATGTACACCAGGAACTTTTGAATGAAAGCTGGGAGAGGAAATTGGACAAATGAACAGAATAGTATAGTACTCTAAAGGAATAAATGTGCTCTGGCTAATAAATGCACAGAGCAAAGATTTATAAAAATAGAAATGTCAGTATGAAATTACAAGCTATTACCTTATGTATTAATTAAATATATATCCTGCTCCCCCCCACAACTCAAGGTGGCCTGCATCTCCTCCAATTTTTTATCACCTTCTGAGTTAAGCTAAGTGAAGATAGAGGAATAATCAAAGTCACCTACTGTATTGAGTTTCTGTGGTTGAGAATAGAGCAGAGCCTGACTTCCCACATCTGACACCTGCTAGAGGCTGTGAGAGTTTTCTTTCTGAGCAAGAAAATTTTGTGACCAGCCATGTCACAAAATCTATTAATGAAAGGATAAATCCCTATTTGCGAAATAGCCAGAATATTCTCCCAAAATTTAAAAGATTCCTCTTCTGGAATTACAAACAATGTCTAAAAGTGCTCTACCAGAGAGGGAGTATGATCATTAAGGTGGAAGAGTAGAAATACAATAGAGAAATTCATCGTCAAGTTTTCTTTTGCTCTGCTGGGAGATTGGGGCAAGTCATTTTCTGTTAGCTCTACCTACTTCATGAAAGTATTTTGGAAAAATGGGAGAAAGGAGGTGATGCTTTGAGTTCCTAAATGGAAAAAAAGGAATATATATCTAAAAAATAAATGTTAAGTCAGATTTTTCCCTGCAAAGTATTCATGAAATAGACCAGGTTGAAAAAAAAATTCCAACAAAATTACCCCTAATCAGTTATGGAATAATGAAGGCTTACTCTGAAGTAGTTAAATATATAATAATTATGCTAACTAATAATATAAGACGGTAGGAATTAATATCAGTAGCTTTTCTACTGTCCATAAGCTATTTTCTTAAAATTTAGGTGTGAATGCTCTATATTATTATTTAATGTTGAGATACCAAAAAGATGCACACAAAGACAATACAAAGACTTGAAACTACAGGTAGTCCTAGACTCAACAACAGTTCATTTAGTGACTATTTAAAGTTACAACAGCACTGAAAAAAGTGACTTATGACAAGTTTTTACACTTCTAAATGTTGCAGCATCTCCATGGTCATGTGATCAAAATCAATGGATGGACGGACCATGCAGACTTTCTACATTCTTAGCCTACTTTCTCAAAGTTTCTGATTAAATCTTCTGTCTTGAAGCTATTATGATTGTTTTATCTAACCATTAATTAGGGTATTGGTTTGTCTTTTAAAGCACTAATCTTGCTTCCCCTAGCTTCCCTGCCTTCACCCACCACCTGCACTAACCCCCCCATGCCTCCCCCTCACATCACATTCCTTACCTGGGACTTCAGCCACCTCCCTAATCACTGTCAGTGTTTAAATTCAGATTATTGTACACCAGAAAGTCTGAATTTAAGTTTATCATATGAATAAAAATGAAAATCATTCTTGCACTATAATGAAAGGGGTGTATATTTCCTGGGGACAATTTATAAAGTTATTTAAATGAAATAAAGCAAGCAGACTCCTGCCATCGCGCAGCAATAATGCTAGGCATAAGATTAAAGGAAACAAGCTACCCCAGGGGGGAAAAATATTCACTCTTGAGCTGCTACAATTCCTGCGGGTCAATCATGTGGCAGAGTTAAACATAAAGAAGCCAATAATATTCTAATTTAGCGATGATGGTGCAGTATCCACAAAATTGAGGAAACCTTGAGGATAACACAGGTAGCTTATGTGACAGGAACAGCCATCTTAATTGTGAACGTCTTGGGATCAGCACTTTTTGAAAGCGAATTGTCTCTAGAGACAGCAACCCTCCCCGTATTTATCGGGTGAAACCAGCACCGAAAATAATACAATTGAAAACACCGCTTAGGCTGGAAAGCATCTTTAAAACCAGCAAAAAAACCCAAGGCTGCCGTTTTGGCTTAAACCTGTTGATAAACTACTAAGCCGTTGCAACGAATTATCCATACGATATTGTGGCTCAGACGAAGGGAACGAATCAGTCAGGAGCCGGTTAAATGCACGGGGACAACAAAGGAAAGTTGATGAGCGCATTCTTGTGGCCGAGACCATCACTCCGCTCTTCCTTACATTTCTGTCAGAGGAAAGGTCACACCGCCACAGCAGCAACATATTACCTCGGCAAAGGCAGACGCAACTCCCCGGCGGCTGGTCTGCGCGCGCACAAACACACACGGCCCCACACACTCCCTTCCCTTCCACGACTGGCTCCCTTCCCTAAATCCCTAAAGGCTCCGCTTCGCGGGAGCCAATACTGCCCGCCCGCTTTCCTTCCTCTCCATTGTGCTCCGAGCTCTGCCTACCACACAACACTGTGACCTTTCCTCTGACAGAAATGTAAATTTTTAGGGAAGGAAGCGCGGAGTGATGGTCTCGGCCGATCGGACCTTCCAGGCCGCCTTTGCCGTTTCCAGCCTCGGTGCAGGGGTAAATGCGGTGCCCTTGCGGCGGCTCCTCCACCCCCCGCCCTTCCCCCACCTGCAGACCCCCCCAGCCTGTGGGTGGGTGTCTCCCGGGGGAGCCTGGCTCGTTTCTCGCGCGCAGGAGTTGTCGGCGGGCGCGGATGTGCTTTGTTTGCGGCGAGCATGTGGCGCTTTTGCTCCGCTGGGCTCCTGATTCCCTTCCTTCAGCTCCGTTCAGACAAGCTCTTTGGCTGTGCCCACGTTTGCTTTGACAGAAATCACTGGAGCCCCAAGTGCACCGATCTCGGCGTTTTTCGCATCGGGGCGTGCTGCAAGAAGAGGGAGTGAGTGAAGACCTTTTCTAGCCGGCGCAAAGGACTTCCCAAGACTTGCTTTGCAGCAATCCAGACTCACTCCCTCCCTCTTGCAGCCCGCCCCATGCGAATTCCCCCCCTCCCCGCATCTTCTCCTGGGTTTCTCTCTCAGGGTAGGGAGGCCGCGGGCTGGCAGTAGCCACCGCGGTCTGGCTACCCCCCCCACCCCGCCTCCTCCACTAGCCTTTGTCCCTCCACAGTAGGGTGGCTGGGGGGAGGAGATGGCCCGCCCGCCCAACTCCGCAAAGGGGGAGAAGGAGAGGAGGGCCGTCTCCTCCCCCCAGCCGCCCTACTGTGGAGGGACAAAGGCTAGTGGAGGAGGCAGGGCGGGAGGGGGGGAAGCCAGACCTCAGCGGCTACTGCCAGCCCCGGCCTCCCTAGGGAAGGCCTTCCCTTGCTAAAGGCCACCGCCGCCCACCCGAAGTGGCGAAGCCTCCCGTTTCCCACCGGTTACTCACCAGTGAAGCAGCAAAAGCAAACAGCGAAGGCGAAATGAAATGGAGACTCGCGTGGCGTGCTTAAGCAGACTCCAGCCAATCAGTGAGGTGGCTGGGATGCCGTGTGCTTAAAGTTTTCCATCCCAGCCACCTCACTGATTGGCTGGAGTCCAGGCCAATCAGTGAGTGGCAGGCTGGGCTGGCTTAGATTTTTAGTGTAGAATAGAATAGATAGGGGAACGGAACGAGCGAGCTAGCAGCAGCTGATGGGCGGGGGAGCCAGCGAGCGCCAAAATAAAGCGGGGGTTTTTGAGAATGGCCCGGGACGCAGGAAAAATTATGAAAAGGTGTGCCTGTCCTGCCAGATGTGGGACGTCTGGTCACCCTACTCCAAGGTCCTCTCCAGCTCCGTTATTTTGTATTTTGTGTTCAATATTCTGATCTTGATGATGCCATTCCTCTGTTGATGCAGCCCAAGACCGTGCTGGCTACAGCGCATTGCTAACTCACACCTAAGAATGAGGGATAAATCTGCTCTCCCTAAGCTGTCGTTGAGAGGAATTTCCTATGAGAAAGTAACTTGAGGGATTAAGAAATGTAGAAATCCTTTGGCCGACACGGTGCTGAATGTGTGCCATTTGGAGAGTGGCAGACATTCAACACGGAATCTTTGAATTATTCATTGGACACTGTAGTCACTTGAAACTTAGAAACTCCAGAATTAGATAGGACTTCATTTGTTTAATGCTACCTAATGATAATTTTGTGCCCCCGAGCATGAACAATTTTAGGTTGTCTTTCTGCAGCGGCAGTGCTGACTTGTTAAGTAAAACATAACATTTATATATTAGCTCGGTGCAGACCAAAGTGAACCTTAGTTATAAATTAATGAGGAAATCTGAATTTGCTTCACTGAATTATTTTTATTATTTTTTTACCTGCAGCTGATGGCTTGATTTTCTTGGGAGAGATCTTGATATATTCTTCTTCATTCAATACTTTCCTCTATTCTTTTGTTTTTAATTCACAAAGGGCATATTCATCAGATTCTGTCGTCTGCATTATACCTGAATATTTCTGCATTACTGTATTTTATTGATTTGTGCATTCCAGACACAACTTATCAAACTTATGGAAGCATTATGTAATGACATCAGGGTGATATGTCAGGGCTCCTGATTATATGTTTCCTGGATTTAAATGCTGAAATCATTTGAAAAAGACCAAGGATGCCATTCTATCCTTTATTACAGGAAGGGGAAGAGGAAGAACTAAAGTAATTGGTGGTTTTAAATGGTTATCTTCATCTAATATGCTTCTTACAATGTTCATCATTTTTCTGATTTAAACA
This sequence comes from Thamnophis elegans, assembly GCF_009769535.1. Taxonomy (NCBI): domain Eukaryota; kingdom Metazoa; phylum Chordata; class Lepidosauria; order Squamata; family Natricidae; genus Thamnophis; species Thamnophis elegans. Next base: position 91,451,646 of record NC_045545.1, on the reverse strand, counting down.
AAATATACCAAATGGATGGGATTCTGAGGGATTGCTCTCCGATTTTGGTTGCTTTTTGGCAGACATTTCATGACCCAACTAGGTAACATCATCAGTGCTAGAGGGAGTGAGGTTTGCTCTATTTTTATATACTAGTGTGTAGGAAGTTAGCACCCACCCCTCTCCCAGAAAAATGAAATAATGTGGGAAATATTAAAAAGGCAGAATATTATATTTCCCTGGATGAGAAATGGAGAATGTCAAGGTTCCAAATAGCATCCAAAAGTAAATGAGAGTCCAAGGCAAAGTATTACTCAAAGTTCCAATTTATTAAGAGAGCCATGTTGGCACATCTGGGAAAACCCGAATCTGAAAGCTTCCTGGTTTTCCCCACCCAGTTGAAAGTTCATGTGATGGACTGGTGGGGCAAGATCCCACCAGTCCATCACATGGCCCAATCTTCCACTGTCACGCTGGCAGCTTCCACCCATCCAGTTCCGGTCAGGGGCAGAGATGCAAAGACAAAGGATGACCTTGGCTTTCTAGAAAGAATTTTGTTATGGCTACATCGCATCTAACTTCATACAATTCCCTCCTCCCATTTTCCCACAATAGAAAATGCATAGTAGAATAATAGAAAGTGGGGCAGGCCAAATATCCAAAAGAAAAATGGCTGCCGGCCTGACAGAAACATGTTTTAAAGACATAGCAGCTCCCTGCAGCTCCCTGCCCCTCCCCTTCAGTTCCAGGGTGAGGGGATTAAGATATGGCCCTCAGGACATGATAGGATTAGCCTCTGCCCATCTCAGTACATGGCACCTGGGAAGATTACATCACCCAGCAAGGCTCAACCAAGCCTGGGACACAGGACAGCCTACAGAGTTGCCCGCGCATGGCCCCATGGGAGTCTGACAACCAATCAGAATACAAGCTCAAATTCAAAACCCCAGGCACTCTCAGCTTCTCTTCCCTTTTTTTCCCGTTCACCGGTGGTGGGTTTCAAAAATTGTTGGAACCTACTCTGTGGGTGTGGCCTCCTTTGTGGGAGTGGCTTGCCACCCATGTGACTGGATGGGAGTGACTTGCTGCCCATGTGACCAGATATGAAATTATGAATTAGTACTTAGGTCGGTCCAAGTAGCTATTCAGAAGTTAGTGGTTAGAAGCAATCGTAAAGCAAGATATGGAATTAAAACCAGAAATATTTTGTTGGCTATTTGAAAGGGAGTATAATATATATTTAATTTTACACATGTTAGCAGGTGCTGGAATTATGTTTGCACAACGGTGGAAAAACAGAGATATGTAAATGAATAAATATTACAATGTACAGGAATAAATAAATTGACAATTAAAATCAAGAAGGCTTTGAATACTTTTTCACGTGGGATTGGTTTTAGCAATTGCCAACTAACGGAAACAGAAATTAGAAATCCAAAAGTATGAAAGAAAACACCAATTATGTAAGGAAAGGTCCCTAAAATGTATAAGGAAATATTTCTAGATCATTATTAATGCGTAGATAACTGTGGGACATTACACACCCACCAGTGGTGGGTTTCAAAATTTTTTGGAACCTCTTCTGTAGGTGTGGCCTGCTTTCCGGGTCCACTGGTGGAACCTCTTCTAACCGGTTCGGTAGATTTGATGAACCAGTTCTAGCGAATAGGTGCGAACTGGTAGGAACCCACCTCTGCTGTTCACCCAACATCTTCAAGGCATGTGATCCTGTCCACCATTAAAACCATCTTTCCAATCAGCCTCCATGAACCCAGTGTCTCTTCCCCACTTGGAACTGAACCCAGAAGGGCATTTCTTCCAACGCGTGGCTTGCCCTGTTTGTGCTGGTGGAAATGTTCTTGGTGGTTTCTTGATTAAGCTGTTGTTTAATATTGGCTTGTTAGTTTGAGTTGGTCGTTCCTTGACTCCTTGATTGGGAGGAATATTGTTTACTTAATTGTTGATCTAGTGTTAATCTCTGCTCATCTGGGTGTTGCTTGCTGGTATTCTGGTCTTTTTGTTTCCTTTTTGCTTTTCTTGTCTATCTCTTTTGGTATGTAGATGTTATTTATCTCTATGTGTCTATCGATTTGTCTGGATGACAAGCTCCCACACCAGAGAATTCCTGGAAGCCTGGCACTCAAGCCAAATACTTTCAAAAAATCTTTGCAGTAAAACTGCAGGGACTTGTCAATGCAGTCAGCAGGAGGAAGGAGGGAAGGAAGGAAGGAAAGAAAGAAAGAAAGAAAGAAAGAGAGAGAGAGAGAGAGAAAGAAAGAAAGGCAAAGAACAGCAAAAAGAGAAAGCAAGAAAGAGAAAGTAAGTAAGTAAGTAAGGAAGGAAGGAAGAATGAAAGAAAAAGGAAAAAGAATGGAATCTTGCTGTTCTTTAACATGTTAGCTATTTTTTTTCCATATATGTAACATATGAAAAATTTGGTTGCAAATAGATGTAGAAGCTTATAAATTTTGGACCAGCTTTGCAAGGGTCAGGGGGAGGAGAAGCTATTATTATTATTATTGCAATAGATTTGTTACTTCTCAACTAGGGGGAATAATATGTGTTTTTGTCTTTTGTTCTTTTCAATTCACTTTTTAAAAGCATCCTTGCCTAATTTTGCCTCTGTTATATTTTTTCTTTTGGAGTTTGTATTTTAATCTTCTGAATAATGGAAGGAAGGAAGGAAGGAAGGGAGGGAGGGAGGGAGGGAGGGAGGCAGGCTCATCTCCCTTTCAAAGCCGAAGAACCAGCACTGTCCGAAGACGTCTCCGTGGTCATGTGGCTGGCATGACTAAATGTTGAAGGCACATGGGATGCTGTTACCTACCCACCAAAGGTAGTCCCTATTTTTCTACTTGCATTTTTATGTGCTTTCAAACTGCTAGGTTGGCAGAAGCTGGGAAAAGTAACGGGAGCTCACTCCATTACGCGGCGCTATGGATTCGAACCCCCGAACGGCCGACCTTTCTGATCAACAAGCTCAGCGTCTTAGCCATTGAGCCACTGCGTCCCTCCCAGAAAAATATACAGATATAATACAGAGGTGGGTTCCCGCAGTCGCTATTGCTGGTTCACTCAGGAGCATGCTGCGCACGCAATGCTCAGTGCAATAAAAAATGCTCTGCGCATGTGCAGAAGCAAAAAACAAGATGGCAGTGCTTACGGTGCCACCCGGAGAACCTGTGTGTCAGGCCTAGGTCGCTGCCAGTTACGGCGACACAGGCCACCAAACCACTACCAGCTTGGCCGAACCAGTCCAAACCGGTAGGAACCTACCACTGCTGTAATATTATTGGAAAAATGAAACAATTTCCCCCTCCTTCATAGTCTTGTGCAGAGTCAAGTGTCTGGAATATACAAGGTCTTTTCTTCTGAGTAAATTCACACATCGTGGCACGACAAAACCGCACTTGACTAAAGCGCGCCCGATTAAACCGCGTCGCTGACGTCATCAACAGGGCGACAACAGCGAGCGCGGAGAAAGAAGGGTGCTTTAAATAGCGCTTTGAAAGCAAGCCGATTCAAGTTAAGGTAAGGGTTAGGTTTAGGGTTAGGGTTAGGGTTAGGGTTAGCTTTAGGGTTAGGTTAAAGGTTAGGGTTAGGGTTAGGGTTAGGTTAAGGGTTAGGATTAGGTTTAGGGTTAGGTTAAGGGTTAGGTTTAGGGTTAGGTTTAGGGTTAGGTTTAGGGTTAGGTTTAGGGTTAGGTTTAGGGTTAGGTTTAGGGTTAGGTTAAGGGTTAGGGTTAGGGTTAGGGTTAGGGTTAGGGTTAGGTTAAGAGTTAGGATTAGATTTAGGGTTAGGTTAAGGGTTAGGTTTAGGGTTAGGTTTAGGGTTAGGTTAAGGGTTAGGTTAAGGGTTAGGTTTAGGATTAGGTTTAGGGGGGGTTAGGTTTAGGTTTAGGGGTTAATTTTAGGTTTAGCGTTTACAGCGTGCTTCTGTCTCCGCACTGTTGTCGCCCTGTGATGACGTCAGCTATGCGGTTTCGTCGAGCGCGCTTTAGTCGAACGCGGTTTTGTGGTGGAACCTTCACACATAGCACTCTCTGCATGTTCTCCGCTTATTTGCCAGCTGCTAGCTGATAAATGAGACTCCGGTGTGACTGAAGAGTTGAGCCTTGAGCCCATCACTTTGTCTAAAGAAGACAGAAGACACAAGGCTAGGAGGCAAATGACAAGTGACATCCAGGAGGAGACTTGAGTTGTCCTGAGACTGACAGCAAGAAACAGAGTCAACAGAGCCCAGAGCTGTGTGCAGGCAACGGAGAGATTGTCTACAATCTAAGATCAAAGCTAAACCTTGCTTTGAAGTGACTCACCCACGGGGAATCCCCGAGAAAGAGGGAAACAAGATCACCGACGGTGTTAATTGGCAGGGGGGAAAAAATTGCATAGAAACCATGATTGTAAAAGACGTTTGAAGAAAGGGCGGAGAACTCGGCAAGACTTAAAGGGACAAAAATGAGAGCCGAGAATGTACATGTTATTTGAACTCAACCCATCAAGCTGAGAAAGCCCACGTTGGTTTAGAATAGAGCTGGAAGGGACCTTGGAGGTCTTCTAGTCCAACCCCCTGCTCGAGCAGGAGACCCTATGCCTGTGATGGCGAACCTATGACACACATGCCACAAGTGGCACGTGAAGCCATATCTGAGGGGCACGTGAGGTGTTGCCCTATGTCAGCTCCAGCGTGTATGCGCATCCTGGCCAGCTGATTTTCAGCCTTCTGGAGGGTGGGGGAGGCCATTTTCACCCTCCCCAGCTTCAGGAAAACCATCGGAGCCTGTGGACCAGTGGTGGGTTTCAAATTTTTTTAGAACCTCTTCTGTAGGTGTGGCCTGCTTTGTGGGAGTGGCTTGCTGGCCATGTGACTGGGTGGGCGTGGCCAACTTGTAAAATGTGGTGAAACTCACTTAACAACGCTTTTGCTTAGCAACCAACATGTTGGCTCAGAAACTCTGGCATTTGAAGCACGCAAGTCTTAAAGCTGTCAAGTTACAAGACCCTTGCACCCCTAACCCTTTAGAAAAAAAAACCCCAGGGGTGTTCAAACTTGACAGCTTTAAGACTTGTGGACTTCAACTCCCAGAATTCCTCCTCTCGCTCTTCATCTTGATGATGTGCGGACGGGCGGGGGGAGGGAGCTGGAACCGGTTCTAAATGGCACTGTAGATTTGTGGAACCTCTTCTATAGAAGAGCTTAGAACTGGCAGAAACCCACCCCTGCTGTGGATGGTGAAAAAACGATCCCAATGGGCTACCGGAAGTTCAGAAACAAACTTCTGGTAGGCCTGTTCAGCCGTTTTCTGCCCTCCCCAGGCTTCAAGAGGCTTTTTTGAAGCCTGGGGAAGGTTAGGGTTAGGGTTAAATAGCCTAACTGGCCTATCGGAAGTCCAGAGGCTTCTGTGAGGCCTGTGTGCATGCATGGGGAGGGGAGCATGGGGGTGTGTGTTGTGCGCAAATGCACTGGGCAGAGGGCATTGCATTATAAGTGTGGGCATGCACGTACACGCTACCACATGCGCGTGCATCCTTTTGGTACATGAGTAGAAAAATGTTCGCCATCACCTCCCTGTGCCATTTCAGACAAATGGCTATCAAGTCTCTTCTTAAAAACCACCTGTGATGTACAGTGGTGGGATTCAAATAATTTAACAACTGGTTCTCTGTTTGTTTTTTTTAATTGAAAATTTTTAAAAAGCTTTTACAAATATTTACCTCCCCTCCCCCACCCTCCCCACCTGAACTCAACCCCCACAACCTTCCCCCCCCTCGACTTCCCAGAACAAATACAGGGTATAAATCTTTAACAAACATATTCTAAAATAAACTTAAAGAAAGTTAGTATCATCTTTCATTTGAGCTTTAACTCCTCTTTTGTTAGGCTAACTCTAAACAGATTATATTGCTCCTCGCTTTTTCAGTCATAAACTATCTGGAATTTCTTAGTCCCATATTTATTTTGAATGTAATCAATCCATCTTCTCCACTCCAGTTTATATTTCTCATCTGAATGGTCCTTAAAATATGCTGATATTTTAGCCATCTCTGCTAAGTTTGTTACTTTTAGTGTCCATTCTTGAATAGTAGGCAAATCTTCCTTCTTCCAGTATTGCGCCACCAACAGTCTTGCTGCCGTTATTAAGTACAAAATCAAATTAGTCTCTATAACAGTACAATCAGTAGTTATACCTAACAGGAATAACTGAGGGGGAAAACTTTATCCTCTTTTAAAGAATATTTTGCATAATTACTGGTTCTCTGTTTTAATGACCAGCTGGGTAGGAGTGCCTAGGTGGTCATGTGTCTGGATGGGTGCGGCCAACTCAACATCACTCATGTTGAGGGGCATCTCACCTCTCCCAGCCTCTCCTCACCATGCCCTGCCATGCCTCACCCCTCCCCTCCCAGCCACTTTTCATGCCCAGCTACTGACCCTGCCCCTTAGCTGGGTGAGCGGCCTGGCAGTGAGATGAGGAGTGGCTGGGAGGCATAGGGCGAGGTGGGGCCAGGCATGGGGAGGAACGCTACTCAGCCGGTTTGCCAAACTGCACAAAAGGTTAGGTTGCTGACAATGAGGATGTGCAGGTATTTTGGCATGCAGATAATGCCAAGTTATTTGCTGGGGATTCAGATGATTTGCAGTGAATGATGCAGTGATTGTATTATGCAACATGGAAGCTGGACCTGAGAATAAATGTACCACTTTGTGTTTTCAGTGGAAAATTGATTAAAAAGTACAGATTATATATCAATGGTGAAAAACTGGAGAAATTTGTGAATCTGTGTATCTTTGTGAATCCTGCCTGTTCTGACCCCCCCCCTCCGTACGGTGAGTCACGCCGACACAAGGTTACTGTTAGCCAATTTATTCAAAGTAATTACTCACAGACAAGACTTTGACAGCAACCCAGACTCCCACAGATAAGAAATACACACAAGAGCTTCTCCAGCTTTAGTATAACGGTTGTTTCCTGCAAAAGGTCTCCTCCCAAGATCTCTTCTTATATACTCTCTTGGGAGGAGCCTAATCACAACCACCTGGGCCCGATTATCTTCTATGTCTTCATAATTGCTGCAGGCGCTTATCTGCCTGTCTTTGCCTGGTGTCCGAGACCAACTCCCTTATCTCCTCCCCACTGCTCCAGGGCCTGATGTCAGGGAAAAACTTCCTTTGGCTTTCACCACTGCTCCATGCCTCAGGATCCTCCTGGTGGTCAACCAGCCTCTCTGGTCCCTGCTCGGAGTCTGAACCCTACCCAGGGTCCTCCACATCGTCCAGAGCCGACTCATAGGGTCCCTCCCTATCGGAGTCTGTTGGCAGCTCCAACGGTTCCTGCTGGGCCACTACACTGACTTAGGTGTGAAAGCTGACTGGATAACTTTGGACCAATCACTAGGAGATTGGATGATTTGGTATCAGTGACTGTCTCTCAGCCCTATGCACCTCACAAGGATGTTGTGGGGAAAAATGGGTAGAAAGAAGCGCTATTACTTGGCAAGGACATCACCTTGGGTTATGTATAAATAATAATAAAGGTGGGATAAATAAATAAATAAATAAGTGCAGAAATTTTAAAACAGCAATAGCATTTAGACTGATATACCACTTCATAGGGCTTTACAGCCTTCTCTAAATCAGGAGTCCCCAACCTTTCGGATCTCAGGGACCACTAAATTCAGAGTCAGCATATTGCCCCCAACAATCTGGGTCCTCATTTAACCGACCTCACAAGGATGAACAGAATGAAGACATCCTGGTTAAAAGGGGAGTTGAATGCACATGGTCTCTTAACGTGTTGCAAGGAAGGAATGTCCGAAATGGGAAATGGCTGTGTATAATAAGGGACTTCTGTCTGCTTTGTTTTATGGAATTGAAAGTTGGCCATGTCAGGAGAGCCATCAAAGTAAAGCTGAATGGGTTGAGGAGAGGTTGCTTAAGAACTGAGCACAGTCAAGCCAGAGGAGATAAGGTCAAGAATGAATGGGTGATGAATGAAGGCGGTTTGACTGCAGGAAAATGAATGAACCCATAGGAGAGAAACACATTGAGATGGTTGGGTCATTTAAAGAGGATGAATGAGAACTGAATCGTAAAACAAATAGATGAACAAAGAGTGAATGGGCCGAGCGGGGGGGGGGGGGAGGAGGAAACAGAGAAAGTCACACTTGAATGGAGGTGATAAGATCTTCAGGGGGAAAAAAGGAGGTGAGAAGTTTAAAGAACAAAAGGATGGAGATGAATCAATCCAGGGGATGGGACACCAGGGAAAAAAGGATGGTTTTCAAAGATAGGAAAATAGAAGAGGGGACTTGATGGAAATGAGATTTAGCTATGGGATCCCTTTGACTTAGCCCATTAATATCTTTTCCTTCATGTTATTCACTCATCTTCTGTTGCTTAGTGAAATGCTGATCACCTCAAAAGGGACTAATAGCATGGTAACGTTTTGTTTGTCAGGGATGCGGTGGCTCAGTGGCTAAGGCACTGAGCTTGTCGATTAGAAGGTCAGCAATTCAGCGGTTCGAATCCTTAGCACCGTGTAACAGAGTGAGCTCCCGTTACTTCTCCCAGCTTCTGCCAACCTAGCAGTTCGAAAGCATGTAAAAATGCAAGTAGAAAAACAGGAACCACCTTTGGTGGGAAGATAACAGTGTTCTGTGTGCCTTCGACGTTTAGTCATGCCAGCCACATGGCCACAGAGCTCTTTGGCTTTGAAATGAAGATGAGCGCTACCCCCTAGATTTGGGAACGACTAGCACATATGTGTGAGGGGAACCTTTACCTTATTCTATTCTATTCTGTAGCTGATAACCTGATGTTGCCCAGGTATTTATTTATAGAGAGAAAATGAGGGAGCCCCCTGGTGGAGTACTGTGAAGCTGTTCACATGGCAACTCCACTGCGCTGTACAGTAGAAGCCATTTTACAGCAGTACAGTAGAAGCCATTTGAAGGCCCAACAGGCTGTATTGTAACAGAACAGACACTCTGAGGTGTCTTATCCCCACAGTATTTCTTTCCAGAGAGTAAGTCACCTGTGTACCAAGTTTGGTTGAAATTGCTTGAGGCATTCCAGAGTTATGCTGGAACATACACACTCACACTATAGCCCTTTTTATATACTGTATTTTTCGGAGTATAGGTTGCACCTTTTTCCCTCAAAAAAGAGGCTGAAAATCTGGGTCGGTCTTATACACCGAATGCAGCATTTTATGCCTCCTGAAACCTAGTCCCCTTCACCAAAATGGCCGTGCATAGCCTCTAGGAACCTTTCACAGAGCTTCTAGGGGCAGGGGAGGGCAGAAATGAGCAAAAGACAGCCCATTGTTTGCTCAATACCCCCCCATTCCCCCAAGAACACTCTACAAGCCTCCTAAAGGCTATCCATGCCCTGTTTTTTGAAAGAAAAAAAACAGGCCCGTTTCCATGAAAAACGGGCTGTTTTTGGGAGGTTTGCAGAGTGCAAAAACTTTTTTTAAAAAAAAATCGCCTCTTCAAAACCTTGGTGCATCTTATACTCCAGTGCATCTTATATTCTGAAAAATACAGTATATAGATAAAAGAGAGGGGATAAAAAATGTAATAAATAAATAAAAGAAATAAAAGAGACGCCTAGCAGCATTAAAGTGAAAGAAATGAGGGATGACAAAAATAAACACATCCACAGCCATCTCCGTAAGCACCCGAGGCCAGTGACTATGAATCACCTCTCAGGATGCAATGGGAGGGAGAGAGGGAAGCAAAAGAGCAAAGGAGCACACGCTCGCCAGAAGACAGTCTGTCCTTTTAAAGCAAAGCAATGTTTTTGCATTTTTCAGCTGACATAACACTTTCGGAGAGTTGATATACCCAGCGGTGTCAATCCAAGCATTACATCATGTTTGAGTGGAATGGATGGATGTTTGCCCTTGGATGCAGGTGGCTTCCCTTACAGGACCCTGTGGCTGCATAGAAAGATCTGAACATCCCTAAACTTCTGTGTTACAATACAATAGCAGAGTTGGAAGGGACCTTGGAGGTCTTCTAGTCCAACCCCCTGCCTAGGAAGGAAACCTTATACGGTTTCAGACAAATGGCTGTCCAACATCTTCTTAAAGACTTCCAGTGTTGGGGCATTCACAACTTCTGGAGGCAATTTCTGTTCCACTGATTAATTGTTCTGACTGCCAGGAATTTTCTCCTTAGATCTAAGTTGCTTCTCTCCTTGATTAGTTTCCACCCATTGCTTCTTGTCCTGTCCTCATGTGCCCTGGAAAATAGTTTGACTCCCTCTTCTTTGTGGCAACCCCTGAGATATTGGAAGACTGCTATCATGTCTCCCCTAGTCCTTCTTTTCATTAAACTAGACATACCCAGTTCCTGCAACCGTTCTTCATATGTTTTAGTCTCCAGTCCCCTAATCATCTTTGTTGCTCTTCTCTGCACTCTTTCCAGAGTCTCCACATCTTTTCTACATTGTGGTGACCAAAACTGGATGCCGTATTCCAAGTGTGGCCTTACCAAGGCCTTATAAAGTGGTATTAACACTTCACAGGATCTTGATTCTATCCCTCTGTTGATGCAGCCTAGAACTGTGTTGGCTTTTTTGGCAGCTGCTGCACACGGATGGCTCCTATTTAAATGGTTGTCCACTAGGACTCCAATATCCCTCTCACAGTTACTACTGTTGAGCAAGGTACCACATATTCTGTACCAGTTGTTTCATATTGGTGAACCAACAACTAGCGATATCACTGTTTTATTCACTTAGTTTTGTATCTTTAAGTCAGTGTTAATTCTTGGCAATTGTCTGGAACACATCCCTGCAGGGTTGTTTTGGCAAGGTTTTTCAGAAGTGATTTGCCATTGCCTACTTCCTAAAAATGCATTTAGGTTTTTCTGATTAAATTAGCATGATTTTGTTGTCATAGAAATGGCTCAAAATGTTTAGAAAGGGTTAAGGCTGTAACTTTTGTGTGTGTGTGTGTGTGTGTGTGTTCAACTATGCTGAAGGGATCTGGTGGCTCAGTGGCTAAGACACTGCGCTTGTCAATCAGAAAGATCAGCAATTCGGCAGTTCGAATTCCTAGCACCGCGTAACAGAGTGAGCTCCCATTACTTGTCCCAGCTTCTGCTAACCTACCAGTTCGAAAGCATGTAAAAAATGCAAGTATAAAAATAGGAACCAACTTTGATGGGAAGGTGTTCTGACACCCTCCCCCCCTTTCGTACAGTGAGTCACGCCGACACAAGATGACTGTTAGCCAACTTATTCACAGTATTTAACTCACAGACAAGACTTTGGCAGCAACCCAGACTTCCACAGATAAGAAATACACACAAGAGCTTCTCCAGCTTTAGTATAATGGTTGTGTCCTGCAAAAGGTCTCCTCCCAAGGTTTCTTCTTATATACTCTCTTGGGAGGAGCCTAATCACAACCATCTGGGCCCAATTATCTTCGATGTCTCCGTAATTGCTGTCGGCGCTTATCTGCCCGTCTCTGCCTGGCGTCCAGGACCAACTCCCTTAGCTCCTCCCCACTGCTCCAGGGCCTGACATCAGGGACAAACTCCCTTTGGCTTTCACTGCTGCTCCATGCCTCCGGCGCCTCCTGGTGGCCAACCAGCCTCCCTGGTCCCTGCTCGGAGTCTGAACCATGCCCAGGGTCCTCCACATCTTTCAGAGCTGACTCATAGGGTCCCTCGCTATCGGAGTCTGTCAGCAGCTCCAACGGCTCCTCCTGGGCCACAACAGGAAGGTAACAGCATTCCATGCTGGCCACATGACCATGGAGACGTCTTCAGACAGTGCTGGCTCTTCGGCTTAGAAACAGAGATGAACACACAGGGAGTGAGGAATGACTACCACATACTATATGTGCGAGGGAAACCTTTACCTTTATGCTGAAAACCCCCTCAGAAGTTACTACTTTTTTCCTTTCTTTTTTCCTTCTTTCTGCATTTCTCTTCCTCTCTCTATAACTTCCTTAATTTTTGTTTGCATTTGTATTTTACCTGATAATTTTAATAAAATTGAAAAAAAATAGCCCAATGCACGCCTATTTCATCCTCTTTTCTTTGAATTTGCTTTGTCTTCCATCGAATCAAAAACATGAAATTTCCCAGAAAGTGCTTATGGCTTAAAATGTGTGTATTAGTCTGTAGGCTGTTGACTGGAGAGATTGAATATTAAGTGATTCTCCGAGTGATTGAATATTAAGTGGTTCTTTGAGTGATTGACTATTAAGTGATTATTTGAGTGATTGAGTTTTAAATGATTATTTGATTGCCTTGTGTGCTGTTAACCTCTTAAATAAATTGCATTGAGCGGTTATTAATTATAGTCTAATGTTTGAACTCCCGGAATGCATGGGCCTATTTAATAAAACTTTAGTTGAAGTTTAATAGAAAGGGTGATGGGGGAGGCTCCGGTTTGTTACAACGTAGATGTAAGTAAAATTAAATAAAGCAGGATCAGAAGTGGGATTCAGCTGGTTTGGGCTGGTTTGAGAGAACATGATACTAATTTTAAATCTGATTTGCTGAACTGGTAATTGGAAGGACTGGCTGCCCCCCCCCTCCCAGGAGTCTCCACATGGCCCATTCGTTATGCCAGGTAAGTGCAGGGTCCATGCAGAGGCCCTTGGAGGGTGAAAAACAGGCCTCCCAGAAGTCCAGAAATGGGTCTGTTTTCGGCCTCCGAAGGCTTGAGGAAAGCCGCTAGAGTTTGGGCAGGGCAGAAAACGGGTCTCCCATCTGTTTCCTGCCTCCGGAGTCCGGGGAAGGCCATTTTTGCACTCCCGGAGTCTCGAGGAAAACCTCCAGAGCCTGGGGAGAGTGAAAACATTCCCCACTGTGGTGGTGCCGGAGGCCAAGTATGCCACGCTCCCCATAGCCGCACCCACCCAGCAACCAGGCAGAGAACCGGTTGCTCAAATATTTCCATCTCAAAACATGGATAAGTTTAGAATTGGAAAATATGGTATTTTCAAATGAGAGATATAAACTGGAGTGGAGAAGATGGATTGACTATACTCAAAATAAATATGGGACTAAGAAATTCAAGATAGCTTATGATTGAAGAAACAAGGAATGACATAATCTGTTTAGAGCTAGCCCTGCAAAGAGGAGTTAAAGCTCAAATGAAAGATGATACTAACTTTTTTTTTCAAGTTTATCTTAGAATATTTTTGTTAAAGATTTTTACCCTGTATTGGTTTTGGGAAGTCGGGGGGGGGGGGAGGTTGGGGGGGGGGTGTTGGGTGGGGAGGGGAGGGGGAGGGAGGTAAATATTTGTAAGTTTTTTTGCAAAAATTTCAATTAAAAAAAGTTGTTAGGCAAAAAAAGAAAAGAAAATATGGTATTAATATTGTACGATAGATAGGAATTGGATATGTATGTGTACTGATAGTAACTACGTAACAGAAGGCATTAATGGATAGGTATACTGACTACCTATACCTACGTAATGGATATAAACTGTTATTGTTGTAAGATCAAAAAAACTCTATGGAAATGACTATTCCAGAAATGTCATACTATGTCCAACGTTGTTTTTTTTTAAAAATATATTTTATTCATTTTCACATTCCATTTTACAATCACTTATATACAGAGTATTTGCTATAAGAAAAAATAAAATATATAAAAAATAAAATAAAACAAAATAAAAAAGAAAACACAACTCATCATTCACAACCCCACCTGACACTTCCATCCTCCATACACCCCATCTACCCCCTCCAACTTTCCTTTCTCCCTCTAACACTCCCCTCCTACTTCCCTTTCCCCTCAAACCTTCCTTCTCCCCTTACTCCCAACACGCCCTCCTTACATTCCCCTTACTCCTTCCTTACTCCTCCCTCTTCTTTCCCTCTACCTCCCTCCTTGGTGTATGCCTTTATTCAAGTGTTGTTTAATCTGATAAAAAGTAAAATAAACCAAGGGGAAAAAAAATATAAAGAAAGAAAAGAGAAAAAAAAGGAAAAAAAAACAACCGTATATAAGTGCATTCTTGTTCTTATTGAGACTATGTTAACACCCACCCACCCACCCCCCATAAATCCCCATCCCTAATCCTCCCGACTTCCCGGGGCCCACACCTGGCACTGCCTTCTATCTAAAGTATCTTGTGTTCGTATGGATTAAAAATAAAAGTAATATATTAAAGGAAAGAAAAACAAGAAAAAAGAAAGAAAAGAAAAAAGAAAAAAGAAAAAAGAAAAAGGAAAAAAAAGAAAAAGAACTCTTTGTGTTAAGCTCAGCCCCCCATCTTTATCTATGCTTAAATAGTGTAAGTCATTCTATCTATATTTTATTCTCGTCTCTTGCTTCTTTGTTATTTACCCCAACCTCCTGTAGACTCTCCCGTTCCTCTTCCTTAACCTTGTATTCAGATAAACATTTGTACAAATTTGTATAGACATCAATATACAATCTAGCTCAAAAATAATCCCTTCTAGTAAAATTTAAGCAGTGTGGATCATTCCACATATTCAAATATTACTTTACAGAAGAATAATCAAACTTTCCCTTCTAATAGGATTTAAACAGCGTAAATAATCTTTCTTAACCTTATTTTCAAACAGTAATTCAAAATAATCTAACCAAACTTTCCCTTCTTAGTAAAATTTAAGCAGCGTGAATCAAGTATTACTTTACACAAAAATCAGTTTACATTCTATCTTAAGATGATCCCGACCGGCTTTCTCTTCTAATAGGATTTAAACAACGTAAATCATTCCGCATGCATTTTACCCTCATCCCTTGCTTGTCTGATATTTACCACTATCAAATTTATGCAGACATTAGTTTAAGATCTAGCTCAAAATAATTTCACCAAACTTTCCCTTCTAATAAGAATTAAATAGCATGGATCATTCCACATATTCAAATAATACTTTCAACAAGAATCAGTTAACCTTCTGTTTTAAAAAATAATCTCGTCCAGCTTTCCCTTCTAACAGAATTTAAACAACATAAATCATTTTGCATCCTTTTACATATATACATTCAATATCACCCCACCAATATACGTAAATCATTCCGCATGCATTTTACCCTCATCCCTTGCTTCTCTGATATTTACCACTATCAAATTTATGCAGACATTAATTTAAAATCCAACTCAGAATAATTTCACCAAGCTTTCCCTTCTAATAAAAATTAAATAGCATGGATCATTCCACATATTCAAATAATACTTTCAACAAGAATCAGTTTACCTTCTGTTTTAAAGTAATCCCTTCTAACAGAATTTAAACAACATAAATCATTCCGCATTCATTTTACATATATACAATCAGTATCACCCCACCAATAAGTTCCGCTTTTTCTACCGGAGAGAGGTCGCAAACCCCCATTCAGTCCACAACTTTGGCAAATATTTTAAAATGTCTAAATCCTCGATCTCCGCTTTTCTGCTTCTCCGAGGGAGGAAAGGCTACCCCCTCCATCTTGCAGCCATGTGGTCTGTTGCTTGCCTTCTCCTTCAGCTTGTCTCTCCTCTTTTCCAAGTGAATCAGGAAGTCCCGCCTTCAAAGTCTTGTAATAGAAATCTCGAGCCTCCGAAACAGAGTTAAGACGAAATCTTTGATTCTCAAATGTGACCGTAATGCCGGCTGGGGCCTCCCATCTATATTGAATCTGTTGATTTCTAAGCTCTTTAGTTAAAAAAGCATAGTCTCTTCTTGCTCTCAACATCTGGAAAGGTATTTCTTTGAAGACAATCAAGTCCTGGTCATCAACTCGCAGACTATTATTATGAAACTTTTGCATAATCGCGTTTCTGGATTCTTTTGTGGAAAAATATATAATTATGTCCCTCGGGAGCTGTCGCTGTTCCGCTACCAACGAATTCTGGCGATAAATTTTCCGAATCTGCCAATCAAAGTTAAGTCCCGGGCTTCCCACCGCATGGCTGAAGGCTTCAACAAAGGTCTGTTTCAGATTCTCTCGCTCCTTTTTGCGGAATCCTCTGACTCTTATTGCGAATGCCTTCTTATTAAAGTTTATCATCACGAGCTGTTCTTGAGTGTCTCTAATTTTTTGTTGTAATATTTGAATATTAGTAGTCAAATTAAAATTAGCCTCCTCCAAGCTTTCCAATTTATTCTCTATTTCAGCAGAATAATCTGACAGGGCAGACACGGCTGCAAACGTATTCGCCTTCATTTGGTCAATTTTAGACTTTAAATCATCATATAGCTCCAATACAAATTCCTTAATTTCTTGTTTAAAATCATTAAGCATTTGAAAGAAAAATTCCTGTGTTAAAAATTCTCCAGTAGAGGGCGTAGGAGACAAGGGCTGCGATTCCAGTATAGATTCTTTAGATTCTTTAGGCACATTTGTAGAGAGACGCTTCGATTTTGACCTGGGTGCCATTATAAATAAACAAATAAACAGCGCTTTCGCTCCCCTCTGTTTCCAAAAAAAAAAAAATTATTTTGTTAAGGAGCGGTCTGCAGGAAGGTAAAACCGGCTAAGTACATCCCCTATCAGTCACCAACGGGGAGAAATCGCCATTTTGAAGTCCATTTAAACAAAGAAGCCTCTAAGACAAATGGTGCTGGTGTTTAAGATAGTAATAAAAGCATAAATCTCACAGGGGTGGGACCCGCCCGTATTAATCCTAGCTTCAAACAACTTTGCTTTGTCCTGGGGGGGGGGGGCTCGCCTGTCTGGGGCTGCAAAAAAGGCAGCTGAGAAGAACTGGCTGGAGATAAAAGCTCCGCTCACGCTGGATCTAATCTCTGTCCACAGCCAAAAAAAAAGAGAAAGGCTGTGAATTACGAATAGACCCTAGCACACAGAGCTACTCCCTGCCCCTTTCTTAGCCAAAAAGGGGTGATATCTATGATCTTATTTAGATATACAGACCAGATCTCTGAGAGGAGCTCGGTTGAGCCCTCCTCAGCAACAGGCTCCGCCCCCCCCGGTCCCATGTCCAACGTTTTTAATGTTTACTTAATAAAAACCATTTTTTTAAAAAAAAAAATTTCAATCCCATCCCTGAGCAGAATCCAATTTGAATCAGTTGGGTCTTCTAAATTTTTGGACTCGTGCTATAGTCCATCTTCAGGGATCTTCTCTTCAGAGGTGGGCTCCTACTAGTTTGCACCTATTTGGTAGAACCGGTTCGTCAAATCTACCGAACCGGTTAGAAGAGGTTCCACCAGTGGACCTGGAAAGCAGGCCACACCTACAGAAGAGGTTCCAAAAATTTTTTGAAACCCACCACTGGTCCTTGGATATGATTATTCTACACTATCATGCTCATATTTATAAAACTCAGTGCCTCTGTGAAAGGTAAGGATGACTGCTGCGTTTGTGGTGCAATCAGAACATTGCGTGTGTTGAAGTTGTTTTAACGCAAACCAAAGATGCCTTTTAAAAAACAAGTTTACATCCTATTCTTATGCATGCTAGTGCTGTGTGTGAGGTAATTTAAGGTGGTTCTGACAAGTGTCGTCGGCATCTTCATATCCGGTCACATGGGCGGCAAGCCACTCCCATCCGGTCACATGGGTGGCAAGCCACTCCTACCCGGTCACATGGGTGGCAAGCCACTCCCAGAAAGGAGGCCACACCCACTGAGTAGGTTCAAACAATTTTTGAAACCCACCACTGCTTCTCTTGCTGCAGAATGTCACCCAGATGGATCCTGTGACCTGGGACACATACATCTGCCTTCATTTGTGTTAAATAAAGCAAATCAGGATCCCATCCGAGTCAGTCACAACAACCAAGTTTGTTCTACCAAGCTTTTGGGTTCATCCTGGAGCCCATCCTCAGGGAACTTCTCCTTCTTCAAAATGTGTTCCTATTATCCTTAATTTGTTCATTGAAAATTGTCTCCTGTGCCTTAAAAATTATGATCTGAAAGAATTCCCTAAGGTCTCCTCGAGCTGTTAGATGGACCGAAGCTGAGCTGAGTGACAGGAGCTCAACCCACCACGCAATACTAGGGCTCGAACCGTCAGAGTTGAGACCATCTCCAGCGTCATTAAGTCACTGAGCCACTATGCTTCTACTTAAGCCACAAAGAAAAACCAGATATAAAAATATATGTATAAAACCAATTCAGTAAATATTATAAAAGCAGAGATATAAACCCTAGGCATTTATTTATTCAGCATATGGCGATTTTACATTAGCCAGGAGACTAAAAATGCTAACGCAGGGTAGTAATTTGGTTGCCTGTTTGCTAGCTGTTTGGTTCATGCTCGCGTGTTTCCCAGGGTGCACCACAGGAGGGCGAGCTTGCTCCTCACCAAAAAGAAAGACAAACAGGGTTCTTGCAGGGTCATTTGAGGTCCTTCCACCAAAGCTGTCTCACAAATGGCTGTCACAACCTGGAAGGTTCAGTGCTGGCAGGATTCTGATTGTCCCCACAAAGCGCCAGCTCATCTTCCCATCAGTGGTACCTGTTCTGACCCCCCTCGTCCCACACCAACACACTCCAAGCCAAAGATACTTTGCGAGAATTTATTAACAGACAGACAGGTCCTTGGCAGCAATCCAACACAGATAAGCCTTGGCAGCAATCCAGCCTGCCAGGCTCACAGTACTGTTCTCCAACATTAGTTCTGCAAAAGGGGCGTGTGCACAAGCAGTCCTTTTTATAGTCTGGAGAGGAGCCTAATTACCAGCAGCTGAGTGCAATTACCTCCTGTAATTGCGCAACTGTTCCTTACGCCTATTAGCTCTCCAGTGCCGGGCATCCAGGAACAACTCACTGCTGACGTCAGGATCACACTCCCTTGTCTCCTCCCCACTGGTCCAAGGCTCAGGCACCTCCTGGTGGACAACCAGCCTCTCTGCGCCCTGCTCAGAGTCGGAACCCTGTCCAGGGTCCTCCACATCCTCCAGAGCCGACTCATAGGGCCCCTCACTGTCAGAGTCTGGTGGCAGCTCCAACGGCTCCTGCTGGGCCACAACAGGTACCTATTTATCTACTCACACAGAATATGCTTTTGAACTGCTAGGTAGGCAGAAAGAGAGATGAGTAATAGGAGCTGTCAGGGTTCCAAATAGCATCCAAAAGTAAATCAGAGTCCAAAGCAAAGTATTGCTCAAAGTTCCAATTTATTAAGAGAGCCATATTGGCCACATCTGGGAAAACCTGAATATGAAAGCTTCCCGGTTTTCCCCACCCAGTTGAAAGTTCAAGATCTTGTCCCCACACCCACAAGCCCATCCCATGGTCCAATCTCTCACTGCCATGCTGGCAGTTCCACTCATCCAGTTCCGGTCAGGTGCAGAGGTGAAGAGACAAAGAATGACCTTGGCTTTCTAGAAAGAATTTTGTTATGGCTACATAACATCTAACTCCATACAATCCCCCCTCCCATTTTCCCCACAATAGAAAATGCATAGTAGAATAATAGAAAGTGTGGCAGGACAAAGATCCAAAAGAAAATATGGCTGGAGGCCTGACACTCTGCCACACAGCGCTGGGACTCAAACCACTGGAGGAAAGACTATCTCCAGCATCATTAAACCACTGATTCACCAAGCTTGTACTTTGGGGGGTGTGTGTTGTTATGAGAAGAGATGGCCTAGCCGATAGCTTTCAGAAGGCCAGCACTCCTGATCTTGTGTGACAGACGTCGGAAGGAGTCTGCGGCAGCAAACACCAGCCAGGACTTCACAGGAATGAGCAATTGGTCTCCTTCCTGTTCCCTGCCCAAAGCTGTCAATCTCACATGAGTTATTTCTAAGCAGTCAGTGCTGCATTCAAAAATAAGTGCCTGAACGATTGCATCCAAAGCCTTATAGGTCAATCTGTTGCATTTTCTGAGGCTTATGGGTAGACAGCTCGAGGGGGAAAGATAAATGGATGCCTTTCAAAAAAAAAAAAACCTTCAGCTGGAATGGATGAGATTGATATCAAGAGACAATGGTTGAAATGCTCTGCTCCCTTAGATGGGAGACAGCTCTGTTAAATGCTGCTGGATTGACTCGTGGCTAAACAAAGCTAGGAGGGCTTGAACGCAAGAGCATTTTGTATGTCAGATTTCAGTGGTGGGATTCAAATAATTTAACACCTGGTTCTCTGTCCTATTGACCAGCTGTGTAGGCGTGGCTCAGTGGCCATGTGACTGGATGGGTGTGGTCAACTCAACATCACTCACGTCGATGGCCGCTTCGCCTTAGCTGTGACAATGTAACAAGGGTTAACCGGAGAGGCAGTTTCTGTAAGCAGGGCAATAAAGATGAGGCTAGAAACAACACCAGAATGTTTCCTTCCTGCCTTCCTTACAGGATTAGCCCTGTAAAAGGGGTGAAAAAAACAAAAGGAGATTTCTTCCAACAACTGGTTCTCCCAACTGCTTAGAAAGTTAACATCCGGTTCTCCCAAATAGGTGCGAACTGGCTGAATCCCACCACTGGATGAAGAGAGTAACAATCTCTTTGTTGTGTCCTATCGTTTTTAAATTCTTTTTTAAATATTTTCATTTCTGTAAGCTGCCCGGAGTCCTTTGGGATTGGGCGGCCTAGAAATTCAATAAATGAAATAAATGAAATGAAATCTACTTTACAAATTCAAAGAGGTATACCGATGACAATTACATGAAGTACTGGTACCACTCTACAAAGCCTTGGTAAGGCCACACTTTAGAATAGTACATCCACTTTTAGCCACCCCAGTACAAACAATGTTGAGAATTCAGAGGAGAGCAACAAAAATGATTAGGGGCCCAGAAGTGAATAATATACAAAGAACGATTGCAGGAACTGAGTAAATATAGTCCAATGAAAAGAATGAGCAAAGGGAATAAACCTATACAAGAATATATGTTCTTTTGGAGGGCACAATTGGAATATATTGTATACCTAAGAAATATAAGGGGAGCGGGGGGGAAAAGGCCTCCAGGGGACGGGGCTGCACTGTAATATGTGTTTTTTTTCCTTTTCCTTTTGTCTTTTTTTTGTATTCAGTTGTACATGTAATGTTTGTATTATTTGTGTTTAAGAAAAAAAATAAAGTAATTATTGGTTTGTAATAGAGTATTGCTGTAAGAGAGTCAGTTTGATGCAGTGGTGGGTTTCAAAAATTGTTCGAACCTACTCTGTGGGTGTGGCTTGCCACCCATGTGACCGGATGGGAGTGGCTTGCCACCCATGTGACCAGGTGGGAGTGGCTTGCCACCCATGTGACCAGATGGGAGTGGCTTGCCACCCATGTGACCGGATGGGAGTGGCTTGCTGCCCATGTGACCAGATGGGAGTGGCTTGCCACCCATGTGACCGGATAGGAGTGGGTTGCCACCCATGTGACCAGGTGGGAGTGGCTTGCCACCCATGTGACCAGGTGGTAGTGGCTTGCCACCCATGTGACCAGGTGGGAGTGGCTTGCCACCCATGTGACCGGTTATGAAGATGCCGACGACACTTGTCAGAACCACCTTAAATTACCTCACACACAGCACTGGCATGCATACGAATATGATGTAAACTTGTTTTTTTAAAAGGCATCTTTGGTTTGCGTCAAAACAACTTCAACACACGCAATGTTCTGATTGCACCACAAACGCAGTAGTCATCCTTCCCTTTCACAGAGGCACTGAGTGTTATAAATAGGAGCATGATAGTGTAGAATAATCATATCCAAGGACCAGTGGTGGGTTTCAAAAAAATTTGGAACCTCTTCTGTAGGTGTGGCCTGCTTTCCGGGTCCACTGGTGGAACCTCTTCTAACCGGTTCGGTAGATTTGACGAACTGGTTCTACTGAATAGGTGTGAACTGGTAGGAACCCACCTCTGGTTTGATGTAATGATTAAAGCATCAATCTGGAAACCAGGAAACTTGTGAGTTCTAGTCCCACCTGATCCATGAAAACTGGCTGAGTGACTCGATCAGTTACCAGGAAACTGTGAGTTCTAGTCCTGCCTTAAGGATCAAAGCCAGCTGGGTGAGTTTGGATCAATCACCAGGACAATATGAGTTCTAGTCCTTTCAATCCTGCCTTAGGATTGAAAGCTGGCTGAATGCCTGAATCAATGACCAGGAGACTGTAAGTTGTAGCCCCAGCTTAGGCATGAAAGCTAGCTCAGTGACTTTGGGCCAGTCACTTTATCTTAACCCTAGGAAGGAGCAATGGCAAAACAGCTTTGAAAAACATTGTCAAGAAAACTGCAGGGACTTATCCAAGCAGTCTCTGAGAATTGGACATGATTGAATAGAAGAAATGGGGAAAAATGTGGCAATACCGTAATATAGTGTTATTATTGTATCTTATTAGTTACAACTACTAAGATTAGTTGAAATGCCAAACAAAAGGGATGAACAGCATGTTAGATATGATATCTTTGATTTCAGATGTTTAGATCTAAGCAACCTTGTTTGTGACCCACAATAATTAATGTGTAGAATGAAAACCCACCTAGTTCTTCACAGTTTAGATTTACCCCTCTGAATTTTGGATCAACCTTTTCTCAAGAAAAAAAAACAACAAAGCACCCATTACCCATAAAATTCAAAATAATTAACAAAACTGGTATAATATCTTGCATTAAAAATCCATTAAAGTTACCCTTCCATTCTATTCAGTTGCGTGCATTTAATAGGATTAACTCTACGCCGCTCCTTGTATACCTGTCCAAGGTGCTGAATGAGCCAGTTTGCATTGTAGCATTTACAGCTTGTGCGGGATTTAAAAACGTAATCGCAGCTTTTCAAAATGAGGCCTTTTGAGACAGCTTTCTGGGCAAAAAAAAAAGAGAGAGCTTATCCTGATGCAAACAAACACCTCAGAACAATAAAGGGGGGAAAGCTGTTACAGTTTGAATAATTTAACTTTGAGACAACTGTACAATCTAAATAATTTAAGTTTAAGATATATTGCTTCTATTACATACAGAGGGTCCCCCACCCACCCACTGCTGTGCACTCAGTCCATTTCTTAGGAAGTGCTAGGCTAGCAGGAGATTGCAAAAGAAGATTTATTTACACTAATCAAAACCATCAACATTGCATTTAAGCATCCTCTCCCATCAACAATAGATGATGGAATGGAATGGAATGGATGGAATAGAATAGAATAGAATAGAATAGAATAGAATAAGATAAAGGTTCCTCTCGCACATATGTGTTAGTCGTTCTCGACTCTAGGGGGCGGTACTCATCTCCATTTCAAAGCCAAAGAGCTCCGTGTTCATGTGGCTGGCATGACTAAACACCGAAGGCACATGGAATGCTGTTACCTTCCCACCAAAGGTGTTTCCTATTTTTCTACTTGCATTTTTACATGCTTTCGAACTGCTAGGTTGGCAGAAGCTGGGAGCTCACTCCGTTACATAGCAATAGCAATAGCAGTTAGACTTATATACCGCTTCATAGGGCTTTCAGCGGTTTACAGAGTCTGCATATTGCCCCCACAATCTGGGTCCTCATTTTACCCACCTCGGAAGGATGGAAGGCTGAGTCAACCCTGAGCCGGTGAGATTTGAACCGCCGAACTGCAGCTAACAGTCAGCTGAAGTGGCTGCAGTACTGCAGTACTCTAACCACTGTGCCACCTCGGCTCTTACATGGTGCTAGGGATTCAAACCACTGAACTGGCGACCTTTCTGATCTACAAGCTCAGCTTCTTAGCCACTGAGCCACCACATCCCTTGGAATAGAATAGGTATTAATGGAATGGAATGGAACAGAGTGGAGCGGAACAGACCAGACCAGAACAGACCAGAACAGAACAGAACAGAACAGAACAGAACAGAACAGAACAGAACAGAACAGAATAGAATAGAATAGAATATGGACTAGAGCACAGTAGAATAGAATAGAAGCTGGAAGGGACCTCCCTGCTCAAGCAGGAGACCCCAAACCATTTCAGACAAGTGTCTATCCAGTTTCTTCTTAAAAACTTCCAGTGATGAAGCACCTACAACTTCTGGAGGCAAGCCACATGCCCCATTTTCCACCTATTCTGATCCCCACCGCCCGGAACAGGCAGAAAATGGGGTACAGAGGCCAAAAACAGGGTCAGAAAAGGCTGAAAACGGGATTCGCAGACTGAAAATGGGGTGCAAGGAGGTGGCAATAGGCTATGGCAATCCCTGCAGCCTGAAACAGCTGATCGTCAGGAGGCCCGACCATCATCTGCTTATGCTAATCAGGCTGTGCTGAAACTGAAAAGGGATGTTTGCTGCAAAGAGGCAAACTGCTGGGAGGCAGAGGCAGAATATTTTTTTTTCCTGGTGCTAATCGGGCTGTGCTGAAACTGAAACTGAAACAGGCTGTTTGCTGCAAGGAAGCAAATTGCTGGAAGGCAGAGGCAGAATCCCCCCCCTTTGTTTTCCTCCCCAAAAGCTAGGTGTGTCTTATACTTTGGAGCATCTTATACTCCTAAAAATATGGTAGTTTTTGAGAAGTGGGGTTTCCCTTTTAAAACAAATGCCCTTTGGAATGAACTCCCCGCGGAGATTCGGACCCTCACCTCTCTCCAGGCCTTCCGGAAAGCCGTCAAAACCTGGCTGTGCCGGCAGGCCTGGGGTTGATGAGTTCCCCTCCCCTCTCGACTGGTATGGCTGTATGACTCTTGTGTATTTTAATTACGTGTATTGTGTTTGTATCCCCTTTTCCCCTTTTGAGTTGTTCGCCACCCTGAGTCCCTCCCGGAGAAGGGCGGCATACAAATAAACTAAATCTTAAATCTTAAATTTCCATTTTGAATTCTTCATCTTAACTGGAGCCAGTCTCATTCATAACTCTCTTGCTCTCTGCATTAAGAGATTACTTTACTTGAATGGGAAGCGCACCTGTTACATCCATTAAGACAAAATTAACTTACCATTCAGTGCTCAGAGCTGCAACTGAATTCTGAATTACAATTGCCAGTGTAATTTCATTTTTCTCCATGAGTACTTGCTCTCATATTCACTGGGGGTGTGGGGGGAGGACTCTTGAGTGTTTAGCCAACAGAGCTAACAGCAAGCAGTAAACAATACCCTAATCAAGGAATTACCCACTCAGACAAACAGCAAACAATAAACAACAGCTTAATCAAGGAACTACCAAGAACATTTCCCACCAACACTGACTTTGCAAGTATATTAACAGACAGCAAACCCTACTCCCTTCTAGCATTGATGATATTACCTAGTTGGTTAATGAAATGTTTGCAAGTAAATGACCAAGCTCAGAGAATACCAAAGACCCCAGAATTAACAGTGTTCTCCAGTGGTGAGTTTTAAATTGTTTTTACTACTGGTTCCGTGGGCGTGGCTTATTTTATGGGCATAGCTTAGCAGCTATGTGATGGGGTGGGAGTGGCTTGGCGGTCATGTGACCAGGTGGGTGTGGTTTGGCGGTCATGTGAC
Source organism: Thamnophis elegans (assembly GCF_009769535.1). Lineage (NCBI taxonomy): Eukaryota > Metazoa > Chordata > Lepidosauria > Squamata > Natricidae > Thamnophis > Thamnophis elegans. The sequence goes on along the minus strand of NC_045545.1, from coordinate 91,426,360 downwards.
TGGGTGGGCATGGCCAATTTAGATGTCCATTAAACAATACACAGCAGCCCCCTTTTCTATTCTTTTTAACACTGCATGAAGTTTTTGCTCTAGGCTTTTGGTTTTTTTACTAGGGGCAGAGGTTGGCAGTGCCTGGGGACTTCTGGGAATTTCTCCTCTGTGTTAGAAGCACCAAAATAACCAAGTGGATATAAGGTCTCTTGCTGGAGCAGGGGGTTGGCCTAGATGACCTCTGAGGTCCCTTCCACCCCTGGATTGCTGTGCTGTTTCAAAGCATCCTCTGAAGCTGCGTCTAGTGCCAGGTTTGTGGTCCTTCCTTCCCCTCCTTTTTTTCTCTCTCCTTCCCTCTCTCCCTCCCTCCCTCCCCCCACTCTTTCTCCATCTTCCTTATCTTTTCACCTCACCAAAACTTAAGTGGTTTACGAATACAATAGAAGCCCAATATAAAAGTGCAGGGGGATTAAAAACCCTTAAAATACTTACGGCAGCCACTTGTCTAAGAGCACAAGTTTCTTAAATCCTGGGTCTCTTTTGGGGCTTAGGGTGAGTGTGTTTGTGGAACCCCTATTGTGCTTTGACAAAAGTTTAGTTGGTTTTTATTAATCGGGCCGTTATGTTTCAATGCTATGTTTGAATTGCATATTTGATATGTTGAGAGCCACCCAGAGTCTCTTGAAGTGAGCATATAATAAATCTTAATCATAACATTACTTAACAATTGTGAACAATAGATAACAAATGATGGAAGCGTCAGGGTGAAAATCAGCATCCATTAATTCCTTATTAACATCTGCATTAATGGAGCATTACTCAGACCTGCTTTTTTTTTTAAATGAAAACAAGGAAAAAAATGTATTGGTTGCCTGAAACATTCTGAAACATTAAAAACCTTTGTATGCAGCTCTCCTTAATAATGGTGGATTTTGATGCCCATCTCTATATTTTTCTTAATCAGGCATATTCCCACATCTTTCTGAAACCTAATTTTCCTTCTTGGGTATTACTCCTAGTGTTTCAGGCAAAGATAAGCAAACATCCCCCAAATATGGGAATTTTTTCCTGATTTAGCAATAGCAATAGCAGTTAGACTTATATACCGCTTCATAGGGCCTTCAGCCCTCTCTAAGTGGTTTACAGAGTCAGCATATTGCCCCCAAAAACAATCCAGGTCCTCATTTTACCCACCTCAGAAGGATGGAAGGCTGAGTCAACCCTGAGCCGGTGAGATTTGAACCTCCGAACTGCAGTTAGCGGTCAGCTGAAGTGGCCTGCAGTACTGCACCCTAACCACTGTGCCACCTCGGCTCTTAAACGAACAGAGATTGTTCCTAAATAATTTCTTGACAGTTAGAACAATTAATCAGTGGAATAACTTGCCTCCAGATGTTGTAAATGCTCCAACACTGGAAGTGTTTAAGAAAAAACTTTAAATCTTCATTATTCTATTCCATTCCATTCCATTATTTCTTCATAATTCTATTCTATTCTATTCCATTCTATTCCATACCATTATTTCTTCATTATTCTGTTCTGTTCTGTTCTGTTCTATTCTGTTCTGTTCTGTTCTGTTCTACTCTACTCTACTCTACTCTACTCTACTCTACTCTACTCTACTCTACTCTACTCTATTCCTATTCCTATTCCTATTCCTATTCCTATTCCTATTCCTATTCCTATTCCTATTCCTATTCCTATTCCTATTCCTATTCCTATTCCTATTCCTATTCCTATTCCTATTCCTATTCCTATTCCTATTCTAATTTATGTCTGGAGAACACCTTGTTTCAAGGCCATTACCTGCAGAAGGACAGTTCATGGTACTTCAACTCTGCGAATATCTGGACCAATTTCTTTTTCATCCCTAGATAGTAGACATGTACTTGCAAGTAAAGTTTGCTACCAACAAAAGTTTCCCATTTGCCCATAGTAAGCTGCTTATCCTATTTCCCCTGCTCGAAGTCTCTGAGGAATCATTTTCTCTGATTATTGAGAGGAAAAAGGAGATATTTGTAGGTACAACTGTGGAGTAGCTGGTACATCCATCTTTTTTACCCCCAGGAGGAAGTGATGGAGAACATGCTGAAAAAGGGAGTCCTTGAAACATTTATCTCTGGTGCTGGGGGAATCTCAGCCTGGGAAATTGTCTTTGGCATTGCAGCTGCAGTGCTGGAAATTAAGGATCCTAGTTGTGTTGTGGCCCGCCAGTGGCCAGCAGAGCTGGCAGCAGAGTCGGCCAGTGAGGAGGTTGGGGAGGAACACGGGCCAGTCCTGGAGTCTGGGGAAGGCTCTGATGAGGGCTCTGTGTCGGAGGCAGAGAGAGGGCCAGGGCCATATGCCAGTTATCAGCTGCCTTCAGAGTCAGATAGCAGTGAGGCAGAGGAACAGCTGGAGCCTGTTCCCAGTGTGTGCATGTGCAGAGCTGCCAGAAGAAAAGAACAACTCAGAAATCAGTTGACTTGGGAGTAAAGTCATAGGTGGACGGTGATTAGCCCTTCCCATAGGAAATAAAAGAGGAGTGAAAGGGGAGTGGGATTTTGCAGGAAACAATTCGTTCATTCATTCATTCGTTCATTTCAGGAGTGTGAAGATCTGTCCATGAATCTCAGAGACTCTGTGCCCAGCCTTTCCTTGCACAGCACTGTGTTTGGAAAATATTTACATGGCAGCTTTCCAAACTAGATAAGGTCTGTGGTCATAAATACTCCTTTGAAAGACTGTTTACCAGGCCTTTGCTGAATGTGAATGAGACATTCATCTAATAAAAGGGGTTTTGTCTGCCTTGTGCTTTTTGGGGAAGCCTAGGTCAGAACAGATTGGTGTTGCAGCTTCTCCTTCAGAGCACTGTCCCAAAGCGTGACCCGTCAAAAGCGCGGACGACAAAAGCGCGATCGACAAATTGCGCCTTTGACGTCATCACAGCGCGACGAAAAAGATCGAAAAATTCAAATAAAAATTAATAAAAATTAAATTAAAGCAAGCCGATTCACATAAAGGTAAGGGTTAGGGTTAGGGTTAGGGTTAGGTTAAGGGTTAGGGTTAGCTTTAGAGCGTTAGCGTTAGCGTTAGGGTTAGGTTAAGGGTTAGCGTTAGGTTTTTCGTTACTTTAACGGTTAGGTTTAGGTTAGGTTTAGGGTTAGGTGAAGGGTTAGGTTTAGGGTTAGGTTTAGGGTTAGGTTTGGGGGGCTTAGGGTAAGGTTTTCGCTTTATTTTTACATTTTTCGAACTTTTTCGTCGCGCTGTGATGACATCACAGCGCGCTTTTGTCGAGCGCGATTTTGTCCTACGCACTTTTGTGGTGGAACCGTCCCAAAGATGCTTTTTCAAGAGGCAACCGGACTTTCTATGTTTTTCCTTGAAGGCATTTCGCTTCTCATCTGAGAAGCTTCTTCAGCTCTGACAGAATGGTGAGAATGGAATGGAAGGATTTATATTCCTTGCAGTCCTTAGCACTCTCTCTGGGAGTCCACAGGGAGGGTTATCTGTGCCCTCAAGGTCACCTGAGTAGTGAAAATGGGTGTGGAACTTTCAGACGTTGCTTTCAGCCATTCTGAGAATGTTAGAAGAGAAGATTTGTAGCTCAGAGTTGAATGCTGGGATCCTTGGTTCTCTCTGAGCTGGGTTGTTTTCTTGCAGATATTTCATTACCAAACTAGGTAACTCCATCAGTGTTAAAAGGGAGTGGGGTTGCACTCTGTTTATAAACTAGTCGCTTGCCTTGTCAGTTTACACATATAAACTGGGTGAAATCAGCCTTAACAGCAGTGACTGTGAGAGGGATCTTGGAGTCTTAGTGGATAACAGCTAAATATGAGCCAGCAGTGTGTGGCGGCAGCCAAAAAAGCCAATGCAATCCTAAGTTGCATTAACAGAGGGATACATCAAGATCAAGTGAGGCACTACCATTCTATAAAGCCGTAGTAAGACCACACCTAGAGTATTGCGGTTCCACCACAAAACCGCGTTCGACTAAACCGCGCTCGATGAACCGCGTAGCTGACGTCATCAACAGGGCGACAACAGCGCGGAGACAGAAGCACGCTTGTAAATGCTAAACCTAAAATTAACCCTAAACCTAAACCTAACCCCCTAAACCTAATCCTAAACCTAACCCTAAACCTAAACCTAACCTAACCCTAACCCTTAACCTAACCCTAAACCTAACCCTAACCCTAACCCTAACCCTAAACCTAACCCTAACCCTTAACCTAACCCTAACCCTAACCCTAACCCTAACCCTTAACCTAACCCTAACCCTAACTCTAACCCTAACCCTAACCCTTAACCTAACCCTAAACCTAACCCTAACCCTTAACCTAACCCTAACCCTAACCCTAACCCTAACCCTAACCCTAACCCTAACCCTAACCCTAACCCTAACCCTAACCCTAACCCTAACCCTAACCCTAACCCTAACCCTAACCCTAACCCTAACCCTAACCCTTAACCTAACCCTAAACCTACCCTAACCCTAACCCTTAACCTAACCCTAAACCTAACCCTAAACCTAACCCTAAACCTAACCCTTACCTTAAGTTGAATCGGCTTGCTTTCAAAGCGCTATTTAAAGCACCCTTCTTTCTCCACGCTCGCTGTTGTCGTCCTGTGATGACGTCAGCGACGCGGTTTAACGGGCGCGGCTTAGTCAAGCGGTTTTGTTGTGCCACGGAGTATTGCATCCGTTTTGGTCAACACACTATAAAAAGATGTTGAGACTCTAGAAAGTGTGCAGAGAAGAGCAACTGAGATAATTAGGGGACGGAGGATAAAACATATGATGAATGGTTGCAGGAATTGGGCATGGCTAGTCTAGTGAAGAAAAGGACCAGGGAGACATGATAGCAGCCTTCCTGTCAGGCCTGCAGCTTTCTTTTGGATATTTGGCCTCCACACTTTCTATTATCTACTATGCCTTTTCTATTGTGGGAAAATGGAGGAGTTACTTACTGTATAGCAAAACAAAATTCTTTCTAAAAAGGCCAAGGTCATCCTTGTCTCTGCACCTGACCAGAACTGGATGGGTGAACTGCCAGCATGGCAGTAGGAGATTGGACCACGTGATGGACTTGTGGGTGTGGGGGCAAGATCTTGAACTTTCATCTGGGTGGGGAAAACCTGGAAGCTTTCAGATTTGATTTTCCCAGATGTGCCAACATGGCTCTCTCGATAAATTGGAACTTTGAGCAATACTTTGCCTCGGACTCTGATTTACTTTTGGATGCTATTTGGAACCCTGACACTTCCAATATTTGAGGGGCTGCCACAGAGAGGAGGGGGTCAAACCTATTCTCCAAAGCACCTGAAGGCCAGACAACGAATAATGGATGGAAACTGAACAAGGAGAGATTCAACCTGGAAATAAGGAGAAATTTCTGACAGTGAGAGCAATCAACCAATGGAAGAGGAGATGCCTTCGGAAGTTGTGGGAACTTCATCACTGGAGACTTTCAAGAAGAGACTGGACTGCCATTGGTCAAGAAATGGTATAGGGTCTTCTGCTTGAGCGGGAGGTTGGACTAGATGACCTATAAGGTCCCTTCCAACCCTGTTAATCTGTCTTGGTGGGAATGTTCCGGTTATTCCTTGATCAGGGTGAGAGCCAAGTATATAAGCAGAAAGCAAAGCCCACTCCCTTCTGGCAATGATGATGTTATCTAGTTTGGTAATGAAATGCCTGGAAGAAAACCACCATCTCAGAGAGCACCAAGGACCCCATAAAATAATCTAGACCAGTCTTTCCTCTGTAAAAAGTTAAATAAAAAGATGGAACTGGACACTTTCCATCAGTTTAGAATATAGGTCAGTTTTTCCTCTAATGTAATGCAAAATTAAGTTCAACGGTGCAAACTGGACACTTTCCATCAGATGAAAGTTTTAGCCTGGCTATCATCATCATCTTTTAATGACCCCATAGTCCCTTGCGGGTCGGAGTCTGGGCAACTGAATGGAGCTGAGTGTTTACTGGCCAGATGCCCTTCCTGTTGCCAATGTGGAGTTATATTCAGCATATAATTTCAATGTGCCCAGAGAGAGAAATATCTGCCTCTACCTAGGATCGAACTCACAGCCTCATGATTGTGAGGCGAGAGCGCCACCCCTAGGCCACCACACCACTTTAAAATTTTAACCTGGCTCTGGCAAGTTAAACAACTCTGAACTATAGTCCATTTCACTGTCAATCCTAAACGCTTGATAATTCAGTAACTGCAAAGCCTCTTTATACATAGTTCAACATCACACCTTTGAATCTATTCTCTCTTCCTAGCACCATACTACTAGGATTATAAAAAATAAACCAAGACCAAAACAGGACCATAATAAAGGTGAGATAGAAATAAATAATGAAGAAATAAAAAATAGGACCTTATAGAGGTGGGATGAAAACAAACAAACAATCTATCTATCTATCTATCTATCTATCTATCTATCTATCTATCTATCTATCTATCTATCTATCTATCTATCATCTATCTATCTATCTATCATCTCTATCCTGTTTCTGTCTGTCTGTCTCTCATCTCTATCCTGTGTCTGTCTGTACCTACCTACCTACATCCATCCATCCATCCATCCATCCATCCATCCATCCTCTCTATCTATCTATCTATCTATCTATCTATCTATCTATCTATCTATCTATCTATCTATCTATCTATCTATCTATCTATCTATCTATCTATCTATCTATCTATCTACCTACCTACCTACCTACCTACCTACCTACCTATCTATCTATCTATCTATCTATCTATCTATCTATCTATCTATCTATCTATCTATCTATCTATCTATCTATCTATCTATTTTTCTATCATCTATCTATCATCTATTTATCTATTTATATCTGTGTCTATTTATCTATCTATCATCTATCTAGCTATCTCTATCATCTGTCTGTCTGTTGTCTGTCTGCTCTGTCTGTCTATCTATCTATCTATCTATCTATCTATCTATCATCTATCTATCTATCTATCTATCTATCTATCTATCAGTGTGTGTGTGTGTGCGCTCGTGCGTGAGTGTGTTCCAGCATAACTCTCGAATGCCTCAAGCAATTTCAACCAAATTTGGTCCACAGATTACTTACTCTCTGGAAACAAATATTGTGGATCCCACGGGGCGTTTCTGTTAGAATACAGACCTTTGTGTCTTAAAATGGCTTCTACTGTACAGGGCTGTGGAGTTGCCATGCTAACGGCTTCACAGTACTCCACAAGGGTTTCCCTCTGGTAAGGGAGAAAATCTAACATTAGAAATTGTAGTGATGTTCATGGAAGGAGGATTGGGATAAATAAATACCCAGGCAGCTCCAGATTATCAGCTAGGGAAGAAATTAAAAATGAAGAATGCTGGGACAAAACACCGATTAAAGTCCCTTCTGCCATTTTGCCCATCCAACGTATAGAAGCTGACGTCCATCCTTTATGAAACATCTTACTGGAGAGTACAGTAAATTGAATCTCACTTTATATTTAGCAAACAGCACTCTTGGTACCTTTTATCCGCTGCTTTTTCATGTGCAGTAGAGGTGAACCGAAACAATATTTCCTTCGTCAGTTGATGAAAAAGGATTTTGCACCCAGCAGGTTGGCACTTGTTAGTTGTGCTGAGATTGTAAGGAAAAACTGGGCTGTGTGTTGTAATTCTGGAATCTCTGGGATTCTCAGTTTGAAGAGGGGTAGGGTGTTGTTGTTGTAGTTTTTGTACCACCTAAATTTAACTTTTGCAGATTTTCAAATATGTGCCACTGGATTAGTTCATGCAACTGCAAGGTTATTTCCAGCAAACTATTCATTTCAGCTTTGGATTTGAAGCAAAAATCGCTTGATCAAATGAAAGTGCATCACAATGAGCCAGAAGTAAAACTAGGGCAGATAGAAGGGAAGGGAAGAGGAGGGGAGAAGAGAATGGAGGAATGAAGAACAGAATAGAATAGAATAGAATAGAATAGAATAGATAGAGAAGAGAAGAGAAGAGAAGAGAAGAAAGAGGAGAATCATTTATTGGCTAAAACTCCTCAGCCTCCATAAAACCACATGTGAACCACAATTTTCTTTCAGAGTCATAAAATAATGTGGTCTTGTTCCTGATTCAGGAAAAAAAAACATAACTTCTACTCTTATCCTAAACTGTGATTTATTATAACCTTTTTACTGACTCAACCACAACTGGAATAGAATGGAGTGGAGTGGAATGGAATGGAATGGAATGGAATAGCATAGCATAGCATAGCATAGCATGGCATAACACGGCATGGCATGGCATGGCATGCATAGCATAGCATAGCATAGCATAGCATAGCATAGCATAGCATAGCATAGCATAGCATAGCAATAGATAGAATAGAATAGAATAGAATAGAATAGAATAGAATAGAATTCTTTATTGGCCAAGTTGGACACACAGGAATTTTTCTTTGGTGCTATATTCTCAGTGTACATAAAGAAAACTAAAATAGAATACATTCATCAAGAATCATAAGATACAACACTTAATGTTAGTCATAGGTTACTAATAAGCAATCAAATCATACTAGGAAACAAATAAAGCAATATAAATTGTAAAGATACAAGCAACATGGTTATAGTCGTAAGTGGAAAGAGATAGGCACTAGGAAGGATGAGAAGAAGATTAGTAATACAGTCTTAGTAAATATTTGACAGTGTTGTAGGAATTAGTTGTTTAACAGAATGATGGCATTCCGGGAAACACTGTCCTGGTGTCTTGTTGTTCTGGTGTGCAATTCTATAGCATCATTTGGAGGGTACACATTGAAACAATTTATGTCCAGGATGTGAGGGGTCTGTAGATATTTCCCAGAATAGCAATAGCACTTAGACTTATATATTGCTTTACAGTACTTTAGAGCCCTCTCTAAGTGGTTTACAGAGTCAGCCTATTGCCCCCAACAATCGGGGTCCACATTTTACCCACCTCGAAAGGATGGAAGGCTGAGTCACCTCGAGCCTGCTGAGATTTGATCTGCCAAATTGCAGGCTGCCAGCAGTCAGCAGAAGGAGCCTGCAGTACTGCACTCTAACCACTGAGCCACCGCGGCTCTTTGTGGTAGATCTTGTTGATAAATGGGCTGTGTTTTTTTTAAGGCTAGGCTCCCTGGCTTAAATCAATGGAGTTGGCTGTGATTGCAGCCTGTGATTTTAAAGTCAAAGTGATTTTAACAGTCTGCACTAAACTGGTGCTAGATAATCAATGGAATTCAAGAGAGCTTGGATTTAGACTGCTGGTGGGAACACAAAAACTCCAGGCTGATTTCTCTCTTAATTCCACCCTTTCAAGGCTAGCTCTCTCTTGCTTAAATAATGGAGCTCTCTGTGACTGCAGCCTGTGATTTTAAAATTCTGGAGATTCTGTATAAAGGCAAGTGCACACGATTTGAGTTTGAATGCAAGCTTTTTCCAGGAAAGCCAAAAATAAAACAATTCAGCCTGCTTAGAAAAGGAGTGTACTGAGCCAGCCTTAGCAGAAGCATGAAAAATTCCTCATTATTTTCCTCTTGTGAATTCATGGCATTCACCCACCAAAAAGTCCAGGCAAGAATCCTGCAAGCACTTAATGACAGCAACAGACTTTATCAGTTCCTTGTGATAATTGCAAGGCTGTGAGTTCTCACCTGAAAGGGTGCAAATTAAGTTTTGGCAAGCAGTCTCAGAGGCACGAAACATGATGAGCCAAATCTTCAGAAATACGAACTGTTGTCTCCTATGGCAACCACTTCCCTTTCCTCCTATTTATTCCCCAGCCAAGGAGGGCCCATTCAGCATCCACGTGTGCTTTGCTTCCTGAGTCAACTCCTTGTCCTCTGTTGTTCTCCTCTCCTAACTGCTCTGCACATACAGCAGTAGTGGGTTACGACTAGTACACCCTGGTACGGGCATTCCAGTGCCTGCCGGGAGCACCGGGTACCGTTCTGGTATGGTGCTCTGGAGGGCCCGCCGGATGCCTGCCCTCTGTCTTTACCTATATTTGAGCTCTTTGGGGCTTCCGCGCAGATGCACGGAGCGTATGGCGTCTGCACGACGCTCCACTGAGCAGCTGGAGTGCCGCAGAAATGTTGCAGAGTGTCGCAGATGGTAAGTACGCATGCGAGCGCTGTGCATGTCTGCACATGTGCTGCACATGTTCATGTGGTGGATACAGGGACTCACTGCATGGTACCAGTTGCAATGGGATCTGGAACCCACTACTGATGTCCGTGCATCTAGAACAGGCCCCAGCTGTTCCTCCTCCTCACTTATATCAGCCTCCAAAGGCAGCTGCCTCTCGGTGGCTGGGAAATGCCAGATGGCCCAGGCTCTATCTCTGTGCCCGACTCTGAGCATGCACCAGAGCCTTCCCCAGACTCCAGAAGGGGCCCAAGTTCCTCCCCAACCTCCTCATCATCCAAGTATGCCTCCAGCTCCGCTGGCACTGGGGCCACATACGAGCTTGAAAGCACTATGAAGTGGTATATAAGTCGAAGTGTCTTAAGAATATAATCTAACGGTTGGGTTGGCAAATTATATAAATCATGTAACAATGTTGTACCTGTTTCTTTAAAGCATACTGTAAAATGTGATTGGTTGCTGTTTTCCTCAATCGGCCATAAGATGGAGCCAGAACGACTGTTAGCTCTCTGTTTGTTAGATGCTGGGCTGATCTGATCTGAGTGTTTTTGAAAGCTGGCTATTAGAAAGTGCCTTGAGCTATTGTAGGTTTTGCATCCCTAACCCTAACCCTAGCAAACTTTGAGTTCTGAACTGATTATATGATACTGGACTATGTTATTTGGATTATCCCTTAACTGAAAGAAATTGATGACTGACTGTCTTATCCATGTATGACTTGGACTGTTTGATGGACTCTGATACCTCTATTTCCACGAAAGTAAAAGCCTATTTAAACTGCAGTGTCTCTGTATGCTGGTTTGTGTGTTCTCCAACACAACTCTCACAACGCTTCTCTGAACGCACTCGCTGACCCAACAGGGAGCTTACCTAACAAAGTGCTCTTGCTATTTCCTTAAAGAAGACTGAGTTTTCATCGTATTGGTTGACGTGAAGGTCTTCCTATAAAAACATGGTCATGATTCAACCGAAACTGTTATCAGAGAGAAGGATTGGAGGAGACATGATAACTGTCTTCCCGTACTTGAGAGGCTGTCACAGAGAAAAGGGAATTGAGTTATTTTCCAAAGCACCAGAGGGCAGAACGAAAGTAATGGATGGAAGCTTGTTAAAGAGAGGCTCAACTCAGAAGTAAAAAAAATTTAACAGTAAAAGCAATTAGTCAATGGAATAGCTTGCTGCCTGGAGTTGTGGGTGTTCCATCACTGGATATTTTCAAAAATAAACCAGACACAATTTTACCAGCATGATATAAGGTCCTCGAGCAGGAGGTTAGACTGGAAGACCTCTGAGGTTCCTTCCAGACCTATAATTCTATCTTCTATGTTCCTGAGAATGGGGCACTATTATTGGGAAACAGAACGGAATGTCAGAATAACTGGGTTTGGAAGGGACTTTAGAGGTCTTCTAGTCCAACCCTCTGCTCAAATAGGACCCCCAGACAAATGGTCATCCAATCTCCTCTTAAAACCTCAAGGGATGGAGCACCCACAACCTCTGGAGTCAAGAAGTTCCACTGATTAATTGTTTTAACTCTCAGGAAATTTCTCCTTAGTTCTAGGTTGCTTCCCTCCTTGATTAGTTTCTACCCATTGCTTTTTGTCTTGCCTTCAGATGCTTTGGAGGCCTACTCTTCTTTCTGGTAGCCCTTAAAGATAAAGGTTTCCCTTGCACATATGTGGTAGTCATTACCGATTCTAGGGGGCGCTGCTCATCTCCGTTTTAAAGCCGAAGAGCCAGCACTGTCCAAAGACGTCTCCGTGGTCATGTGGCCGGCATGACTAAATGCCGAAGGTGCACAGAACTCTGTTCCCTTCCCACCAAAGGGGGTTCCTGTTTTTCTACTTGCATTTTTACATGCTTTCGAATTGCTAAGTTGGCAGAAGCTGGGACAAGTAACGGGAGCTCACTCTGTTATGCGGTGCTAGGGATTTGAACCGCCGAACTGCCGATCTTTCTGATCACAAGCTCAGCGTCTTAGCCACTGAGCTACTGCATCCCTTAGATATTAGACAGCCCTTTAGATATTAGAATACTGCTATGTCTCTAGGTACGCTAACCAGTAAAGCATATTTCTCCAATAGGTAACTGTTCTGACTCCCCTCCGTATGGTGAGTCACGCTGACACAAGATTACTCTCTTCTTATATACTCTCTTGGGAGGAGCCTAATCACAACCACTTGGCCCCAATTATCTTCTGTATCTCCATAGTTGCTGTTGGCGCTTATCTGCCCGTCTTTGCCTGGCGTCCGGGACCACCTCCCTTAGTTCCTCCCCACTGCTCCAGGGCCTGACATCAGGGACAAACTCCTTTAGCTTTCACCACTGCTCCATGCCTCAGGCGCCTCCTGGTGGCCAACCAGCCTCTCTGTTCCCTGCTCAGAGTCTGAACCCTGTCCAGGGTCCTCCACATCTTCCCGAGCCGACTCATAGGATCCCTCGCTATCGGAGTCTGTTTGCAGCTCCAACGGCTCCTGCTGGGCCACAACAGGTAACCTCCAGATAATTCAGACAACTGCCAAAATGTCTTTCCAGTGAAATCAAGATAGTGATACTCTCCCCAGAGCTTCACATCAGCTCTTCTGAGCATATTTTTCTTCTGTTGAAGATGTTCACCTTGAGCACTTGCCAGAGCAGAAAGATGTGGTATAAATCAAATCAATAAATAAATGTTGGATATTAAACTTGACACCTTCGGCAAGTTAAGCATCTACTTGACCACTGAGCTATGGCCACTCCCTTGGCCTCATTTAAAAAATCCTATGCTTCATATTAAGGGATGTGGTGGCTCAGTGGCTAAGACGCTGAGCTTGTCGATCAGAAAGGTCGGCACTTTGGCAGTTCGAATCCCTAGCACCACGTAACGGAGTAAACTCCCGTTACTTGTCCCAGCTTCCACCAACCTAGCAGTTCGAAAGCACATAAACAGTAGAAAAATAGGGACCACCTTTGGTGGGAAAGAAACAGCATTCCATGTGCCTTCGGTGTTTAGTCACACCGGCTACATGACCATGGAGTCATCTTAGTGCTGTCTCTTTGGCTTTGAAACAGAGATGAGCACTGTCCCCTAGAGTCGGGAACGACTACCACATATGTGCTAGGGGAACCTTTATCTTTATGCTTCATATTATAAAGCTATTCAGAAAAGAATTTCCCTGACCATCTCACAATTGCTTAATTGTGAACTTACACCACCGTGTCATTCTACAAAGGGTTTTTCAAGAGCAGCCTAAAGTTACATTAGACCTTTTAATGATGGAGCCCTGCCAATACATATCTCTCAGAAGGATTGAACAAGGTTTAGGAAATAATTTGGGAAATGTGCTTTTGACAGGTAGGACTGTGAATTTATTATCTGTCTGCTGCTCTTTAAAGTAGCCATTTTTCTTCCCAGGATTGCAAGGAGGCTTTCTGTAGTTGGTCTCAGAAGATGCAGATGTTTTCAAAAGTTACAGAGAAGAACTATGCTCATACTACCCTGTTTCTGGTTTTGATTATATGCTTTCACACACACAGTTGCTACGGAAATTAGCAGTTTACTCAACTTCAAGGAGATAATAGCAGACAAGGAATGTAAACCAAAACAGTCTCAGGAAGAGGCTTGTGAGAATTGTTTGATTTACGTTTAATAGAGGAACATGCAGAACAATAGTCAAAATTCAGTCCAGAATTCCATGATCCATATCAGGATTTCCAGCTAGTCCAAAGGTCAGAATTTCACGAGCAGAATCTTCACAAACATTGTGCAAGAGCCAAAGGTCGGAATGTTGATTCTGATAGGAATCATGGGTTAAATCAGGTTTCAGCCAACCACCTTTAATCAAAGGATTTACTCCCTTGCTTGGCAAGAAGTCTTAGAGAACGTTCTGCTCTTCCCCTCAACTCCCTGGGTCCAGAGGCTGGGAGGCCTGCAGTCACCATTATATAACTGTTCCAGATGTTCAGATGGTTCTTGTATTTGACCAACCTTAGGTAATCCTTGGCTTTGTGTCACCAAAGGATGACATTCCATAGGTTCTGCTGGAACAGTGGATGGAAAGGTGGAGAAATGGACAGACAAACAGACAGACAGACAGACAGACAGATAGACAGATGTTAGGTTGTCTATTGATAGAGATAGATGAAATAATATAGATCAGGGGTAGTCAACCTATTTATACCTACCGCCCACTTTTGTATCTCTGTTAGTAGTAAAAATTTCTAACCGCCCACTGGTTCCACAGTAATGGTGATTTATAAAGTACGGAAGCAACTTTACTTTATAAAATTTATAAAGCAGACTTACAGCAAACCTCTACCGCCCCCATGAAAGCTGGAACACCCACTAGTGGGCAGTAGGGCCAGGTTGACGACCACTGATATGAGATAGATAGATCAAGAGACAGATGAGAGATGAGACAGAGATGATATGATATAAATGATAAATGGATGATAGATATAGGTGTGTGTGTGTGTGTGTGTGTAAGTGTAAGAGAGAGAGAGAATACCAAATGCTCTCCATATGGGGCCCTGTCTTCATCTAGTATAAAGTAGAATACTGTAAGACCACAGCTAGAATACTGCATCCAGTTTTGGTCACCACACCATAAAGAAGATTTGAGTATGGGTATGGCTGGGTATGGCTAGTCTAGTGAAGAGAAGGATCAGGGATGACATGATAGCAGTCTTCCAATATCTCAGGGGCTGTCACAAAGAAGAGACAGTCAGGCTATTCTCCAAAGCACCCGAAGTCTAGACAAGGAATACAGTGGGACTTCAGGTTCCAAACGGCTCAGACCACAAACAATTTGGGTGCCAACTGAAAAATCCACTAAATGTTTCACTCATGTCGCAAATACATCCTTGGGTGCCGAATAAACACAGTTGTGGCGATTTTCCCTACTGCAGTTATTTCCCCTTCTGCACCATATTTTTTTGGTGTGCACACATGCGCAGTCAGTCTTGCTTCTGGTCATGACCAAATTGGATGCCAACTGAAGTCCTGGAATGGATTACAGTCAGCCACTGAAGTCCCACTCTAATGGATAGAAACTGAACAAGGAGAGGTTCAACCTAGAACAGTGTTTCTCAACCTTGTCAACTTGAAGATGTCTGGACTTCAACCCCCAGAATTCCCAGCCAGCATTCGCTAGCTGGGGAATTCTGGGGGTTGAAGTCCAGACATCTTCAAGTTGACAAGGTTGAGAAACACTGATCTAGAAATAAGAAATAATCTGACAGTGCCATCAACCCATGGAATAGAAGTTGCCTTCAGAAGTTGTGGGAGCTTCATCACTGGAGGCTTTCAAGAAGAGATTGGACCGTCATTTGTTAGAAATGGTGTAGGGTCTCCTGTTTGGACTGTGGGGACTAGAATTGGACTAGATGACTTACAAGATCCCTTCCAACTCTGTTAATCTGTAATGTTGCTGAACCAGAGGAAGTTGCATGTTTCTCACCTAAGCTGCTTGCTTGTGTTTCAGTCCATCCTGAAGAACAATTCCGCATTTGCTTCTGGCTAGGGAAGGGAAAGGGTTGGGTCCTACACGTGACCCGACAATTGTGCGATAGACATATGTGCGCCGGCAAAAGAGCGCCGATTAAAACACGACGTCAGAATCGTGCCGACAAATTCGCTACGATAAAATCGTGACTACCAAAGCGCGATGACAAGCACAAAATCGAAAAAATTACTGTTAGAGTTACGGTTAGGGTTAGGGTTAGGGTTAGGGTTAGGGTTACTCACTGGCACAATTTTGTCATCGCGCATTTGTAGTCACGCTGTTGTCAAAAATAATTAGCGATTTTGACGGCGCTCATTTGTCCGTCGCGGTTTTGTCGGCACGCATATGTCTATCACGCATTTGTCGGTGAACCGGTTCTACAAACCATGCCATGAAATGCCTTGGACTTGTCTCTGTTAGCCAAGATTGATCAGAGCAGGAAACAGACTTAACAAAACTAGCAGTTTTCTAAGGTAGGTTCAGAGATGGTATTCAGCCGGTTCGGACTGGTTCGGGTGAAGCAGTAGTGATGACCAGCGGGTCCTCTCACCCGGCCCGGCTTTATGCCACTCTATTTATCCCCATTTTCTAAGCCATGTGCATACATGCAGGTCACGCGTGTGAGCAACGTGTATGTACGGAAGGCCATACCCATGCACAGAAGGCACCCGTGACAAACCTGTATTGGTTTGGCAGCCTGGGTCACGGGAACCGGCAATGACCCAGGCCTGCCACGTCTCCAAACTGGTTCTCCTGGCAGTGCCAAAGGTGCCGCCATTTTGGTTTTTGCTCAATTTTTATTGCGCTGTACATGCACGTACAGCGCGCCCACAAGCGAACCCCTGGTAGGATCTTATAAAGGATCTCAGAAGTCTGATTGCATTTTCCCTCCCTCTCTCTTCCATCCCGTTGAGCCAGGGTAGAGCGCCAATCTCAATCTCTTTCTCACACTTTCCCTATTTCCCGGGCTTAAAACCTGCTGTAATTGTCTCTGAATCATTCCTCCTGAGTCCAAGGTCATCTCTGTGGCTCCCTATTAAGTATCCGTGTTTGGGTTAGTCCCTTTCAATGCTCGCTCTCCCTTTCTGCTTTTTTTTTAAATTAACATTTTCTCCCTTCCCGGTAAGAATGAAAACATGACTTCTATTTCATCCTTTTAAAAGTATACTTGGCCTCTCCCTAAGGGAGTTTTGCAGGGACTGTGCCATCAATTTTCCTGCAAGAGGCACCGTAGTCCTTGTATGGTGTTCTTGGCAGCAGGACAGAAAAGCACTTTTAACTATTGTAACTGAGGCTGAATCACAGAGAAGAGGATTTTTCATGAATATTTCTCAGCGGACACGTGTGGCTTGCAAAAAAAAACCCAAAACGCTAAACAGGGTTGGATGAGGCTAGCGGTTGGATGGGAGATACCAAAGATGGTATTCAGCCAGTTCGGATCAGTTTTCCCGAACCGATAGTGGAAATCGTGGGTGGGCCTGCCCACTTGCCCCATGTATGCCGTCCTACTTAGCCACATTTTCAAGCTGTGTGCATGCACGCAAGCCATGTGCCCAATCAAAGCGCATGCCCAGAAGGCCAAGCACATGTCTGGACAGGGCTCAGGTGAACGAAGCAACCGCACAATCACACCTGCTCACATTTATAGTAGTGTTCCTAAACAAGCCCATGGTCAGGTAGTTCTTGACTATCAATCAATCAATCAATCAATCAGAATAGAGCTGGAAGGGACCTTGGAGGTCCTCTAGTCCTACCCCTGTTCAAGCAGGAGATCCTATACCATTTTAATTGGTTATCCAATCTCTTCTTTAAAACTTCCAGGGTTGGAGCCCCCACAACCTCTGGAGGCAAGTCGTTCCGCTGGTTAATGGTCCTCACTGTTAGGAAATCTCTCCTTAATTCCAGGTTTCTTCACTCCTTGATTAGTTTCCACCCATTGCTTCTTGTTCCGCCCGCAGGTGCTTTGGAAAATAAGGCAAGGCAAGAACCAATGGATGGAAGCTATCCTTCATTTAACGACTGTTCGAAGTTACAACGGCACTGAAAAAAAATGTGGCTTACAGCCACTCCTTATCTTTTAACTTTAACTTTAACTTTTAATAGATTTATATGCCGCCCAATCCCATAGGACTCCGGGCGGCTTACAGATGAAGTTAATATGAAGAGTTAAAAATAAGGAACAATTTAAAAGAAACAATTTAAAAACAAGACACCATACACTCAATCTGAGTGGGGCTGGACCTCATTCCTGAGTCAACAGCCCCAGGCCTGCCGGAACAGCCAGGTTTTAGTGGCTTTTCGGAAGGCCGAGAGAGTGGGGAGGGTCCGGATCTCTATGGGCAGGTCGCTCCACAGGGTCGGAGCAGCTACAGAGAAGGCCCCTGAGGGGTCGCCAGCCGGCATTGTCCGGTCGACGGCACCCGGAGAAGGCCCAGTCTGTGAGTTCTTATCGGCCGTTGGGAAGTATGTGGCAAGAGGTGGTCTCCCAGATATCCAGGTCCTAAGCCATGTAGGGCTTTAAAGGTGATGACCAGCACCTTGAATTGTGTGCGGAGACTGATCGAAGCCAGTGCAGCTCGCGGAGGATAGTGTAATAATATGGGTGTATCTAGGTACACCCATAATCGCTAACATAGTTGTATGCTTACAACTGGCATCAGCATCCTCATACAGTCACATGATCAAAATTTGGTTCTCTTGGCATCTGGCCAGAGGTGGTATTCAGCCAGTTTGGACCAGCTCGAGAGAACCAATAGCTCCAATGATCAGCTGGCCCCCTCCTACCCACACCTGCCCTATCCTGTCCTTTATGTCCTGCTTTCTAGCTCATCTCAATCGCTCGGCACAGCTGATCCCCCCCCCGCTGTTTTACTTACCGTTGCTGATGTGGAAGCTAAGCAGCTGAGCTTCTAAATGCTCCATTTTAAGCGCTGCGTGCACACACACACCACACATCCACGCAGAGCCTGCACTCACCGAACCGGTTGTCAAACCAACAGCATCCCACTACTGCATCTGGCTGGTATTTTACAATGGCTGCAGCATCCTGGGGTCATGTGGCTATCATTGACGATCTTCCCAGCCGGCTTCCGGCAAGCAAAGTCAATGGGGGAAAGCTGAATTCGCTTAAAGGCCACACGATTCACTTGACAACTGCAGTGACTCACTTAACAACCATGGCAAAAAGATGTCATACCATTGGGGATGAGTCACATAACAACCTCCTTGTTAACAATGGAAGGAGGAAGGCCTCTTTGATGCTGTGTTTTCAGTAACTAGCAGAACCAGTTCTGTGTATAGATTTGAACTTTAATAACTTGCAAATTCATTATCCTCCTCCCTGCCTCCACTCCCTCCCTCCCTCTTCTTTTCTTTCTTTCTTCTTCTTTCTTTTCTCTTTTTCTTTCTTTCTTTCTTTTTCTTATCTTTTTTCTCTTCTTTCTTTCCTTTCTTGCTTTCCTTCTCTTTGCTCTTCTTTCCTTTTCTTTCCTTTCTTTCTTCTCTTTCTTTCTCTTTCTCTTCTTTCTTTTCCCTTCCTTCCCTCCCTCCCTATCTTCTTTTCTTCTCTTATTTTCTGGTCTGTGTATTAGTTTTTCCCCGTTGACTTTGCTTCTCAGAAGGTTGCATAATTGAAATCTATCTATAAAGTTGATTGTACATTTAATTCCATATTTTGTTGTCTTTCATGGGCTGTTACGCACTTATTATTATTACAGAATCGGAACTTCACTACTGATAACTGTGACCTACACGCAAAGGGCTCAATTCACCCGGATTATTCCACGAATCCCCCTGCTTGACCCCTGCAGCATGGAACATCATAAAGGGAAAACAGCGCCCTCCGTTCCTGTTGATCTTGCCCAGGTAAGCAACAAGAGTCTAAAACCACCCTAAAACCTGGCACTATTTATCGCTCCCGCATTTTATTTATATGCTCTCTGCATACACCGATTCAGATCTGAGACTGCAGATTTAATGAAGCAAGCTGGTACTCGTCAGGCCTGCACACAGAGACCTAAAACTCTTTGCAGCTATAAAACAAAATTGTGTTTCATGCAGAAATCATAACCTCCCCTCCTCCAGATTCTTTCTTTCTTTTTTGCTTTCCTGCCTGGCATTTTTTTAAAAAAAGAATAGAGCAAGAGGAGAAAACCTGTACCCATCGTCCGAGCGCCAATTTTTAATGCTCTTGCAATGAAAAATTGATGCAGAGATTTAATTTCCCTTTTTAATTAAAAAAAAGTGAGGGTTTAAAAGCTGCAGCTTTGGGGGGGCAACTACACAGCATGTATAGCCTCCTACATTTCTCCAGCCTCCCACCCCCCCCCCAAGCCACACACACAGACCCAGACACACACACACCCACATACACACAGCCCTTGGTATCTTAGAAGATGCATGCCTCTAATTGGGAAATACCATTATTCATTCTCTTGATAAGGACACATACGTGCTAAGAAACTACTACATTGATCTATCTCCTTCTGAGCATCTAGCTAGCTGTTAAGCAGACTTTCTGATGCCGTACCAATTCTCTCCAGTGGTGGGCTGCAATTGGTTAACAACTGGTTTGGTGATCCCGTGCTTTGCACACGCGCGCCAGAGGTGTATTCAGCAGGTTCTGACCAGTTCTGGAGAACCGTAGTGGAAATTTTGAGTAGTTCAGAGAACCGGTAATACCACCTCTGACTGGCCCTGCCCCCATCTGTTCTCTGAAGTGGTGGGATTCAAATAATTTATCAACCGGTTCTCTGCCCTAATGACCAGTTGGGTAGGCATGGCTCAGTGGTCATGTGACTGGGTGGGTGTGGCCAACTCAACGTCACTCACGTCAATGGGCGCTTCGCATCAACTGTTACAATGTAATAAGGGTTAACCGGAGGCAGTTTCTGTAAGCAGGGCAATAAAGATGAGGCTACAAACACACCAGAATGTTTCCTTCCTGCCTTCCTTTACAGGGACCATCTCTGTAAAGTGGGAAAAAAACAAAAGGAGATTTCTTCCATCAACCGTTCTCCGAACTGCTTAGAAAGTTAACAACCGGTTCTCTCGAATAGGTGCGAACTGGCTGAATCCCACCACTGATTCTCCTCCTCCGGAATCCCAGCTGACTGGGAGGGAATGGGGATTTTGCAGTATCCTTCCCCTGCCACGCCCACCAAGCCATGCCCATGCCCACCAAGCCATGCCCACAGAACCAGGAGTAAAATAAAATTGAATCCCACCTCTGGCACGCGCCTAATGTGCAGTGCTCAAAATACAGAAATTTGAAACTCAGCTGCTTACCTTCTAAGGCGGCCCCGGTAAGTTGAACGTCATCAGCTGTGACATGCGAATCGGTTGAGCCAGAAAGAAGAAATATAGGACAGGGTCCTATATTTCCTTCTATATTTCCTTCAGCTGGCCCTGCTGAAGATCAGCGGGGCCAGCTGATCTTCGGAACTACCGGTTTGCCTGAACCGGTGCGAACCGGCAGCAGCCCACCACTGATTTTCTGCACTTGCATCTACCAGTACCTGATTATATCTGGTCGTATGATACAAAAAGGATGTTGAGACCCTAGAAAGAGTGCAGTGAGCAGCAACAAAGATTATTAGGATGCTGGAGGCTAAACCGTATGATGAACGATTGAGGGAGCTAGGTATGTCAAGTCTGACGAAGGGAAGGATTAGGATAGGACAGCAGTCTTCCAGTATCGGAGGGGATGTCACAGGGAAGAGGAGATTTATTTCCAAAGCACCTGAGGGCAGGACAAAAAGTAACTGGTGGAAGATCATTAAACAAAGATCCAAGCTAGACACACACTGCACACTTACTTAAACCACTTACTCTGGTGCAAGCTCACACTGGTTACTGTTAGGTAAGCTCCCCGTTGGGAGAGTGAGTGCATTCAGATAAGCGTTGTGAGAGTTGTGTTGGAGAACACACAAACCAGCATACAGAGACACTGCAGTTTAAATAGGCTTTTACTTTCGTGGAAATAGAGGTATCAGAATCCATCAAACATACACGGATAAGTGTAGCAGTTGCAAAACTTACAATAGCTCACAGCACTTTCTAACAGCCAGCTTCCAAAACACTCAAATCAGATCAGCCCACAATCTAACAAACAGAGAACTAACTCTGTTAGAAAGTGCCGTGAGTTATTGTAAGTTTTGCAACTGCTAGTAAACTTTGAGTAACAGACTGTTTGTATGATTATGGACTATGTTACTTGGATTATCCCTTAACTGAAAGACATTGATGACTGACTGTCTTATCCGTGTATGACTTGGACTGTTTGATGGACTCTGATACCTCTGTTTCCACGAAAGTAAAAGCCTATTTAAACTGCAGTGTCTCTGTATGCTGGCTTGTGTTCTCCAACACTCTCACAACACTTCTGAACGCGCTCACTCTCCCAACGGGGAGCTTACCTAACACAATCATCTGTTTCACTATGTATTTTTTCAATATCTAGTGAGATCTTGATTAGTGCTCATAATGAATTCCGCAAAATGGGCCATGTGACTTGGATTCACTGTACGTGAAGTGAGATTTCTATGGAAAATAGGATAAATGGTTCCAGCTGGACAGAAATTGGCAATGAAAAATTGTAAACATAAATAGTTAGATGTTTATTAGTGGAATGGAACAGCGAAAGATTGGAAGAATATACTACTTACGACTTAAATTTTTTTTAACAGAATTGTTATGGAAGGCAAAATAAAACACATTCTAGATATCATCCCTATTGATCTTCGAGAAAGATAGATCTCATAAATAAAAGTAAATAAATCAAGTGACAAAGGACAAGCTGGAAATAAACCAATATCCAAAGCATACCTGCTATCTCCTGTATTTATTTATTGTTTATTTATGTATTAATCATATTTATATAGCCGCCAATTCACTGAAGATGAATCTGGGTGGTACACAACAAATGGGTAGAGCCACAAAGAAAACCAGATATAAAAATATATGATAAAATCAATTCAGTAAATATTATAAAAGCGGAGGTATAAACCCTAGGCTATTTATTTAGCATACGGTGATTTTACATTAGCCAGGAGACTAACAATGCTAACGCAGAGTAATTTGGTTGCCTGTTTGCTAGCTGTTTGGTTCATGCTCGTGTGTTTCCCAAGGTGCACCACAGGAGGGCGAGCTTGCTCCTCATCAAAAAGAAAGACAAACAGGGTTCTTGCCGTGTCATTTGAGGTCCTTCCACCAAAGCTGTCTCACAAATGGCTGTCACAACCTGGAAGGCTCAGCGCTGGCAGAATTCCGGCTGCCCGCACAAAGCTCCAGCTCATCTTCCCATCGAAGTGGTACCTATTTATCTACTCACACAGAGCATGCTTTCGAACTGCTGGGTAGTCAGAAGGAAAAGCGAGTGACGGGAGCTCACTCCGCCACACAGCGTTGAAACTCAAACCACTGCAGCAAAGGCCATCTCCAGCATCATTAAGCCACTGAGCCACCGCGCATCTTAAACCTTCAGTCCGTGATGGGGAACTTACGGCACTTGTGCCACAGGTGGCACACATAGGCCTCTCTGCGGGCATGCCAGTCGTCACCCAGCCTAGCTCCATCATGCATGCATGCGCGCCTCCCACCGGGCAGCTGGTCTTTGGGTCTTTGCTGTGCATGCAGGGGATGGACACATGCATATGTGGGGGCAGGACACATGCACAGGGGTGTGTGTGCTCGCATTGCATTTTGGGGCCTCGCACAGCGCCCCGCACCCCGTTTAGGCCTGGAAAGTCTCCTGCACTAACCTGGAAGCAGAAAAAAGGGTGAGGGGGGATGGGGCGCGTGCACGAGGGGGGGGTCATGCTTGCATGCACGGGGGCAGGGCACATGTGAGGGGGCCACACATGCATGCACAGGGGGGGGCACACGCACATTGCATTATGGTACAGGCTGTTGCACACACACACACACACACACACACACACAACATTTTCGGCACACAACAACAAAAGGTTAGCCATCCCTGCCTTAGGTGAAGAGGGAAGAAAAATAGCCAGCTCAGCAATGGAGATATCTAAGCACATCTCTGTTTGTCTGGAACCTCTAGATCTAATGACGTAGTGGCAGGCATAAGCCACCAGAACCTTTCTTAAAGAATCTCAAAGTACTTTTATGGCTAGTCAACTACTATATGTTACAAGAATCTGCACAGACTTGGGAATGGTCAGATGAAGCTTTAAGGAGAAGTGAGCCCTCTAAACTTGGTCCTCTCTAATACCCCTCTAGCCAAGCTAGAGATTCTACCATACAGATCTTGAGGTCTTCTGAAACTGTGTTGGAAAGGACCTTGTAGGTCATCTAGTTCAATCCCGCGCCCAAGCAGGAGACCCTACAACATTTCAGACAGATGGCAGCCCCAGTCTCTTCTTGAAAGCCTCCGGGATGAAGCTCCCACACTTCTGTTCCATTGGTTGATTGTTCTCACTGTCAGAAAATTTCTCTTTATTTCTAGGTTGAATCTCTCTTGGTCAGCTTCCATCCATCATTCCTTGTCTGGATTTCAGGTGCCTTGCAAAAATAGGTGTCAGGCCTGCAGCGGTTCCTTAAGAATCTTTGGCCTGCCACACTCTCTTCTAGCTTCATCTTTAGTATGTGTATTCATTAAGGGGGGAGATAGCAAGGGGTAGAATGTGTTGTTTTCAAAATAAAAAAATCATTTCTAGAAGCTCAAGGTTATTCTTTGTTCTGCACCTTGCACCTGACCTGAACCAGCTGGGTGGAGATGCCAGCGTGAAAGAAGAAGATTGGACCATGTGGGGATTTGTGGGTGTGGGGACAAGATCATGAAGTTTCAAACTGGGTGGAATCGCAGGAAGTGTTTCAGAATCGGGATTCCACAGTACGATGCCAACATGTCTGATTATTAAATTGGAAGTTTAAGGATAGTTTTGCCTCGGACTGATTTAATTCTGCATTCTATTTGGAATGCTGACAAATAGATTGACCCCCTCCACTCTGTGACAGCCCCTCAAATATTGGAAGACTGCTATCATGGCTCCCCTGGTCCTTCTCTTCACTAGACTAGGCATGCCCAGTTCTTGCAACCGTTCATCGTATGTTTTAGTCTCCAGTCCCTAATCATCCTGGTTGCTCTTCTCTGAACTCTTTCCAGAGTCTCAACATCTTTCTATAGTGTGGTGACCAAAACTGTATGCAGTACTCTAGGTGTGGTCTTACTGGGGCTTTATAGAGTGATTAGTACCTCACTTGATTTTGATTGTATCCCTCTGTTAATGCAAACTTAGGATCGCATTGGCTTTTCGGGGTGCCACTGCACATAGGGCTAATCTAATCTTGGGAGTGGGGCGAAGAATGCTCCATAGGGCAGGCACCAGAGCAAAATAGGCACATCTCTGCCCAGAGTTACCTTGAGGTAAGATAGGGGGCCTATAAATTTTTAAAATCAATCTATCTCCTGGGGCCCACCAAATGTGGGTTCAAGCAGCATGCCTTTTCTGGCAAATCTAAGAGACAGACCAGGGGTGGGCTTCAAAAATTTCAGCAACGGGTTCTCTGCGCGCAGCTGGGTGGGTGTGGCCATGGTGGGTGTAGCTATGTCAGCTTCCTGCACCACAGCGGGGAGGGGCGTTTTTGCTTTTCCCAGGCCAGAGGCTTTCCTTGAGCCCTTGGGAGGGCAAAAACTGCCTCCCCGGGGTTCCAGAGGCCCTCCAGAGGCCAGAAACGGGCCTGTTTCTGGCCTTCTGGAACTTCTTCCCCCTCTCCAAGCCTCCACGCAAGCCCTGCACTTACCTCACATCCAAAACGGGCTGCATGGAGACTCCTGGGAGGTGAGGGGTGGGTGGGGCCAGCCAACCAGAGGGTGGGTTCCTACCAGTTCGCACCTATTCGGTAGACCCGGGTTCATCAAATCTACTGAACCAGTTAGAAGAGGTTCCACCAGTGGACCGGGAAAGCAGGCCACACCTACAGAAGAGGTTCCGAACGTTTTTGAAACCCACCCTGGTCCTTGGATATGATTATTCTACACTATCATGCTCCTATTTATAAAACTCAGTGCCTCTGTGAAAGGTAAGGATGACTACTGCGTTTGTGGTGCAATCAGAACGTTGCGTGTTGAAGTTGTTTTAACGCAAACCAAAGATGCCTTTTGAAAAACAAGTTTACCTCATTCTTATGCATGCCAGTGCGTGTGTGAGGTAATTTAAGGTGGTTCTGACAAGTGTCGTCGGCATCTTCATATCGGTCACATGAGCGGCAAGCCACTCCCATCCGGTCACATGGGTGGCAAGCCACTCCCATTCGGTCACATGGGTGGCAAGCCACTCCCATCCGGTCACATGGGTGGCAAGCCACTCCCATCCAGTCACATGGGCAGTAAGCCACTCCCACAAAGGAGGCACACCACAGAGTAGGTTCGAATAATTTTTGAAACCCACCACTGCAGCCAACTATGGGATTTGGAGGTTCTCCGAACCGCCATAACATTAGCTACAGGTTCTCCCAAACCCGGGCGAACATGTAGCAGTCCACCCCTGAGGCAGGCTGATATAATGATGGAGAGACCGTTCCTCATATCTTCAAAATGGCCCTATTCTTTTTTTTTTTTTGAGCTTTCTCAAAAGAGGACAAGAGAGAACCTCCCTTTCCTTCCTTTGCCAATAGAACCAGGATTCCTGTACCGTCCTTCGTGTCTACACAGAACCAGGGATTGGAGGCTTACAAAGTAGGAATTCCCGTGGATTGCTTCTTTGAATAGAGAGTCGGGAGATGGAGTTGAAAGCAAAGTGACAGAACCGAAAGAACGCTGGGAAAACAAAACGAAACACCCGTATGCTCTTAACTGTCAGCCTCACTGATTAAAATTAGCTTTAGTGATTAATCTACTGATTAAACCGATTAAAACTTCCAGCTCTACTTAATACTCAGCACCACATGGAAGAGTCCCGCTGAAAGAAGAATTAAATTCACAGCATCTCATCAAGAAGCAGCAGAAATAGTCTCAGGCAAGAGTGGGGTTTGCGTACGTAACTGGATTATGATCAGCAAAGGAGGAAAATGCTGACTGTGGTTTCCTTTCCTTTTCTCTTGCTGTTCTTCTTAGGTTCTTTTACATTCAACGCCCCAGTCTCTTCCCCAAAGGTAGGACAATTCTTGAAAAATGGAGGGGGGGGAGAGAACTATAATTTTCTCCTCAAACAATGAGGGCTCAGCGCAGTGGTGAGTTTCAAAAAAATTTCGAACCTACTCTGTGGGTGTGGCCTCCTTTGTGGGAGTGGCTTGCGGCCATGTGATGGTGGGAGTGGTTTGCCGGCCATGTGTTGTGTTTCTTTCTTTCTTTCTTTCTTTCTTTCTTTCTTCTTTTCTTTCTCTTTCTTCTTTTATTTCTTTCTTTCTTCTTTCTCTCTCTCTCTCTCTCTCTCTCTCTCTCTCTCTTTCCTTCCTTTTGTCTCTTTGTCCCTTTTTCCTTTTTTCTTTCATCTCTCTTCACTTTTTTTCTTTTTCTTCTTTTTTTTTCTTTCTTCTTTCTTTCTTTCTTTCTTTCTTTCTCTTTCTCTCTTTGTGCGTCTGTCTCTGTGTGTGTGTGTGTCAGTGGTGGGTTTCAAAATTTTTTGGAACCTACTCTGTGGGTGTGGCCTCCTTTGTGGGAGTGGCTGACGGCCATGTGACCTGGTGGGAGTGGCTTGGCAGGCATGTGGTTTTTTCTTTCTTTCTTTCTTTCTTTCTTTTTCTTTCTTTCTTTCTTTTTCTTTCTCTCTCTCTCTCTCTCTCTCTCTCTCTCTCTTTCCTTTCTTTTGTCTCTGTCCCTTTTTCCTTTTTTTCATCTCTCTCTCACTTTTCTTTTTTCTTTCTTTCTTTCTTTTCTTTCTTTCTTTCTTTCTTTCTTTCTTTCTTTCTCTTTCTCTCTCTGTGTGCGTCTGTCTGTGCTTGTGTGTGTGTGTCAATGGTGGGTTTCAAAATTTTTGGAACCTCTTCTGTAGGTGTGGCCTGCTTTCTGGTGGAACCTCTTCTAACCGGTTCGGTAGATTTGACGAACCGGTTCTACCGAACTGGTGCGAACTGGTAGGAACCTACCTCTGGCTCAGCGGTTAAAGACCTTGAGCGTGGAGATCTGATCAGGGGTGGGGTGTTTTTGCCCTCCCCAGGCTCGGAGGCTTTCCTCGAGCCTCCGGAAGGATGAAAATGGCCTCCCTGGGCTCGGGCCATTTCTGGCCTCCCCAAACTTTTGGTAGGCCTGTTTTACACCCTCCCTGAGCCTCCATGCATTCCCTGCACTTACCTGCATCCAAAACAGGCTGTGTGGGGACTCCTGGGAGGGGCAGGATGGGCATGGCCAGCCAGGAGTGGGATTTGGGTGTTCTCTAAACTGCACAGAATTTTAGCTAGAGGTTCTCCTGAACCAACCCCAGCAGGTCATGGATCTGATAGTCTGGGTTTAAGACCCAAACTCCATGGAATAGGGCAATGATGGCGAACCTTTTCGGCACCAAGTGCCGAAAAGGGAGTGTGTGCACTCCATGTGCTCAGCTTGGCTGCAACCAGAGAGAGGAGCTGCACAGAAGGCATGCGCGTGCTGGAAAATGAACTTCTGATTTCAGGTGCATACATGTGCGCCAGCCAGCTAGTGTTCCAGTTACTGGCATGCATGCGGCCATGTCTCAGCTAAGCTTAATTAAAGATTAGAACTCCTATGATATAAGCACAATGGGAACAAGGGAGTTTAACCTAATCAAGAATATTTTATTGGATACACAGGTCAGTTATTTTTATAATCTCTAGTAAATAGAGTCAAGTTAAACTGTGGCATTATTTCTCAGACTGCACTAAATATAATAATTAGTCCATGGATTTGGATCGGTAATAAATTTAAATAAATAAGTGAATGTTAATAATTAATTAATTAATTAATACAATTTAAATGCAAATTCACGATCATCTAATTAAGCATTTCTGCAAATACATTTTATTGGATTATCATCTTCACAATGAGGGAGCATCACATTGGAGATGGTTGTTGAATTAAGAGGCAATCATTATCTCCCCACCACCCACGCACCCTTCTTCCCCATCTTTTAACTATATTTTATTTTTGATTGGGATTTCTATTTTTATTATTTTAAATATTTTAAAGATATTATTTGTTAAGTTTTAAAATTAATGCTGGAAGCTGCGCCCAGAGTGTTTCATTATGAGATGGGTGGAAAATAAATTCAATGAAGATAGATAGATAGATAGATAGATAGATAGATAGATAGTAGATAGATAGATGATAGATAGATGGATGATAGATAGAGATGGATGATAGATAGATAGATAGATAGATAGATAGATAGATAGATAGATGGATGGATGGATGGATGGATGGATGGATGGATGGATGGATTGAGTAGATAGATAGATAGATAGATAGATAGATAGATAGATAGATAGATAGATAGATGGATGGATGATGGATGGATGGATGGATGGATGGATGGATGGATGGATGGATGGACGGACGGACGGATGGATGGATGGATGATAGACAGATGATAGATATCATAGTGGAGGGATTCAGGGTTTTGCACCAGTAAACTGAACCGTTTGTTAACATTTTGTACAGTTTGGCGAATTGGCTGATCCCAGTACTGGCTGGCCCTGCCCTCCCCTTGCCTGGTCTGAGAAGGTAAGAGTGATGGAGGGGGAGGGAGACTTGCTCCAGGTGGGGCTGGAAAAATGGTACAAGAAGTGGTGCAAGAAGTAGCACAGCCCTTGCCTGCTGGAGCGAGGGTAATGGTGCCGTAATGGCGCTGGTAATGGGCTAATCCCAGCCTTTGTTGGTGTAGCTGGGCAACACGCCTGGATTGCTCAGGGAGACACATGACTGTTCTTCACCCAAGACACTGGCTTGCTGTGTTCGCCACTGGCTTCACCTCATGGACTGCCTGCTGCCCAGCCCATGCCACCGCTGTTCCCACCTCATGGCCAAAATGCCTGCCCAACTGCTTGCAGCGCCTGGCGCAGCACAGTAAAATTTAGTGTGCTTCACAATGGGGAGACAGGGTTCACTCCTCCTCCTGGAGCCATTATGATGCAGAGCCACAATATGACCTGTCCCACTTGCCTCTGGCAACAGCAGTGGCATCAGCAGGCAGTCCATAAGGCAACCATGCTGGCGAATGTGGCAAACCAGTTCTAGGGTGGAGAGCAGGTCGCACGTCCCGAGTGGAACGAGGCTTGCACCAGGCACCAACATGAGCTGGAAGTAGCTGCCCACCGTTTCCTGCTGCAAAAATCTTTTTTAAAAACCCTGACTGTCAGGCAGTGAGACCCAGCAAGAGATGGGAGAATCAGACCCAGCCACTTCTCCACCACATCGCTTCCCAGACCGGCTTACAGCTCTGAGCCGGAAGTGGCAGGAGGGGGGGGCTGCTTAAGCACAACCGTACCATGACAAAGGTGGAATGTTGTACTGCGCAAATGCAAGTAGAGGGGCACTTTGCTCCCACGCTAAGTCTCCGCCCATTGCCACCGCTGCTTTGGCCTGTCTGTGTGCTTCAACTTGCCGTGACTGACTAAATTCCGTCACAGGGTCATGTGACTGAATTGGCTCAGTCACATGACCCTCACCCCCAGCCACGGCAAGCAGCTGGTCATTAGGGAGAATCAGGTGTTAAATTACTTGAATCACATCATTGATAGGTAGATGGATGGATGGTTGGATGGATATATTGATATAGATATAGATCAGAAGTGGTATTCTGCCAGTTTGGACTGGTTCGATAGATGATATAGATATAGATGATATAGATAGATATAGATATAGAGATATAGATATAGATATAGATATAGAGATAGATATAGATATAGATATAGATATAGAATAGATATAGATATAGATATAGATATAGATATAGATGATATAGAGATATCGATGATATAGAGATATAGATATTAGATATAGATATAGATATAGATATAGATATAGATATAGATATAGATATAGATATAGATATAGATATAGATATAGATATAGATATAGATATAGATATAGAATAGATATAGATATAGATATATAGAGATAGAAATAGATATATAGATATAGATATATAGAGATAGAATAGATATATAGAGATATAGATATATATAGATATAGATGATATAAATGATGATATAGATGATATAGATATAGATATAGAGATAGATAGATAGATAGATAGATAGATAGATAGTAGATAGATAGATAGATAGATAGATAGATAGATAGATAGATATAGATGATATAGATGGATGCAAGCAATATCTTCAAAGAAGGATTTTTCCCAGGTGAAAGTTGAAGGGGAGGCGAAAGCTTCTCCCCAAACAGTACTTTTCACCTGGAGATGTTCTAGGCACGAGAGAGTAATTGCGCATTTCATCCCATGTATTTCCCTTGATTGATCGAGCCAGTTAGTAAATTTAATGGCTGCTGCTTGGCCCCAAGATCACCTGGAGTTATTTTCACAGCCTGGGACGGAACAGGCAAGGTCAATATGGCTCCAGGATGCCCGTATAACATGAGAAGGAAGACCCAAGTTTTACAAAAACAGCGGGAGAAACGCCAAGCTGATCTTGTGCAGCATGACAGAGGGATGTTATGATAATTAAGAGATGATAGAGGGGGGGAGGAAGGGTCTTGCCCCTTTCTTGACAATTATTGCCCCTTGCCCCCAGTTGGGAGACCAATTCATTTGGAAAAGACGTTCGCAATGTAGGTAGTCCTCAACTTGCAACCACAATTGGGGCCAGAATATCTATTACTAAGCAAGATGTCAGGTTTCCAAAAAATACTCTTGATTCATGAGCTCGGACCAAACCTCAAAAGAAAATTAGTCATTTATTAGGAGCATTTATTTTGGCAAGTGTTTTTCGCAGTCAGATCTTAGCCTTATTTGCATTACAGCTTAACTTTACGCCTGTTCCTTCCCTCCCCTCAGTCTGTGTCATAAATCACATTCCCCAATGAAGTGCACCTCTCCCAAGCCTGCTGCGGTAATCCGAGATCTGACTCTAGCCGAAAGTATGTGTGGAATGCGCTCCCCACTTCCTTGCCATGACAATTTAGGAGTTGACACAAGATAATTGTGAAGTGAGTCACACCCAAGTTTCTTGTCAAGTGTCAGTTGCTTGCTTGCTCTTTGCTGATATTGGTGACAGTCTTCTAGTGACTATGGAGAAGGGGGATGAAGGGAGGGAAATTCCTGGGAAACCGAAAGCAGGTGCTGTGCCTTCTTGAGAAGCTGCTTCAAGGTCACCCAGCTAGAAGAAGGAGTGAGAGGTGTTATGCAAGCTCTCGTGGGGAGAGCGAGAGTACATTCAGAGAAGCGTTGTGAGAGTGTGTGGAGAACACACAAACTAGCATACAGAGACACTGCAGTTTAAATAGGCTTTACTTTCGTGGAAATAGAGGTATCAGAGTCCATCAAACAGTCCAAGTCATACACAGATAAGACAGTCAGTCATCAATGTCTTTCACTTAAGGGATAATCCAAATAACATAGTCCAGTATCATATAATCAGTCTGGTATTCAAAGTTTGCTAGCAGTTGCAAAAACTTACAATAGCTCACGGCACTTTCTAATAGCCAGCTTCCAAAAACACTCAGATCAGATCAGCCCAGCATCTAACGAACAGAGAGCTAACAGTCGTTCTGGCTCCTCTTATGGCCGATTGAGGAAAACAGCAACCAATCACATTTTACAGTATGATTTAAAGAAACATTGTAACATGATTATATATTGCCAACCCAACCGTTAGATTATTCCTAACAAGTGGCATACCAGAACATGCTTGAACTGACTGTTAAGGTAAATGGAAACAAGGATTGTTTTCTATCGAGAGGTTTAGGTTTGTCGCACATCTGACACCAAGGTTGTGGTGGTCGTTAAGCACATCTGGTCTCCCTTACTGACATTACTTGTTGGAAGTCATCTGGAAAGATCACCAATGGTGATCATATGACCTCAAGAAGTTGTAATTAACATAAATAGATGCCGATTGTCAAGTGCCTGGATTTTTATCATGGCCAATGTAGATGCTGCGATGATTACGAGGAATAGTTGTAAGTCGCTGTTTTAGCAATAGCAATAGCAATAACAGTAGACTTATATACCGCTTCATAGGCCTTCAGGCCTCTCTAAGCGGTTTACAGAGTCAGCATATTGCCCCCAACAACAATCCGGGTCCTCATTTTACCCCACCTCGGAAGGATGGAAGGCTGAGTCAACCCTGAGCCGGTGAGATTTGAACCGCTGAACTGCTGATCTAGCAGTCAGCCTGCAGTGCTGCATTTAACCACTGCGCCACCTTGGCTCGGGTTTTCAGGGGGCTGTAAATACTATTGAAATACGTTGATAAATAACGTGTGGTAAGTTGAGGACTACCTATATTGTCCATAGGTGACCCATACATTTCAGAGTTTGCTAGTTTACCCATAGTCCCCCCCCCACAAAAAAACCCCCTTTCTGGTGCAGGGTGATTAGGAAGAAGGGAGAACATTGACGTTGTGGTCCCAAAGGTGCTTTTCAAGAGTGCGAACTGGACTTTCTGGTATTTGTTCGAAGATGTTTCGCTTCCCATCCAAGAAGCTTCTTCAGCTCTGAGCCATGATGCCAAGAGTTTGACACCCCTGATCTATATGGTCACTAAGAATCAACAAGGACTTGACAGCACACCATCAAATCAACTGTCATAACCAACGGATCACATGTTAGAAATTTTGTGAACTACAATTTCCACTTACCAGAAAAGCACCTGATCAGGAAAGATTATACTAAGAGGTTAACCAAAGAGGCATTTCCCCCTCATAATCTGTTCTATTTTTGTGTACCAGGGCAGACAGAAGGTATATTTCCTTTCAGAACTGGATCTTTTTTAAAAAAAATAATAATCTTGTAATCTGTGAAGGAAGCTACTTAGGGGA
The DNA here is from genome assembly GCF_009769535.1 of Thamnophis elegans. Lineage (NCBI taxonomy): Eukaryota > Metazoa > Chordata > Lepidosauria > Squamata > Natricidae > Thamnophis > Thamnophis elegans. The sequence continues at coordinate 91,392,842 of NC_045545.1, read as the reverse complement.
GAATATTTGCTAACTTATTGCAGAATATGTAGGTCAGTGGTTTGTTCATTTGAAGCCCAACTAAACAATCAATTCTGTCAGCATCATGGTTGGCTGATCCCATAAGCACAGTAAAATCTACTTATGTGTAGATGGCACTATTATGAGTTCTTCAGTTCGGTTGAATCTTCTTCTCCTCCTCCTTCCTCCTCCCTTCCTCTCCTCCCTCCTCCTCCCTCCTATTCTTCTTCCTTCTTTCTTCTCCTTCTCCCTCCTCCCATCCTCCTCCTCCCTCGTCTCCTTCTCCTCCTTCTCTTCCTCCTCCTCCCTCTTCTCCTCCTTCTCGTCCTCCTCCCTCTTCTCCTCCTTCTCGTCCTCCTCCCTCTTCTCCTTCTCCTCCTCCTCCTTCTCCTTCTCCTTCTTCTCCTCCCTCCTCCTCCTCCTCCTGCCTCCTCCTCCTCCCTCCCTCCTCCTCCTCCTCCTCCTCCCTCATCTTCCTTCTTCTTCTTTTAATTCACATCCTGGTCAGTGTCTCTTCCCACTTCTACCATCAGGCAGAAGACATCAAAGCATAGCCAGCGAACAAATAGGCTTAAAAATAGTTTCTATCCTTGGGCTGTCAGACTCTTAAACACAACCAATACAACACAACACAACACAACACAATAGCAGAATTGGCAGGGACCTTGGAGGTTCTTCTAGTCGAACCCCCTGCCTAGGCAGGAAACCCTATACCGTTTCAGACAAATGGCTATCCAACATTTCTAAACACTTCCAGTGTTGGGCATTCACAACTTCTGGAGACAACTTCTGTACTGTTCCACTGATTAATTGTTGTAACTGTCAGGAAATTTCTCCTCAGTTCTAAGTTGCTTCTCTCGTTAATTAGTTTCCATTCATTGCTTCTTGTCCTGCCCTCAGGTGCATTACTCTGAAACGGTATAGGTATTTCCTGCCTGAGCAGCAGGTTGGACTAGCAGACCTCCAAGGTCCCTCCCAACTCTGTTATTCTAATAACAGAATAACAGGACTTGGATGGGCTTGTATATATGTCTAAATAATTGAAGCAAAGCCAGCATATAGGCATTTTTTTGCGGACATGTAGGAACTGACAAGGATCAACAACCAATAGACTTTCTCTGTACTTATTCCATTGAAGGAGATGAAACATTGTTGGTTAATCCAAAGAATATCAAATGTAATTGAGGCTACCAAGTACTTATTGTATCTCTCTGTTGCTGACATAACATATCATGAGATAAAGCTGTTGTGGCCGACAGTGGCCAGCAGAGCTGGCAACAGATTCGGCCAGTGAGGAGGTTGGGGGAGGAACATGGGCCAGTCCTGGAGTCTGGGGAAGGCTCTGAGGAGGGCTCTGTGTCGGAGGCAGAGAGGGGGCCAGAGCCGTATGCCAGTCATCAGCTGCCTCCAGAGTCAGACATCAGTGAGGCAGAAGAACAGCTGGAGCCTGTTCCTAGTATGCGCAGAGTTGCCAGACGAAGGGAACAGCTAAAGAACAGGGATCGACTTGGGAGTAAAGCCATAAGTGGATGGTGAATGGCCCTCCTGAAGGAATAAAAGAGGAGCGAACGGGGAGTGGAGTTTGCAGGAGACAATTAGTTCACTAATTGGTTCATGACTCTCCAAGATTCCTTGCCAAGTTTTGCAGATATCGGCCTGGCAGCTCCAAGCCAGATAAGGTCTGTGACTGTAAATCCTCCCTTGAAAGACTTTGCTGGATGTGAATCAGCAGAATTCACAGTAAATAATAAAGGGGTTTTTGTCAGGACAAGGAGTTTGCTTCATGCTCTTGGGAAGCCTTGGTCAGAACAAAACCATAGTCATATCCCCCTCTTCATTGGTCTTCATCAGTGAGCCTGGAGTCATTGGAACATAATCCTACTGGGCATAACAAATTCACACAATACTGGTTAACAGGAGTAAGATTTGTTAAGCTGTTTGCTAAGAGTTGGTGGGACTTTGCCCCTACAATACCATGCCATATCATGCCTCTTATTTTTACTATTTCATCTCCAGCGATGACCAATGGATTTTTTCCATTCACACCATTCCTGCAATCACATGCTTTCCATTCCTGTTGTACTTCCACTTGGCCTTAATGTAGGTTATATTAAACCTATATTAAGGGACACGGTGGCTCAGGGACTAAGACGCCGAGCTTGTCTGATCAGAAAGGTTGTGCAGTCAGTGGTTCGAATCCCTAGAGGCGTTCATGGAGTTGAGCTCCTGTACTTGCCCCAGCTTCTGCCAACCTTTGAAAACAGTTTGGAGCATCTAATAATGCAAGTAGGAAAAATAGGAACCACCTTTGGTGGGAAGGTAACAAGCGCTCCATGTGCCTTCGGCATTTAGTCATGCCAGCCATATGACCACGGAGACGTCTCGGACAGCGCTGGCTCTTTGACTTTGAAATGGAGATAAGCACCGCCCTCTAGTGTCAGGAATGACTAGCACATATGTGCAAGGGGAACCTTTACCTATATTATACCTTGCTCGTCTTTGGCTGAACATTGAGAAAGGAACTTCAGGACCTCAAATTGTATGCTGTAATAACTCGAGTGTCTTATCAGCAAGCTAACATTCTTTCCCAGAAAGTTCAACCTATCTCAGTAAGTCAAGGGGAAGAAATATATTGGTTTTTGAGCCAAACATGTAAATCAAAAAGGAGATGATGGCTAAGAAACATGAATGATAACCAGGTTCCCTTGTAACTGTTCTTTGGCTAAATGTCAGAAAGAAAGATTTGTATTTCAACGCTGGAAGACTGGGGCATCAGAGGGGCTGGGCCACATTTCCTGAACTTTTTGATCATTTTTTAGGGGGATTAAGAAACAAAACGAATATCAACAGCTGCAAAAATGTCTCCCATGTCTTCCCTCCCAACGTGAGATCAGTTAAGTGGGCAGGTTCCAGGTCCCATCTAGTAAGTGCCATATTTTTCAGACCATAAGACACACCGGACTATAAGACGTGGTTCCACCACAAAACCGCGTTCAACTAAAGCGCGCTCGACGAAACCGCGTAGCTGATGTCATCACAGCGCGACAACAGCGCGGAGAAAAAGCACGCTGTAAACGCTAAAGCTAAAATTAACCCCTAAACCTAAACCTAACCCCCTAAACCTAATCCTAACCCTAACCCTTAACCTAACCCTAAAACTAACCCTAACCCTTAACCTAACCCTAAACCTAACCCTAACCCTTAACCTAACCTAAACCTAACCCTAAACCTAACCCTAAACCTAACCCCTAACCCTAACCTTAACCTAACGCTAAACCTAACCCTAACCTAACCCTTAACCCTAACCCTAAACCTAACCCTAAACCTAACCCTTACCTTAACTTGAATCGGCTGTGCTTTCAAAGCGCTATTTTAAAGCGCCCTTTTTTCTCCGCGCTGGCTGTTGTCGCCCTGCTGATGACATCAGCGACGCGGTTTAATCGGGCGCGCTTTAGTGGAGCGCGGTTTTGTGTGCCAAGTAAGACGCACCTAAATTTACAGGAGGAAAAATAGTTTTTTTTGTCTCCGTGCATTGCGTTTTTGCCCTCCCAGGACCAAGAAGTACTCAAGCAGTGCTCTGCACAGCCCATTTTCACTCCAAACACACCCATTTTTGGCTTCTGGGGGCCTGGGAGGGCAAAAACTCAACGCCACAGAGGGCTGGGAGCCTAACAATGGGCCCATTTTTTGTGGAAAACGGGGCATGCAGAGCACTGAAGAGTGCTTTTGGGGGCCGTGGAAGGTGAAAATGTGACACACGGAGAGTTCAGGAGGCCAAAAATGCCAGTATTTGATCTATAATATGCATCTAAATTTTCACCCACGTTTAGGAGGGGAAAGGTGCATCTTATACTCTGAAAATATGGTAGTCTTCCCTTGCATTGCAAGAAGGAAGGGTGCCTTCTCAGTAATGGCTCCTCAGCAGAGAAATTCTATCCCTAGGAGATCTATATCCCTTCCCAGCCTTTTGAATTTCTCCAAATTTAACAAATTTGGTGACTTGGAAATGCATGAATTTCAACCCCCAGTTGAAACTGGCATGGCCAGGCTAGTGAAGAGAAGGACCAGGGGAAACATAATAGAAGTGTTCCAATATTTGAGGGGCTGCCCCAGAGAGGAGGGGTCAAGCTGTTTTCCCAAAGCACCCGAAGGCCAGACAAGGAAACAATGGATGGAAACTGACCAAGGAGAGATTCAACCTGGAAATAAGGAGGAATTTTCTTGACAGTGAGAACAATCAACCCATGGAACAGAAGTTGCCTTCAGAAATTGTGGGCGCTTCATCAATGGAAGCTTTCAAGGAGAGACCGTATTGTCATCTGTCAGAAATGGTGTAGGATCTCTTGCCTGGGCAGGGAGTTGAACTAGATAGCAATAGCAATAGCAGTTAGACTTACATACCGCTTCATAGGGCTTTCAGCCCTCTCTAAGTGGTTTACAGAGTCAGCATATCGCCCCACAGTCTGGGTCCTCATTTCACCCACTCGGAAGGATGGGCGGCTGAGTCAACCTTGAGCCGGTGAGATTAGAACCGCTGAACTGCAGATAGCAGTCAGCTGAAGTAGCCTGCAGTGCTGCACCCTAACCACTGCGCCACCTCGCACCTAGAAGGTCCCCTCCAACGTTGTTAATCTGAATCTGAATGCAGTATTGCAAGCTAACTCACTGCCCACTGCCAGGTGTTCGATCCTGACCTGCTCAAGTTTGACTCAGCCGTCCCTCTTTCTGAGGTCAGTAAAGGAGGACCCAGATTGTTGGTTGCAATGGTTTCCACCACAAACCGCATTCGACTAAAGGGCGCTCGACGAAACCGTGTAGCTGACGTCATCACAGCGCGACAACAGCGCGGGAAACAGAAGCACGCTGGTAAACACTAAACCTAAAATTAACCCCTAAAACCTAAACCTAACCCCCCCTAAACCTAATCCTAAACCTAACCCTTAACCTAACCCTTAACCTAACCCTAAACCTAAACCTACCCTAAACCTAATTCCTAACCTTAACCTAACCCTAAACCTAACCCTAACCTTACCTAACCCCTAACCCTAACCCTAACCCTAACCCTAACCCCTAACCCTACCCCTAACCCTAACCCTAAACCTAAACCTAACCTAACCCTAAACCTAACCCTTAACCTAATCCTAACCCTTAACCTAACCCTAAACCTAACCCTAACCCTTAACCTAACCCCTAACCCTAACCCTAACCCTAACCCTAACCACTAACCCTAACACCTAACCCTAACCTAACCCTAACCCTAACCCTAACCTAACCTAACCTAACCTAAACCTAAACCTAACCCTAAACCTAACCTAACCCTTACCTTAAGTTGAATCGGCTTGCTTTCAAAGAGCTATTTAAAGCGCCCTTCTTTCTCCGCGGTCGCTGTTGTCGCCCTGTTGATGACGTCAGCGACGCGGTTTAATCGGGCCGTGCTTTAGTCGAGCGCGGTTTTTGTCGTGCCACGGGTGGCAATATGCTGACTCTGTAAACTGCTTAGACAGGGCTGCAAGACACTCTAAAGCAGTATATACAGTATGTCTAAGCTTTGCTATTGCTATTCTGCATTTCCCGGCTCCTTTTCCCATCACAATAGCAGCAAATGATGTGGAGCAGAGCTGCACCTTCACAGTAATTAGGTCAGGACACCAAAATAAGTGGCAGGTATTATATTGAACGGGCCTCAGTGGGGTGGAAGAGTTTTGAGGCGTTTAATTCCATCTGAAGTGTGTACTCGCTCACCTGGAGTTGAAGTATGGATGTACTGCTTCCTTTTATCCCCGTGCATTGCGGAGATTCATAAATGCCTTTGAGGGTGTTGCGTTGAGCCCCCTATGCATTGCAAGTATCCAAATATAAGCTTCCCAGACAGATGGCTGTTTAATTGCCATTGGAGCATATCCGGTGAAGAAGTGGGATCCAGAACCTCTGGGTAATTGCCGCGCCATCAAACTGCTGTTTTTGTTGGATTAGTATATTTGTATTTCATATTTCTTAACCGAACATTGCCCTGGGATATTTTTTGCCCAGAACATTCAAGGAGCCGAGGTGGCGCAGTGGTTAAATGCAGCACTGCAGGCTACGTCAGCTGACTGCAGTTCTGCAGTTCGGCGGTTCAAATCTCACCGGCTCAGGGTTGACTCAGCCTTCCATCCTTCCGAGGTGGGTGAAATGAGGACCCGGATTGTTGTTGGGGGCAATATGCTGACTCTGTAAACCGCTTAGAGAGGGCTGAAAGTCCTATGAAGTGGTATATAAGTCTAACTGTTATTAATTAGAATTTCCTTCCCCTAAATTCCACCTAAAGATTCCCGGAGATTTCCCTAAATTTCAGGGGTTGCCACAAAGAAGAGGGAGTCAAGCTCTTCTCCAAAGCACCTGAGGGCAGGACAAGAAGCAATGGGTGGAAACTAATCAAGGAGAGAAGCAACTTAGAACTGAGGAGAAATTTCCTGACAGTGAGAAGAATTAATCAGTTGAACAGAAATTGCCTCCAGAAGTTGTGAATGTCCCAACACTGGAAGTTTTTAAGAAGAGATTGCATAACCATATGTCTGAAGTGTATAGGGTTTCCTGTCTAAGCAAGGGGTTGGACTAGAAGATCTCCAAGGTCCCGTCCAACTCTGTTATTCTGTTCTAAAGAAGAGGGAGTCCAACTATTCTCCAAAGCACCTGAAGGCAGAACAAGAAGAAATGGATGGAAACTAATCACGGAGAGAAGCAACCTAGAACTAAGGAGGAATTTCCTGACAGAACAATGAATCACTGGAATGATTTGCCTCCAGAAATTGTGGATGCTCCATCACTGGAGGTTTTCAAGAAGAGATTAGACAATAGAATAGAATAGAATAGCTATTAATGGAATGGAATAGAATAAAATAAAATTGCTATTAATGCAATGGAATGGAATGGAATGGAATGGAATGGAATAGAATAGAATAGAATAGAATAGAATAGAATAGAATAGAATAGAATAGAATAGAATAGAATAGAATAGAATAGAATAGAATAGATATTAATGGATGGAATGGAATGGAATAGAATTCTTTCTGCAGGAGGCCATTCACACTGAAAATGGGGCAGAGGGGACAGCGCACGCCCCAGTGCTTTGTTTTAGTCGGCAGGGTGCAGCAAGAGGCATCCATCCCATCATCCCCACTTCCACTCCACCCACCCCGCCAGCCTGTGAAGGAGAACTACAATGCTGATCTGGACCTTTGTATTTGTATTTGTATTGTATTTGTATTTTATTATTTGTATGCCGCCCTTCTCCGGGAGGACTCAGAACGGCGAACAATTCAAGGGGGAAAAAGGGGAACATAAAAAGACAAAATACAAATAATAAAGGTAGACAACAGTCGCACAACCATACATGTCGAGAGGGGAGGGAACTCATCACCCCCAGGCCTGCCGGCAAAGCCAGGTTTTGACGGCTTTTCGGAAGACCTGGAGAGAGGTGAGGGTCCGAATCCCTGCAGGGAGTTCATTCCAGAGGGCCGGAGCTGCCACAGAGAAGGCCCTTCCCCGGGTAATAGCCAGGTGGCATTGGCTGGTAGATGGCACCCGGAGGAGGCCAACCCTGTGAGATCTAATGGGTCTGTGCGAGGTAATTGGCAGCAGGCGGTCTCTCAAGTACCCAGATCCAATACCATGAAGGGCTTTATAAGTTACGACTAGCACCTTGAAGCGTATCCAGAGACTGATCGGTAACCAGTGCAGCTCGCAGAGGATAGGTGTAACGTGGGTGTACCGAGGTGCACCCACAATCGCTCGCGCGGCTGCGTTCTGAACGAGTTGAAGTCTCTGAATACTCTTCAAGGGCTGACCTCAAAGAAATCCAGTTTGTCACCCCTGGACTATACAGCAAGGGTGGTATTCCCTTCCCTACCGGTTCGCAAATGTGAGTGCTTGTGCATGCGTGCTTGCTTCGCTCACACATGCCACTTCTGCGCATGCTCACAGCCTTCCATGCATGCGCTTTGGGCAAAAAAAAATAGCCTAAATGGGATGCTGTAGAGCTGGGGTTGGTGAGTGGGGGCGTGATTTCCGCTCCCGGTTCAGGGGAAGTGGTCCGAACCGGTAGAATACCACCTCTGCTACACGGATCTTTGTTGGCAAAGTCTCTTCACATTTCGTAGCCAAAATATTTGAGCTTCGGCTTCAGTTTTTAGGACTAGCCGGGGTTAAAAAGTTAAGCCAAGGGAGAAATGCAGAGAAAGCTAGCTGCATTCAAAACCCATTAATCAGAGTACAGATGATGTTCTTAAATCTTAGTCTGCTTACACTTCAGCAGAGATTCTGAACTCACCAGCCTGGTTTGCATTGCCACAAGCAAAATGCGGATCAGTCACTGAGAACCTGAGCTTTGCCTGAGTCATTGGATTCAGTATGTTTCCATTATCCAGTGGTTGAAGTCTCTTCAGGAAAGGTGGGAGGTGGGGGGGAAGGAAGGAGCTTTAAGGAAGATGCCATTTCACTGTGTCCTCGGAAGGAGAACGAAATCCATTTTAAAAGAAGCGAATGCACTGTCTTGATTTCAAGGGAGATTTATTCCAGTCAAGAGTTTAAGGCAAAACCTCTGACTTGAACATGTGGCAAATGCGTGACTATAGAAGCAGCAGAGAGACCAGATGGAGCCTTGGCAGAATCCTAATTTTCTTCTTGCATCATCAGGAAAGCTTTGGCAATAGCAGGCTGAGAAAAAGAAGAGCAGAGGACAGAGAATAAAGAGTTGGAAGGGACCTTGAAGGTCTTCTAGTCCAACCCCTTGCTTAGGCAGGAAACACCAT